>NC_041385.1:199216119-199305233 GCF_002162155.2 Triticum dicoccoides
CTGCGTCGTAACCCGCCGCGCGCGCCCTGAACGCACCCATGACCGCGCCCGTCGGCGATGCTCTGCCTGCTGCTGCTCCCCGCCGTGTGCACGCGCGCACGCGCCGCCCGCTGTCGTTTCTGTCCCGCGGCGGCCTTGCCGCGGCCCGCCGACGCGCAGCCTTGGCCCCCTGTGCCGCTGCTGTCGCTCGTCGCCGTGGTCGCCGGCGCCCAGCGTCGTTCCCTCCCTGTCGACCTGGGCGGGTGCCTAGCGACCGCTCCAGGCGCCCGTTAGCCCGAACCGCTAAGGCTCTGGCCCAATGACAGGCGGCGCCCAGCCCCAGAACATTTTTATAAAAAAAATGAATTAAAAATAAATAAATCATTAACTAATTAATTAGTTAATTAATTAAGATAATTAATTCTGTTAACTAAACTAATTAAACCTAATTAATCTACTAACTAATCTACATAACCTGTTAGTTAATTAGACAGCCTATGACATGTGGGACCTAGTGGTCTGTTGACTAGTCAAAGTCCATAGTTGACTGCTGACGTCATGATGATGTCATAAAAGCAATTTCGATTTGAAATAATCTATTAATTCTAGAAAATGATTTAAAACTTTAGAAAATAATATAAAATAAATCGTAGCTCGGATGGAAAAACTTTGTACATGAAAGTTGCTCAGAACGACGAGACGAATCCGGACACGCAACCCGTTCGTCCGCCACACATCCCTAGCATAGCAAACATGGAACTTTCCCCCTTCGGTTTGTCTGTCCGAAAAAGCGAAACACCAGGGATACTTTCCCGGATGTTTTCCCACTTCGCAGGTATCACCTACCACTATGTTAGGTCACCCCTAGCACCGCATATTGCCGCGTCTTGCTTTGTGTCACATTTTGATTGCTATGTTATTTATTGTGTTCCCCCTCCGTTACTTCTTTCCGGTAGACTCCGAGACCGGTGCCGATGTCCGTGTGTTCGACTACACCGAAGACGACCCCTCTCTCTTGCCAGAGCAACCAGGCAAGCCCCCCCCCCTTGATCACCAAATATCGCCTATTCTCCTCTATACTGCTTGCATTAGAGTAGTGTAGCATGTTACTGCTTTCCGTTGATCCTATTCTGATGCATATCCTGACATTGTTGCTACATCTGTTGATACCTTACCTGCATTCCTAAATGCTTAGTATAGGATGCTAGTTTATCATCATTGGCCCTACATTGTTGTCAGTCTGCCTTGCTATACTATTGGGCCGTGTTCACTTGGGAGGTGATCACGGGTATATACTATACATACATACATATTATACAGATGGTGACTGGAGTCGGGTCAGCTCGATGAGTACCCGCAAATGATTCTGATGAGGGGGCTGAAAGGACAGGTGGCTCCATCCCGGTAGAGATGGGCCTGGGTTCCCGACGGCCCCGACTGTTACTTTGTGGCGGAGCGACAGGGCAGGTTGAGACCACCTAGGAGACAGGTGGGCCTGGCCCTGTTCGGCGTTTGCGGATACTTAACACGCTTAACGAGATCTTGGTATTTGATCTGAGTCTGGCCATTTGGTCTATACGAACTAACCATCTACGTGGGAGTAGTTATGGGTATCCCGGCGTCGTGGTATCAGCAGAAGCCTTCTTGACGTCAGCGACGGAGCGGCGTGCGCCGGATTGGACTGCGTTAACGCAACTTCCTTTGTAAAGGAGGTTGCTAGGTCTGTTTCCGGCCGCCCTCGCAACATGCAGGTGTGCAATGGGCGATGGGCCCGGACCCCTGCGCGCATAGGATGTAGACCGGCGGGCTGACCTCTCTGTTGTGCCTAGGTGGGGCTGCGACGTGTTGATATTCCGAGGCCGGGCATGACCCAAGAAAGTGTGTCCGGCCAAATGGGATCAAGCATGTTGGGTTATGTGGTGCACCCCTGCAGGGAAGTTTATCTATTCGAATAGCCGTGTCCCTCGGTAAAAGGACGACCCGGAGTTGTACCTTGACCTTATGACAACTAGAACCGGATACTTAATAAAACACACCCTTCCAAGTTCCACAGACAACCCGGTGATCGCTCTCTAACAGGGCGACGAGGAGAGGATCGTCGGGTAGGATTATGCTATGCGATGCTACTGGAGATGCTACTTGGTGATGCTACTTGGAGATGCTACTTGGAGGACTTCAATCTACTCTCTTCTACATGCTGCAAGACGGAGGCTGCCAGAAGCGTAGTCTTCGACAGGATTAGCTATCCCCCTCTTATTCTGGCATTCTGCAGTTCAGTCCACTGATATGGCCCTTTACACATATACCCATGCATATGTAGTGTAGCTGCTTGCTTGCGAGTACTTTGGATGAGTAATCACGGTTGCTTTCTCCTCCCTTTTTTCCCCCTTTCCTTTCTTTCTGGTTGTCGCGACCAGATGCTGGAGCCCAGGAGCCAGACGCCATCGTCGACGACGACTACTACACTGGAGGTGCCTAATACTACGTGCAGGCTGCTGACGACGACCAGGAGTAGTTTAGGAGGATCCCAGGCAGGAGGCATGCGCCTCTTTCGATCTGTATCCCAGTTTGTGCTAGCCTTCTTAAGGCAAACTTGTTTAACTTATGTCTGTACTCAGATATTGTTGCTTCCGCTGACTCGTCTATGATCGAGCACTTGTATTAGAGCCCTCGAGGTCCCTGGCTTGTATTATGATGCTTGTATGACTCATTTATGTTTTAGAGTTGTGTTGTGATATCTTCCCGTGAGTCCCTGATCTTGATCATACACATTTGCGTGCATGATTAGTGTACGATTGAATCGGGGGCGTCACAAGTTGGTATCAGAGCCGACTGCCTGTAGGAATCCCCCTTCCAAACTCCTTGGCCGACGTCGAGTCTAGAAATTGCAAAACTTTTTACTAACATGGTTGTGTGGCTTACGGGCCCATGTCGCCATTGGGTGGTAGTAGGATCTTTTATTCCTCGACCTTAACTCTGGGATTCTGAACTCTCTTCTATTCGGGTTAAACGATTTTTACAAAAATCTAACTTTACGTTCTCGAAAATACTTTCTCCCGGAGAGGCCCTTCAGTCCAGATGATCACCGACAGCACCAGAAGATTTCGAAGATACTCTCCGATTTTCTCTCGAGACCTTGTGCCCGTTGCCTTTGCAATTCCCTACCACCGAAATATCCCTATGGATAAATACTTACACCTGTCGTGCTTACTTTTATTCTCAGTCGATCTTGTTATTACAAGATACCCCTTGAATATTTTGTGCCTACTGCCTTGCAGTTCCTTGTCGCCTGAATACCACTACAAGTTAATCCTCACACTTACCGAGGATTTGTTTCTCCCCAGTTGTTCAGGTGTTTCACAAAAGTCTTTGGAATACTATTCAATCCTCCGAAAATCCTTAGCAGCTTTATTGCACTACAAATACTTGTCTACTAGCATTATGGTTAATCCCATAAGTCTCGTAATCTTATTGGCATCTCTTGTCATTATCATTTTGAGTCCGTTGATTCAATTTGTTGCGAATGCACGCAATCATCAGTTGATCCTTTTAAATTATCTTTCCGGCTCAGACGTCATTTTAAACATGAGCTGGTTCTCAACCAATCCAAATGCCGTCGATAGTACCCCTAAGGCTATCCAACTTATCCACCACTAATCAGAACATTGCTTCTGTCCCCATGATTTGAAAATCATAATTCCTTTGCATTTGAGCACTGGATTAGTCAGTTGTTTCTATAACCCAATGCCCTTGCATTGTTACTTCCTCTGATTGTGTGCCGATGCTCACATCAGCTCTGTTATGGACCGACAGATCCTTTAATGGATTTTATCCGACATTGTCCTTCTTATTCAATAACCTTGTGAGCCTTTCCTCTGATACATAACGCCTTTGGTAAATTGTATCCTCTGCTTTCTCAACCATGCTCTGCCTTCGAGCTTGAGTTAATTACTTCTAAAGATTCTGGTATATGATTCTAAGATGCCCCGATGGGTTGAACCTATACCTTCCTTAATATGTGTGGACTCGAAAGTTTCACGAGTCATACTCTGCTGGTATTTTTGCCAGATAAAATTCCAACACTACAACTTCATCAAATGCGAGAAGTAAATGAAAGGTTATGCAGTGGAGAAGTGGGAGTCAACCTTGAACTTTGTGTTCATACCCATGGACACGATGTAGATCTTCTCATCGAAGCTTCTTTTAAAATTAATTATTCCCTTGGTATAAATTCACCTTATATCTGGGATCTGGTCTTATGCAATCGTGGTTCCGACCATGTTCTCCTTTAAATACCATTTCTCGTGCAAGTTTAAGCACTTGTCTTCTACAGAGTAATACCCCAGTCCAACCTCTACTTTGATTTGTCGTCGAGTATTACCCCCTGGTATCTCAAGATTATCACGGAACTGCATAACTTCTTATGAGTTCTTCATCAAGTGCTACATTCTCATTGATTCCAATTTTTCACGGGCTCTGAGTTAATTAACACTCAAAGACACCGATAACGGACTCGAGTCCGCATCGAGATTAAGCAACTCTTGGTAACCTTAATTACTTACGAGTTTGAACTCAATCACGTCATTCCTAGCCTATTTGGCTATATCCTTGTCGTGCCGATTTTAACTGTGCTACCTGGTCCTCTTCCCGGAGCATAATTTTTGACAATGAGCTAAGCCTACGTCGATCTTCCTCATCATATCATTTCGCTTTGGACAACAAGCTTGATTTTGAGTTTGTGTCGTACGCATGGTTCCAATAACCTTTTGCTTCATAAATCCTTTGACTTGATGTTATCGCCAATCGATTACATCTTCCTGAAATCTCTCGACAAATGTGTCGTGATCATGATCAACATTTTAACTCCTTCCAGGATACCAATCGAATTCATGATGGGAAATACCATCCTTCCCTCGATGATTTGTGTTATCATCGACCACTTTATTGCCTTCCGTTCAACACAAACTTTTTCGTGTTTTGTGTATACCTTGAGATCCTTGCTCCCCAGCATTTGTTCTTCTTTACCTTGGAGTATTACCTTCTTTTATGTCAAGAATGTCATGAGAATTTCACCACGTCTTGAGAGTTCTTGGTATTGTGATAACTTCTCACCCTCACCATTCTTTCTTGGTCCTCGTGTTGATTCCAACCGGGGTACCCACAAGTGAACGGTGTTGTTTGGATTCTGCCCTTCTAGCAACCCTCTTGCTTTGAAGTTAATGGTTGACCGTTCATCCTTAGCCTATTGATTATTGAATCACCATTTCGACATTGGTCGTGCAACCCAGCCCATATTCGGGTGCACCTTTCATCCAATGTTTAATTGTGTATGTTTTCCTCGAGCATACATCATTATACCATTTGATCTGACAAATGTTATCTCCTTGTTCACATAATTGTGAAAATCCATCTTTTAATAAATCTCGATGAATTGCCGATGATTCCATCGGAGCCCAATGCTAAATGTTTCTTACTCAATTATCCAGACACTGTTGTATGGGTAATGTCATGAAGTTTCTCTCCCCTTACCTAAAGGGTTTTCTACTTTGTATCCTGTCTTGCATATCATGCCTTACTTGTCCGTGGGAAGAATATACCCAGGGGATATGTGTTCTAACACGTTTTCCTTTCCATTGTTCTGTCTAATCTGATAATGATATAATCCTTTCCATTGTTTGGTTTAACCTTTCTGGTGATCAATAAGATCTAAGCAGTAATATTTTCCTGCTTACGAAAACACCTCGGCGTACCACCTTATCAGTCAGACCCTGTTACTATTGTTGATGACATTTCGGTAACCACCGATGGACGGGAACTTTCCCTATTGGTCCGCCTCGCTCAGCGAGCAGGAAAATGGTTCTCTTCGTCCCTCGCCCTTGGTACTGATGTTGTTGCCGACATAACTAACAGGCTACCCTCTGGCATGCCTTGCTATTGTGACCATGCAAGATGTCAGCCCCCCTTCCTACCTTTAACCCACATGGTGGGCCCATAACCCACAGTTCCCAGGATCGAAACCTGACTCTCCTGCACACCCCCTGTTCCCAAAGTTATTCCTCGCGCGTGGACTCGTATGTAATTCACGGACCACCGTCCCAAGTGATCTATTTTGGTATCAGACGCAATACTTATTCTCGTTGCCCTGAACCTCTTTCACCTTCTGATTAGGCATCTAACGCTTGCCTATCCGTTTGAAACTTCTCATGGTACCTCCTTACTTTGCTCTCGATATTTTCTTAAGATTCAATTCGAGAGTAACTTCCGCCACCTTCCTCGATGTTATCGACCAGATAGTCAACCTTGTAGAGGTCTGTCCTTTTGAAGCTACCCCTTATCCTTTCCGTAAGTACGATGAAGATCCCCACGAAAGGACGACAACTTCATCATGATGACCCGAAGCAGAGAACTGAAGACATCAATGTAATGGATTAACCTCTTCGAGAAGAGCAACCAAAGACGAGAAGATTTGTTAGGATTTCGTAACCAGACCTTTCCCCTAGTCCCCCTCTTAAATCTCGGGACGAGATTTCTTGTAGTGGAGGAGAATTGTGACGCGCGGATAATCAAGCTACAGTAACCTCTGCTAATGACGCCATGTCACCTCCGTTACTGCCGCTAATCTCGCGTTAGTTCAAAACGATTCGAATTCAAACTTGAATTTTTGGCAAACAACCAAAGTTTTCAAACTTTAAAACAAAAATGTTCGGACCGTGTCAAATATTGCATAGATAATTATGGTGAAGTAAACACATTTTTAGAAAATGTATAAATGTTTTAAATTGAATAAAATAGAAAGGAAAATAAATAAAAAGAGACAAAAGAAAATAGGACCCCCCCCCGCGTTGGGTCAAGTGGCCCAGCTGGCCACCAGGCCGACTAGGCCGGCCCACCCTCACACCTCCATAACCCCCGTGACACCCAAACCCTAACCGGTCGCCCCACTCCCCCTCCCCACGATCCCCACATCTCTCTCCCCTTCCCCGATCCAGATCGGGATCGGGGGAACGAACCTCCCCACTGCGACCCGACCCTGTCGACCATCCCCGCCGCCTCGACGCCGCGCGGAACCGCCCTGCCTCCTCCCCGACGCGCTCCACCGACCTCGACGCCAGCACGAACCGTCTTCGCCGAGCGCCATTGGCCAGAGCGCTCCGGAGCCTTCGCCCTCGATCCATCCCCTCCGACCACGTCGCCGCTCGATCTGCACACTCTGGTCGCCCCCGACGCGTCTGAGCATGCCAACAGCTCCGGGGTGAGCTCCCATGGCTACTCCCCCTCTCCCCCTCTCCGACCAGTGGGCTCGGTCACCACGACCGTGACTGCGCCAGCCTGTGTCGTAACCCGCCGTGCGCGCCCTGAACGCACCCATGACCGCGCCCGTCGGCGATGCTCTGCCTGGTGCTGCTCCCCGCCGTGTGCACGCGCGCACGCGCCGCCCGCTGTCGTTTCCGTCCCGCGGCGGCCTTGCCGCGGCCCGCTGACGCGCAGCCTTGGCCCCCTGTGCCGCTGCTGTCGCTCGTCGCCGTGGTCGCCGGCGCCTAGCGCTGTTCCCTCCCTGTCGACCTGGGCGGGTGCCTAGCGACCGCTCCAGGCGCCCGTTAGCCCGAACCGCTAAGGCTCTGGCCCAATGACAGCCGGGGCCCAGCCCCAGAACATTTTTATAAAAAAAATGAATTAAAAATAAATAAATCATTAACTAATTAGTTAGTTAATTAATTAAGATAATTAATTCTGTTAACTAAACTAATTAAACCTAATTAATCTACTAACTAATCTACATAACCTGTTAGTTAATTAGACAGCCTATGACATGGGGGACCTAGTGGTCTGTTGACTAGTCAAAGTCCATAGTTGACTGCTGACATCATGATGACGTCATAAAAGCAATTTTGATTTGAAATAATCTATTAATTCTAGAAAATGGTTTAAAACTTTAGAAAATAATATAAAATAAACCGTAGCTCGGATGGAAAAACTTTGTACATGAAAGTTGCTCAGAACAACGAGACGAATCCGGACACGCAACCCGTTCGTCCGCCACACATCCCTAGCATAGCAAACATGGAACTTTCCCCCTTCGGTTTGTTTGTCCGAAAACGCGAAACACCGGGGATACTTTCCCGGATGTTTTCCCACTTCGCGGGTATCACCTACCACTACGTTAGGTCACCCCTAGCACCGCAAATTGCCGCGTCTTGCTTTGTGTTACATTTTGATTGCTATATTAATTATTGTGTTCCCCCTCTGTTACTTCTTTCCGGTAGACTCTGAGACCGGTGCCGATGTCCATGTGTTCGACTACACCGAAGACGACCCCTCTCTCTTGCCAGAGCAACCAGGCAAGCCCCCCCCCTTGATCACCAGATATCGCCTATTCTACTCTATACTGCTTGCATTAGAGTAGTGTAGCATGTTAATGCTTTCCGTTGATCCTATTCTGATGCATATCCTGACATTGTTGCTACATCTGTTGATACCTTACCTACATTCCTAAATGCTTAGTATAGGATGCTAGTTTATCATCATTGGCCCTACATTCTTGTCAGTCTGCCTTGCTATACTATCGGGCCGTGATCACTTGGGAGGTGATCACGGGTATATACTATACATACATACATATTATACATATGGTGACTAAAGTCGGGTCAGCTCGATGAGTAGCCGCAAATGATTCTGATGAGGGGGCTGAAAGGACAGGTGGCTCCATCCCGGTAGAGGTGGGCCTGGGTTCCCGACGGCCCCCGACTGTTACTTTCTGGCGGAGCGACAGGGCAGGTTGAGACCACCTAGGAGACAGGTGGGCCTGGCCTTGTTCGGCGTTCGTGGATACTTAACACGCTTAACGAGATCTTGGTATTTGATTTGAGTCTGGCCATTTGGTCTATACGCACTAACCATCTATGTGGGAGTAGTTATGGGTATCCCGGCGTCGTGGTATCAGCCGAAGCCTTCTTGACGTCAGCGACAGAGCGGCGCGCGCCGGATTGGACTGCGTTAACGCAACTTCCTTTGTAATGGAGGTTGCTAGGTCTGTTTCCGGCCGCCCTCGCAACGTGCAGGTGTGCAATGGGCGATGGGCCCGGACCCCTGCGCGCATAGGATTTAGACCGTTGGGCTGACCTCTATGTTGTGCCTAGGTGGGGTTGCGACGTGTTGATCTTCCGAGGCCGGGCATGACCCAGGAAAGTGTGTCCGGCCAAATGGGTTCAAGCGTGTTGGGTTATGTGGTGCACCCCTGCAGGGAAGTTTATCTATTCGAATAGCCGTGTCCCTCGGTAAAAGGACGACCCGGAGTTGTACCTTGACCTTATGACAACTAGAACCGGATACTTAATAAAACACACCCTTCCAAGTTCCACAGACAACCCGGTGATCGCTCTCTAACAGGGCGACGAGGAGAGGATCGTCGGGTAGGATTATGCTATGCGATGCTACTGGAGATGCTACTTGGTGATGCTACTTGGAGATGCTACTTGGAGGACTTCAATCTACTCTCTTCTACATGCTGCAAGACGGAGGCTGCCAGAAGCGTAGTCTTCGACAGGATTAGCTATCCCCCTCTTATTCTGGCATTCTGCAGTTCAGTCCACTGATATGGCCCTTTACACATATACCCATGCATATGTAGTGTAGCTCCTTGCTTGCGAGTACTTTGGATGAGTACTCACGGTTGCTTTCTCCTCCCTTTTTCCCCCTTTCTGGTTGTCGCAACCAGATGCTGGAGCCCAGGAGCCAGACGCCATCGTCGACGACGACTACTACACTGGAGGTGCCCACTACTACGTGCAGGCTGCTGACGACGACCAGGAGTAGTTTAGGAGGATCCCAGGCAGGGGGCCTGCGCCTCTTTCGATCTGTATCCCAGTTTGTGCTAGCCTTCTTAAGGCAAACTTGTTTAACTTATGTCTGTACTCAGATATTGTTGCTTCCGCTCACTCGTCTATGATCGAGCACTTGTATTCGAGCCCTCGAGGCCCCTGGCTTGTATTATGATGCTTGTATGACTTATTTATGTTTTAGAGTTGTGTTGTGATATCTTCCCGTGAGTCCCTGATCTTGATCGTACACATTTGCGTGCATGATTAGTGTACGATTGAATCGGGGGCGTCACAGCATTGGGGTAGGGGTGGGGGATTAAGTGACATATATAAATTGAATATGGTTCCATTGTTACTAATATTGAACAAATTGTCAATGCAGGTCTAACTCATTCTCGCAAAAATTGATGATACCATTTATTGAAATTCTGATGAATTACCTGGTCTTGCTGGTTTTCGTGCCTCATTTTAGTAAGTTCTTGCAATGTTCTCCGCCTGTAAAACATTTGTTCTTCTAGTGTTCCCTGATTACTTCTATCTATACTCATCATTTTTGGTAAGGTTACTTGTGTTGAGTCCCTGCACATATATAAAACAAATAATAATATATACAATCTTGAATCAACATGAGTCACTATTCATGAGTGGGAATTTTTAATTGGTAGTGTTTCATACCTTTCAAGAAGTTCTTGTGCTTCTGGTATGTCCAGATCTATATATATTCTTGTGGCACTGGTTGACTTTAGGCACAAACCTATTTAATTAACCAATTAGAATTTTTAAATGATAAGAGTAGCATCTAAGATTTATGGACTTACCATTGAATCTCTGCACCATCGTTGATGTAATAATAATGACAGTTTGGCTGCCAATTACATCCTCGGTCAAAAAGTAAGCAAACTTTCCCCATAACGTGATTATGATTTTATCACCCCTAAAGAATTTAATTCGAGAAGTTAGCGTTAACCACATGGGGCATGCGTAGTTAAATTTCAGACATACATATGCATATGCACTTACTCTGGCATTAGTATTTCAATCTCGCGGATATATGAAGGTTGTGGGCTCTTTTTTGTTATTCTTGTCTCCACGGGCTTCATTTTTGTTAGAAGTCCAATGACATCTGTATATTTGGAAATTAGTAATATAACAATTAGAAATATCAATTATTTGGAAGCCGTAATTACAACTATAAACATACCTGAGCATTGTGTATCTTTTCCTGCCCTTTCTTCGAGTGTCTCCATGGTAGCAAACTCGAAGCAATAGTCCGGAAAAACTTCTGAAGATCCTTTTATCTCCTTTACCTTTGTATTGTATGCAAAAATATTTTAATTTCATTGCTCACTGGCCTATATTTTGTGGATTCCACAACCTTAAAATTGTTGAATCCGTAAATAGACTTCTCATTGATCTTTGATCTAAAAGTATCTATTAGATTCTTCCAGATAGTAGCATGAATTGTTTCACCCTGTAAAAACAATCAATTATGGTTAGTAACTGTTGCTTAATCTGAAAAAAATCCAATTAACTATATTGAAAAACAGACCTGCTCATCCATGAGTATCATATCTAGGCTAATAAGCTCATCGGTAGTAGGATTAACTGAATCCCAAATCCTCATTACTTTCACTTGAATGTTCCAGTTTTGTCCCCTTGTAGTTAATTCGCTCAACTTTGTGTATGCCATAGTCTTATGTCTTCAAAATTAATAGGAAAAAATTAGTCAATGGATATAGTATTTATGAAGATCCTATCCATAAAAAAGGTTGTTAAATAACAATTACCAAGTCTGGTAATTCAGCCCAGAAGTGCTTTGTCGTCACTTCTTCCGACGTCGATTGGAGCAGCTGGGCGTGGCTTTGTCGGGTGTCGGCGGGCTTTGGCGTGACTTCCACCAACGTCAAGTGAAGCAGTTGGAGATGACTTGTCGACTTCAAGCTGTGTGGACGGCGAGGCGTGTGTTCCGTCTGGCGTGTTTCAAGATGTGGTGGTCGTCGATTTCTAATTGTTTGGTGCGTGCTTGTGTGGTCGGCTGCACTTATTTATATGGGTTGAGGTGGCTGGGTTGACGTGGCGGAGACTGTGTGGAGATCTTGTACGTATTCGTTCCTGTCTTGGAACTTTCATCATGTGAGGTCTGGTGGGTTTCCTTATTTGATTAGGTTTCTTATTTAAGTAGGTTTGACTACTATTTTTGCTCCTTGACCCATTGATGGAAATATTCTATTTTTGTTTTTGCGGCTTAACATGTCAGGCTAGTTGATGTCACGACGGACACACTATATTTGTACATGACGTGCTGTACTACTTGTACATGTGAATATTTTTACGTAATATGTGAACATGGATGTGTAGGTCCGTTCTATGCAGGTACACGTGACAACACAACTTATCTTGTTTACGCGTTTATATTAAATCAAGGCCGTTAATATTACAATCTAACGGATTAGATAATTTTTACTTATGTGGATGAATGTGGTGGCTTATTTTACTTCTGTTTTAATTATATAATAGATATTCGGTCGGTGAACTAAAGATGTTTTTACCTATTACAAATACAAACCCCCAGATGTGGCATATACCGCGTCTCTGCTCGCAGTCCGGAAATGCACATTAATGCATGCGTACCCAGGAAAAGGAACCCTTAACGGAACTATTCTCCCTGGAAGATGTTTCTTACTATCCATGTAATACAACATAGCTAGTTGGCTACTTGTTTGTTCAAGCAATTATGACCCCTACGCCTGGTTTCCACACGTACCCCGGTTTGCATAACTGAGTAGGTATTCGGAAACAATCTAGACTGTCGGGTTCGGAGGCTGAAGCGAAAAGGTCCGCCATGGCAAATGATTTACAATCCGGCTAGGGACAAAATATGTCAATTGAAGTACACAGTCACTTAGACCCACATACTTCTTCTTCTATGCCATCTAACAGGCTGTCTAGCCTACAATCCTGTTGGGAATACTTTGCGGCTAATCCTACATGGTCATACACCAGACTAACGGGAATCTCTTTCCCATCTGACCCTACAGGTCCGACCCGGGCCATGTGATTCGGATCGAGCTTGGTCTACCGTGTTTTTACCATGGCCCAAGCTTCCCTCGCACCTTGTCGACAGGCAGATATCTTCCATAGTTGGAAACGCCGCCACGCTCCCTTGAGCAGTTGAACAAGCTCCCCCATGCTTCATGGCAGGGAGGCAGATGCTCACAAGGCCCTGGCGACACCCTGCATCACTTGCCAAACTTGTTCGTGCAGTTGTGAAAGCTCTTGAAGAAGACCGCCTGAGGATCCGGGCATCTCCTCTTCGGGACGACCAGTCAACATACCTACAAACATAAATCTGTTAGCCCGTTTCTTCGCCTAACTATATAAAGGTTCGTTTGAGCACATACTAAAAATGTCGCATTGAAGCCTTCTATTCTCCTTCACAGAGTCAACTAGCTGGGCACGGACGTCTTTCAATTCTACGCTTAGCCGGGTATTGGCTTCCTAGAGATCGTTTTTCTCCCGCCTGACCCGTGTAAGTACACGCTCGCCAGCTTCCAGTTGTCATTGTGCTCTTTGTTCATCCTCTTGTAGGATCTCTGAATTCACTCCGGGATTATCTGCGGAATCTATTGTTAGATCTGCAACATGCCGAACACCAAATGGTACACGTAATTACGTTTTTTCTCGATCGAGGGAAATATTACCAGATGAGGCCTTTTTAGATTCCTCCATTTCAGCAGCTGCAACCCTTAGTTGGGCTTCACACTTCTCCAACTCTTGAGACAAATGGGTATTCTTCTCTGTAAGAACCTGTTCATACAATCATCCTTAAATCAGTTGTACCAACTGTTTCAAGTCTCAGGGGCTACTGATATACATAATTATTAGATTTTGCTTACTCGTATATCTTTTAAATACTGGCTTGTGGCTCTAGCAAGCCATCTTGAGCAGCTCGGATGTACATGTCTCCGAGTTGAAGGCATTGAAAGCCTCTTCGAAAAAACTAGGGTCGTGGAGTACGGCCCGCCGACGCCGATGATTCATAGCGATCTCCACCTCGGAATTCGTAGCGGATATTCTATCCGAATCCTCTATAGGAGGACCGTCCGGCGTCGTCCCCGCGTTAGCCTCTACCCTCGAGACCGGTGCCGGAATCCGGCTGGTAGAGCTATGACGGGTAGGATCCTCGGATATAGTCCGGCGGATGTTCTTTCTGTGAAGGCACAACGGATATTGTTATATTTTAAAGATGAAAATCACGGAGCATGTTTTAAATCATACCTCTTCGATGGCGGCTCGGCCTTGTTTGCTTTCCTTTTAAGCCTACCCTTGGACGCCCCTTGTTGGTGAGTCACCACGGGTTCGGCATGGCGTACCGATGGCTTTCCCTTTATAGCATAATATATGTGTGGTGGGTAAGGTGGAAAGAGGGAATCCTTTTTGAAAGATAAGTCTCCTGTTTACTTACACATGGTGCCGGGAGGAGGCCAGGATAATCAGCGATGATGGCCACCAAGGTGCCGTCACAGCTCGCCTGGTAAAACACCCTGCCATCAAACTCCACAAATATGTCCAGATCCTCTTCGAGTCTAGGGTCGAGGGCCCGGTTGTGGTCCTTTGGCTGTGGAGGCGGGCGGTGGATCTCCCTCACGGCTTTCCGCATTTCCTGTTATGGACTAGCAAGGTGAAAATTTGCAATGAAAGACTGCGGGAAGTAATAGAGTTGAGTAAGAGATAGCGACTCACCCAGCTTGGGGGGTTGTACATGGAAAATCCATCCCGTGGCTTAATGCGGATGAACTCCTCTTCTTCTCCTTTGTATAAATCAGACAGTATTTTCGCCAAACCGGTGGCGGAGTCCGGACCTTTCCGACCACAGCGGGTGGCATCGTCTTCTTCATTGAAGTGCCACATGGGGCGCCCTCGATACTGGAATGGCTGCACCCCACGCATTATGCATATTGACATAACCTCGATTATGGTCAATCCAGATTTGGCAAGCGTTTTTATACTGCCCATCAATTGAAGGACCTCTCGACTATCTTCCTCCTGGGGGCCACGGGGATGCCAGCTATGGCGCTTCTTCAATGGAGCATTTGTAAACTCAGGAAGACCCATCCGGATAGGGTCAGGAAGGGAGACGTCCTCTATATAAAACCACTCGGAAGGCCAATCTTCGGATGTCTTCTTCGGAGTGCCGAACAGGTATTCGGTCCCAGCGATGCGCCATATTTCGGCTCCGCCCACTTGCAATATTGATCCCTATTGATTGCGAGGGACGAGGCAGGACAACCTCTTCCATAGCTTGAAATGAGCTTCGCAACCCAGAAACAACTCGCAAAGGGTGACATAACCCACGATGTCCAGGATGGAGGCAGGTGTGAAATTGTGCAGCTGGAGGGCGTAGTACTCCAGGAGCCCGTGAAGGAATGGATGGATTGGAAATCCGATGCCCCTCAGCAAGTAAGGGACAAGGCACATTCGCTCACCCCTGGATGGGTTGGGAAAACTCTTTGCTTCCTCCCCGCTGTCAAAGGTGGCTAATCCAGCTCGAACAGGGACAAGATATGCAGGTGGAAGACACCCCTAGGTCTGCAACTTCACCAATTGGCCATGGGACACGGTACACTTCTCCCAATCACCTGGCTTGGCGCTATAGGGGCGAGAGGAAGAGCTTAGGTGGCCGGCCATGATGGGATGGTTTCGGGCACGCTCTGAGTAATCCTCGCTTGGGGAAGACGGTGTGATTTGGATCCGAGGATCCCCGTCTCTTTAATAGATGATTATTTACATGGTCAGGGTGGCAAGTGCAAAAATGCTCTGACTTCTTGCATTCGCTCGACACGTGGAGGCTGACGCTATTAAGGTACAAAAGCTGATGAGTGCAACATTAAATGAAGAGCCAGACACTGCTCGTCACAACACGTACTCTGGAGAAGTTGGAGAAGGAACCCGCCTTACAATGCCGAAGACAATCTGCACGCCGGACTCATTGTCATTGAAGCTGGTTCGGGGGCTACTGAGGGAGTCCTGGATCAGGGGGTCCTCGAACAGCTGGAATATATGCTTATGCCGGACTGTTGGACTATGAAGATACAAGATTGAAGACTTCGTCCCGTGTCCGGGCGGGACTCTCCTTTGTGTGGAAGGCAAGCTTGGCAATTCGGATATGTAGATTCCCTTCTTTGTAACCGACTCTATGTAAGCCTAGCCCCCTCCGGTGTCTATATAACCGGAGGGTTTAGTCCGTAGGACAACAACAATCATAATCATAGGCTAGCTTCTAGGGTTAGTGTCGGTGTCAAAACCGGCGGATCTCGGGTAGGGGGTCCCGAAATGTGTGTCTAGGCGGATGGTAATAGGAGACAAGGGACATGATGTTTTTACCGAGGTTCGGGCCCTCTCGATGGAGGTAAAACCCTAATCCTACTTGATTAATATTGATGATATGGGTAGTACAAGAGTTGATCTACCACGAGATCAGAGAGGCTAAACCCTAGAAGCTAGCCTATGGTATGATTGTTGTTCGTCCTACGGACTAAAACTCTCCGGTTTATATAGACAACAGAGAGGGCTAGGGTTACACAGAGTCGGTTACAATGGGAGGAGATCTTCATATCATATCGCCAAGCTTGCCTTCCACGCCAAGGAAAGTCCTATCCGGACACGGGACGGAGTCTTCAATCTTGTATATTCATAGTCTGGGAGTCCGGCCAAAGGTCGTAGTCCAGCCATCCGGACACTCTCTAATCCAGGACTCCCTCAGTAGCCGCTGAACCAGGCTTCAATGACGACGAGTCCGGCGCACAAATTGTCTTCGGCATTGCAAGGCGGGTTCCTCCTCTGAATACTTCACGCCACATACCACCGTATAGAGAATAATAACTGCACAAATCTAATCTGCTGACGTATTCCGCAATGTGACATCACGCCACGGCCAAGCCTTTATTTGAATCATTTTACTGTTCCACCTCAGCACGTTTAGCGAGGCGGTTTTCTTGGCACGACTTGTCAAAGCAGAGATTGTGTCCCCTTATTTCGGGATTCTCATCAATACGGTCATGGGTAACCCAACCGTGCCTTTGGTATGACTCCCTAATTGAAAGCGAGTCCCAAACAGTTACGGGGAGGGCTCTTGGTATTCAACTCATTTATAAAGAGACCAAGGCTCGACTCCTTTCTTTTCAATCCAATCGAATCCGCCCCTCGCCTCGAGTTCCAACACCCAAAGCTCTAGTTTTAGGCGCTTCGGACCTTCGACGATGTCCGGCTCTGACCTTCAAGGCCGGTGGATGCCTTCCTCCGTTACGGAAGAAGACGTGCGAAAGCTGAGAGATGCCAGGTATCTAACCAGCGAAATCCCGCATAGGCTGCCTGCTCAAGGGCAGGCCATTCCCACTCCCCAGCCTGGTGAGAGCGTGGTGTTCACATCTCACTTCCTTCGGGGATAGGATTCCCGATTGATCCCTTCGTGAGGGGGCTTATGTTTTATTACGGGCTGGAATTCCACCACTTAGCTCCGGAGTCCATCCTCCAAATCTCATCATTCATTGTCGTGTGTGAGGCCTTCCTCCATATTACTCCTCACTTCGGACTGTGGCTTAGAACCTTCAAGGTGGAACCGAAGATGATTGAGGGGCAGCACGCTGAGTGCGGAGGAGCTATCATAAGCAAGATGGCCGACGCTCCGTGGCCCGGGGGCTCTTTCCAAGAGGAGTTCGGCTTATGGCAATGGGACTGGTTTTACATCACAGCCCCCAGGGGCACCACATGGGTGGCGCCACCTGCTTTTCGCTCGGGTCCCCCACCACGGCGAGCATCATGGGTCAATGAAGGGCTTATCTGCGGGCCGTCCAAAGACGTGCCCCTACTGCAGGACCGCATTCGAGATCTCCTAGAAAGAGATATTAACTTGACCGTAGTGGCGCAAGTTATGCTGATTCGCCGCATGCTGCCCTGCAAACGTCGCCCTCTCCGCCTATGGGAATTTAATCCGGAGGGTCCACGAGTCCTCCAACATTTTATGGGCGCGACGCCCGTGGAGATGTACAAATTGTTCTTCAGATCACAAGCTAGGTGCCCGGACTTGTCCGAGGATGCAGGTCTGAGCTGCAATCGCCCGGATGCTCAAGTAAGTAGCCCCGTATTTGGACACGCCATCCGTATTTTCATCATAAAATTGCCCTTTAACAGAGCTATCCTTTGAACAGGAGTGGATAGCAAAGGCAAAGCTTATCAGGTGTCCAGCCCCCCTGCCCGAGACCGTGCCGGATCCCGTGTTAACCAGGATGCTGGAGATTATGCTTTCGGCAGAGGGCGAAGAGGGGAACCAAGGAGCTACCGCCTCCGTGAAGGAGGCTGTCAGGAGGGGAGGAATCGAGAATTCCCCCAACCTGGGAAAGAAAAGGACTATGTCCGGACCCCGACTCAATGCCACATCGATCTAGCATGTAACACCTCATATCACTTTGCGGCCTCACGCACGGTATTCCCACGGGTGTCGCATTACCTTTGCCCGGGACCGTTTGCGCCTTTTGGCACACGTATATGATAGTGTCGCTAGCATCCATATGATAAGGAGCCCGGGCTGACATGGCTAGTCGTAAACCCAAAGTGGCACAGACTTACAGGGACAGGCATCCATGACCCAGCATCGAACGTGTCGGTCATCAGCGAGTGAATCCGGGCTGTAGTGCTGGGCTAGCAGGACTCCGGTAAACAGGGCTATAGCGGGCTAACAGGACTCCGGTATTCATCGCGTGACATTTCCCTGAAGGGACAGACACAGGAACGAAGAAGGACACATGCCGGCCAGCCTAAGTGTTCTGGAGCAGTAGCAAGCTACCATGGCTCGGTGGAAGCACCAGGAGACATTTCCCGGTAAGAGAGGCTACTAAAGATAAACAACTAGATAGTCAGATCCCACACATACCAAGCACTTCAATCATACACACAATATGCTCGATATGTACAAATACAACAAGGCCTCACAACATGACTCTACAACACAAGTACTTTATTTAAAGGCCCAGAGAGCCATACATAGCATACACACAAGTATGGGTCACACGACCAACATTCAAGTCATACAACCATACAAGCCCACAGCGGAAGTAACTTGTCTGAGTACAGACAACTAGTAAAATAAAAGAGGCTTGGGTAAGCCTAGCTATACTACATGGTCCTCTACAAGCTTAGGATCACCACCTAGGCCTTAGTCTACTCATCGATGTCAACATCTACGAAGAACCCGTCACAAGGGGTTGTAGCATCTTCTGAAAAATGTAAATTAAAGCAACATGAGTACAAAGGTACTCAGCAAGACTTACATCAGATCCTACATACATGCACATTATCAAGAAGGGTTGGTGGGGTTATTGCAGCAAGCCAGCTTTGACTCTTGGCTATGCTATCCTACGAGACTCCAACTTGAAATGGTTTTGCACACTCGAGTCCACTACTCACCACTTCAATACACTACCGAGGATCCACCTCTGTCTTCCTACGGAAGAGCCATCCTCGGCGCTCACGCTTATCTTGAGGCTTTTAGTAGTTTCCATTTACTTGTCTATGAACTGTATAGGCAACCAAGTAGTCCTTTACCGCGGACGCGGCTATTCGAATAGATGATGTTAACCCTGCAGGGGTGTACTTCTTCATACATGTTTCCACCACTTAGCGTCTGCACACGACATGTGCTCGGCAGACTTCAAGCAAAAGCCGACGTGGGTGTAGACCATGACCTACCTAAACACCTAAGTCTCTAGTCCAGGTTTATCGCCTATTCAGGTTCCATCCGCAGGGAGTCCGGCCGAGGTTTCCACATACGGCCCCAAACGATGTGAACAGGGTTCCCGAGATACCTAACGGGCATCCGGTACACCGTGCCACGTACCTACCGCATCACAGCCCACCCCACGGTCAGCGCTGTCCACGGCCTCCAGTAGGCTACAAACACCAGAAACTACTTGCAACTCCTGGACAGAGGACTAGGGTGAATAAGAAGTCGAGCGGGGTCATATTTCAGGGCCCAATGTATGGTAGTAGCTGAATCTTAAATCACACATACAGATCTCAGTGCTTAAGGACAACTTCAATGAAACAACCCACCATGTACTCCTACATGGCCTCTCATCGATACCTTTACGAAATCGTGTTCAACACATCACTCTCATACTGACACGATCATTTCACTCTAGCCCATCACCCAGATGAACCATACCTGACACGACTCTAAGCATAGCAGGCATAGCAAGGTAGGAACAACACATACACATGGCTCAATCAACTCCTACACATGCTAGTGGGTTTCATCTAGTTACTGTGGCAATGACAGGTCATGCAGAGGAAATGGGTTCAACTACCGCAGCACACAGCAGTTTGAATCGCGTTGTCTTAATGCAGTAAAAGAGAGCAGGAGCGAGAACATGGGATTGTATCGATATGATCAAAGGTTGGTTGCTTGCCTGATGGGTCGGTGCACTGGTATTGTTCTTTGTTGGGGTAATCACGGTACTCCTCAGGGGCATGACCTGCCGCAGAGAGCACCGATACACAATCATCACCAAACAATATGCAACAATGGGATGCATGCATGAAACATGGAAAATGAGTGTATTGGGCTAATGCAACTAAGACCAGATGGGTTTGAACTATTTTGAACCAAAGATTCAAGTATCAAACTCATAAGTGGCCCTTTTAAGTGCTTAAACTTGTTCTGTACTAAACATCAGGTTAGCTTGAATAAACATGCATGAAACCAGTACAGATGGATAGATTGGATTTTTCTGATCACTTTTCATATATAACACTTTGCATTTGGAGCTACAGATTAATTTCTATGATTTTTTGAAGTTTGTGGTATTTTCTAGAATTTCCTGTGTAGAAATAATTCCAGTAAATAACTTACTGCGTCAGCAATACGTCAGGATGACGTCAGTGGTCAACGGAGCTGGTCCAGGTCAAACTGACCAGTGGGTCCCGCATGTCAGTAGTTATTTAAACTAACTAAATTTAGTTAGTACTAATCTAAGTTAATTAGCAGAACGGGCCCCACTTGTCATAGACTTAGGGGAGTCAACCTGGGCCCACCTAGTCAAGTCAACGGGGTCAAACCCGCCGGTGAGGCCAGACGCGGCGGTGGAAGTGCATTAGTGCGTTCCGGCAACCAAATGAGCGGCGGAGGGCATCTACGTGTAGCTGGGAGCAAGCCGCAGCTCTTGGTGGTGGTGGTTGAGCTCGGGGTGGCCGGGAATGTCGCCGGCGACGACCTTGGCGGTCGCCGGAGTTCGGGTGAGGTCGAACCCAAAGCTACGGGGCACGGTGAGGCACGTGGTGAGGTGCGTTGGTCTCCTGGGGATGCGGTGAGTGCGTTGGACACGGTGGTGTGGCTGGTGGTTGGCCGGAGACACGTCGGCGACGAGCTCGGCGGCGGCACGTGCGGTGAAGCTTCATGTGCTTGCTGTGGTGCATGAGAGCGAGAAAGGAAAGGGAGAGGAGGTAGTCAGGCTCATGGCGGTCTTGAGTAAGCAGACGGCATGGTCGGGGACGAGCTCGTGCGGCGGCGACGGCGAAAGGGATCTCCGGCGGTGGCGGGGTCGGACGAGGTCGATGCAGTGGCTTCGGGGCAAGCGAGCGCTCGGGGCTCGGCTTGCTCGAAGGAGTGGAGGGCAGCGAAGCTCCTGTACACGGTGGTGCGGCGCAGGGACGACGGAGAGCGCGACTACGGCGACGGTGCGGCTGCGGTGGCATCGGCCGTGGTGCGGGAGAGCGAGGGAGACGAGCTGGGAAGGAGGGGGCGTGTCTGTGAGCTCGGGGGAGGAGTGGGTGACCGACCCAGGGCGGCAGAACGGCGAGGGGAGGAAGCAGAGCGGCGGGCAGCTGCGTGGCACGCTCTCGTGGCGACGTCGAGCACCTAGCTGCCTGCCTGGCCGAGCCAAGCAGCTCGCTGGAGCAGTGGCTGGGCTAGGCCGGCAGGTGGGCTTGCTAGGTGGGCTGCCAGGTTAGTTCCCTCTCTCTCCTTTTTATTTCTGTTTTCTATTTATTTCTGTAGCTTTGTGGACTTTCTAAAAATACCTAAGCAACTCCAAAAATCCCCAAACTGCTCATGCCCACTGTTTAGAATATAAACAACATGGAACATTTTAGTTTAGGATTATTTGAACATTTAAAATATTTTATAAATTTTAAATGTCCAAATTCAAATACTTATGGTTTAATTCAAAGACCTTAGGATGACCTAGAAAATTGTGCACCACTTTTGGCAGAGGTTCTGAACCAAGACAAAAATGATGGACATTTTAGAAGGCCATTTTAGGTTCATTGAAAAATATTTTTAGTAAACCCTAGTTGGATTCAGAGGGGGCTCGGGGTTCTGTCATCCCCATTTCAAGTTTCTGTTGAATGGAATAGACATGATGCAACACTCTAATGCATGAACTAGCTAGGGTGTGACAACTCACCCCCACTCAAAAGAATCTCGTCCCGAGATTTAGGATCCTCCGGGAAGAAGGCGGGATACTCGAGTCGAAGACGATCCTTCCTTTCCCAAGTTGCTTCTTTCTCAGAATGGTGCGACCATTGAACCTTGAGAAACTTGATATTATGTCGTCGAGTGGTACGCTCGGCTTGATCGAGGATATGAATGGGGTACTCTCGATACGTGAGATTATCTTGAAGATCAAGCGTTTCATGGTCCACTCCACGGATAGGATCCGAGAAGCAACGCCTGAGTTGAGAAACGTGGAAGACATCGTGGACTCTGGAGAGATGCGGAGGTAGTTCCAATTGGTAGGCAACTTCCCCTCATTTGGAAAGAATGCGAAAAGGTCCAATGTAGCGAGGAGCCAATTTACCTTTGATACCGAAACGATGGGTTCCCTTCAGAGGAGTAACCCGAAGGTAAGCCTTCTCGTCAACCTCAAAAGTCATAGCCTTATGTTTTCGGTCATATTTTCTCTTTTGACGAGATTGGGCTGTTTTCAAGTTTTCACGAACGATGCGAACTTGCTCTTCTGCTTCCTGGATCATATCCGGGCCAAAGAATTGTCTTTCCCCGGTTTCTGACCAGTTAAGAGGCGTTCGACACCTTCGTCCATAGAGAACTTCAAAAGGGGCTTTACCCAAGCTAGATTGATAGCTGTTGTTATAAGCAAATTCGGCAAATGGAAGGCATTTCTCCCAATCCATTCCGAATGAGATAACAGAAGCTCTAAGCATGTCTTCTAGAATCTGGTTGAAGCGTTCTACTTGACCACTTGATTGAGGGTGAAAGGCAGTGCTAAAGGAAAGGCGGGTTCCCATAGCATTTTGGAAACTTTCCCAAAATCGAGAGGTGAAGAGACTTCCTCGATCCGAGTTAATTTCCAGTGGAACACCATGGAGAGACACTATTCGGGATGTACAAGTCTGCTAACTGACTAGCGGTTATACTCTCGCAAACAGGCAAGAAATGGGCCACTTTAGAAAGACGATCGATAACAACGAAGATAGCATTATTCCCTCTCTTGGTCCTGGGAAAACCGGTGATGAAATCCATACCAATTTTATCCCATTTCCATTCATGAATAGCGAAGGGTTGAAGGGTGCCAGCAGGCCGTTGATGCTCTGCTTTTACACGACGACAGACATCGCAATTAGCAACAAATTGAGCAATGTCTCTCTTCATCCTAGTCGACCAGAACCTCTGGCGTAGGTCCTGATACATCTTAGTGCTACCGGGATGAATGGTGAGAGGAGATTCATGAGCCTCCCTAAGGATCAACTGCCGTAAGTGTTGGTTCTTGGGAACCACTAGACGGTTCTCAAAGTACACAACACCATGATCATTTGTAGAGAAACATTTAGCATCTCCGCTAGCAATGTTCTCCTTGATTCGAGATATTCCTTTATCTCGTTTTTGGGCAGCGATGATTTGATCCGTAAGAGTAGGTTTCGCCACCAAGGTGGAAAGGAATCCTTGAGGAACGATGTGAAGATTAAGCTTCCGAAATTCCTCGTGGAGAAGTGGTTGACTTTGTTGCAACATCAGATTGTTGCAATAAGATTTACGACTTAGCGCATCAGCCATGATGTTGGCTTTTCCCGGGGTGTAAATTATCCCTAAGTCAAAATTTGTGATCAACTCAACCCAACGTCTTTGCCTGAGATTCAAATCCGGTTGGGTGAATATGTACTTCAGACTTTGGTGATCAGTGAAGATTTCACAATGATTACTGAGGAGGTAATGTCGCCAGGTTTTGAGTGCATGGACTACAGCTGCAAGCTCTAGATCATGAGTAGGGTAGTTTTCCTCATGTGGGTGTAATTGCCGTGAAGCATAAGCAATTACATGTCGATCTTGCATGAGAATGCAACCTAGTCCTTGTCGCGAGGCGTCGCAATAGATAACAAAGTCCTTGCAGAAGTCTGGTGGTACCAGTACAAGAGCAGAAGTTAGGCGTCTTTTCAGTTCCTGGAAACTGTGCTCACATTGTGGAGTCCACTCGAACTTTTTATCTTTCTTGAGGAGTTCAGTTAGAGGTTTAGCAACTTTGGAGAAATTCTCGACAAAGCAGCGACAATAGCTCGCTAAGCCAAGGAAACTCCGAACTTGCTTGACCGATTCAGGTGGAGTCCAGTTAAGGACGGCTTGAACTCGCTCGGGATTGACAGCAATACCTTTACTAGAGATTACATGTCCTAGATAGGTCACTTCTGGCAACCAAAATTCGCATTTAGAGAACTTGGCATAAAGGCGATGCTCTCGAAGTTTCATCAACACTAGCCTTAGATGTTCGGCATGTTCTTCCTCGTTCTTGGAGTAGATGAGTATATCATCAAGGTAAACCATGACGAATTTATCCAAATACTCCATGAAGATTGAGTTCATTAACCAAGAGAAGGTGGCCGGAGCGTTGGTTAAACCGAAGGACATGACGGTGTACTCGTATTGGCCGTAACGAGTAACAAAGGCCGTTTTGGGAATGTCCCTGTTCTGGATTTTGATTTGATGGTAGCCCAACCTCAAATCCATCTTAGAGAAGACTGAGGATCCAGCGAGCTGATCATACAGATCGTTGATCCTGGGGAGAGGATACTTGTTCTTTGTTGTGACCAAGTTGACAGGTCGATAATCTACAACCATCCGGTCCGTACCATCCTTCTTCTTGACGAAGAGGACGGGGCAAGCCCATGGGGATGAACTAGGGAGGATGAAACCCCTTTTCAAGGACTCATCGAGTTGTTTCTTAAGTTCGGCTAGTTCTAGTGGTGCCATCTTATAGGGTCTTCTAGAAATTGGGACAGTTCCTGGAATTAGATCTATCACGAACTCGACATCTCTGTCAGGTGGAACACCTGGCAATTCTTCTGGAAAGACATCCGGAAAGTCGCGGACTACCGGAACGTCTTCGAGGTCTGGCAAGGGACTGGCATTAAGAGAATATAGCTGTCGCTTGGCTATTTGGGTCAAGACATTGACTATCTTTCCCGAAGGGTGCATAAGTTGAACAGTCCTAGAGAAGCAATCAATCATGGCATGATGGGCTGACATCCAGTCCATACCCAAGATGATATTAATATCCGAAGATTTGAGTGCTATCAATGATGCAAGGAAGACAAGTCTGTCGACCTGAATTTCATTTCCATGGCTTACTCTAGAAGTTTGCCATTTGGAACCCGGGGTTTGAATTACCATGGAGGTGGGCATATCACAGAATGTGGTGTTATGCGGATGAGCATAGCTCTCAGATATGAATGAATGAGATGCTCCAGTATCGAAAAGAACAGATGCCGGGTGGCAATTAACAAGGAGCGTACCGAGAACGACGTTGGGATCCTCTTGAGCCTCTTCAGCTGAGACACAATTCACATGGCCACGTGCAGTGGTGGCCGGCTTGGCATAGTACACCTTCCCTGCTAGCTTGCCACGGCCAACAGCCTTTCCAGACTGGTTGGGGTTGGTCTGGGGACACTCGCGCATGTAGTGGCCTGATTCCCCACACTTGAAGCATGTCACGGGGCTGGTGCGTGGAGGAGCATTGTTGGTTGGCCCACCATAGGGCTTAGCTGGTGCAAACTGCTGAGCTGGATGAGGCGCCTGATAGGATGGCCTCGGCGTGAACCTGGGTGGCAGGGCAGTGTTAGGCACCCACACCCGGTGCTTTTGTGGTCCAGCACCGGATGAGGAACCCAAGTCACGACCATGCTTGCTTGTTGCTTTGAAATCAGTCTGACCCGTCTCAGCACTGATGGCTTTGTTCACAAGCTTCTGAAAAGAGGTGCACTCATGTAGACGGAGATCTCGCCGAAGCTCGGGGCTAAGTCCCTTGCGGAACCTTGCCTGCTTCTTGGCATCAGTGGAGACTTCTTCAGTGGCATAGCATGCTAGGTTACCGAACTCCCTGCTGTAAGCGTCCACAGAGAGTCGACCTTGGGTGAAACTGCAGAACTCCTCACGTTTACGGTCCATAAGACCTTCCGGAATGTGATGTTCACGGAAAGCCTCACTAAATTCTGCCCAGGTAGTGACATGGCCAGCTGGGCGCATGGCTTCATAGTTCTCCCACGAGATACTGGCGGGGCCTTCGAGATGATATGCAGCAAAGGTGACCTTATTAGCCTCGGCTATGAGTGCATAATGTAGCTTGTGAGTAAAGATGCGAAGCCAGTCATCGGCGTCGAGAGGCTCGACGGAGTGGTGAAAGGTAGGTGGATATAACTTGATGAAGTCACTGAGCGACACCAAGTTATTCCTCTGATGCTGTGCTGTGTTCTGTTCGATGCGCTCCAACAAACGGTTGGTCTCCCGCTTGTTTCTCTCAGCCTCCAGCATAACCTCGGCCAGAGAAGGAGGGTGAGGCAGGTTTGCTTCCCCAACGCTGCTGCCTTCGGCCTGCTTTGGGGGAGCAGGTTTGTTGCGGGTGTTGACCATCCTAGGAAAACAAGACAATGGTTTAGTCTAGGAGGATAAGATTCTGACATAGAAACATAGAATGTAATGGATAACTCGGAATGCAAGATGATCATCCATATGACATGGTAGATATAGAAACTGCTTCTTTTATTCCATCGTCATACACACCATACAAGGTTTAGTACAAGACCAAACAAAGTACTACTATAGTGAAAGGAAGATTACACCTCATCGGAGGCATTCCAAGCTCCTATACATTATTTTTTCTACACCTCCGGAATTGATACACACTAAGTCATATTCCACAGGTCACGCAGGACGGTGGAAATACAACTATTATAATACTAGTGAAACTACTACTAACTCAGACATCTCCGTAGTAGTCCTCATAGAAGTCTCCTCCATAGCCTGGAAGTTCAACGTGAGCATCCGAGAACAGACGGTCCTGAGGAGCCTATGGACCATAGGGGCTAGGGTGAGGTCTTGGACCAACAAACGGTGGCCTGCGGGGACCACGGGGTGGGGTGATTCCTCCCACATCACGCCAATCCATCATGGCTAGCAGAGCAGATCTAACAGGATACAGATCTCTCATATCCATATATCCAACTTGCACAGCCGGTGCAAACCGAGTCAAGGTGGCCCAATGATCAGCACGGGTGTTGAAAAGCTCTAGTCTCAAGGCCCGATTCTCTCGGTCCTTATCCTCGAGCATCTCGGCAATGGTGCGAGTTAGTGAGTCCTCCTGTGTGGAGTCAGCATAGATAGCCCGGAGATACCCCTGCGCTCCAGGGAGTGAAGCTGGCATATACCGGATGTCGGTGTTCCGAAGCAGGCCAGTCCTGACTCGCATGATGGTCATCATAGAACAGGCAGCATCTTGCACAACCATCTCAATAGTAACCCCGAGTCCATAGGAACAGTGGAGGGGCTCGGTAGATCCAGGATAAGAGGGAAATATCCTGACAGTGCAGAGATTTTGGCTTTGATTAAAGTCTCGGAACTGCTCTTCGACTGTGTATTCGGGATACCAACGGTAACCTGTCCGATCATTACCCGGACTAACATAGCCGTATGACCGGGCACATCGATGCACCGGGTCAGGCGAACCACTTGGTTTTGATCACGAGTGGCCATCTGAAAGCACAACCACAATGCAAAGGCATTAGAATTTCTAGCAGAATTTGGACAGCATAACGGCTGTAAATGCTCAAAAAGGACTTTGAGACATTTTACAAAGAATTGCATAGACACTCGACAATATCATATCAAGGTTCTGGGTCCAACTTAACAGCATAACAGGGTAGTAGAACTGAACTAGGCTTATAATCATCAAACCTATAAGGTACTACTGATTAGTAACACGTGACCTGATAGAGAGAAGAGATCCTAATTCTTAACCCCCGGTGGAAGAATGGACTGACTCAGATCAGAATGCCATGAGGTAAAGGAGTAAAAAGAGCCTTACGTACCATTCCACAATCAATTCCCCTACAATTAACTAAAGCATTTCTAGACTCAACATCGACCAGTTTGGCTTGGAGAACCTACAGGTAGTCCGGCTCTGATGCCAACGCTGTCAGGACCCCGACTCAATGCCACATCGATCTAGCATGTAACACCTCATATCACTTTGCGGCCTCACGCACGGTATTCCCATGGGTGTCGCCTTACCTTTGCCCGAGACCGTTTGCGCCTTTTGGCACACGTATATGATAGTGTCGCTAGCATCCATATGATAAGGAGCCCGGCTGACATGGCTAGTCGTAAACCCAAATTGGCACAGACTTACAGGGACATGCATCCATGACCCAGCATCGAACGTGTCGGTCATCAGCGAGTGAATCCGGGCTGTAGCGCTGGGCTAGCAGGACTCCGGTAAACCGGGCTGTAGCGGGCTAACAGGACTCCGGTATTCATCGCGTGACATTTCCCTGAAGGGACAGACATAGGAACGAAGAAGGACACATGCCGGCCAGCCTAAGTGTTCCAGAGCAGTAGCAAGCTACCATGGCTCGGTGGAAGCACTAGGAGACATTTCCCGGTAAGAGAGGCTACTAAAGATAAACAACTAGATAGTCAGATCCCACACATACCAAGCATTTCAATCATACACACAATATGCTCGATATGTGCAAATACAACAAGGCCTCACAACATGACTCTACAACACAAGTACTTTATTTAAAGGCCCAGAGAGCCATACATAGCTTACACACAAGTACGGGTCACACGACCCACATTCAAGTTATACAAGCATACAAGCCAACAGCGGAAGTAACTTGTCTGAGTACAGACAACTAGTAAAATAAAAGAGGCTTGAGTAAGCCTAGCTATACTACATGGTCCTTCACAAGCTCAGGATCACCACCTGGGCCTTAGTCTACTCATCGATGTTAATGTCTACGAAGAACCCGTCAGAAGGGGTTGTAGCATCTTTTGAAAAATGTAAATTAAAGCAACATGAGTACAAAGGTACTCAGCGAGACTTACATCAGATCCTACATACATGCACATTATCAAGAAGTGTTGGTGGGGTTATTGCAGCAAGCCAGCTTTGACTCTTGACTATGCTATCCTACGACACTCCAACTTGAAATGGTTTTGCACACTCGAGTCCACTACTCACCACTTCAATAAACTACCGAGGATCCACCTCCGTCTTCCTACGGAAGAGCCATCCTCGGCACTCACGCTTATCTTGAGGCTTTTAGTAGTTTCCATTTACTTGTCTATGAACTGTATAGGCAACCAAGTAGTCCTTTACCGCGGACGCGGCTATTCGAATAGATGATGTTAACCCACAGGGGTGTACTTCTTCATACATGTTTCCACCACTTAGCGTCTGCACACGACATGTGCTCGGCAGACTTCAAGCGAAAGCCGACGTGGGTGTAGACCACGACCTACCTAAACACCTAAGTCTCTAGTCCAGGTTTATCGCCTATTCAGGTTCCATCCACAGGGAGTCCGGCCGAGGTTTCCACATACGGCCCCGAGCGATGTGAACAGAGTTCCCGAGATACCTAACGGGCATTCGGTACACCGTGCCACGTACCTACCGCATCACAGCCCACCCCACGATCAACGCTGTCCATGGCCTCCAATAGGCTACAAACACCAGAAACTACTTGCAACTCCTAGACAAAGGACTAGGGTGAATAAGAAGTCGAGCGGGGTCATATTTCAGGGCCTAATGTATGGTAGTAGCTGAATCTTAAATCACACATACAGATCTCAGTGCTTAAGGACGGCTTCAATGAAACAACCCACCATGTACTCCTACATGGCCTCTCATCGATACCTTTACCAAATCGTGTTCAACACATCACTCTCATACTGAAACGATCATTTCACTCTAGCCCATCACCCAGATGAACCAGACCTGACACGACTCTAAGCATAAGAGGCATAGCAAGGTAGGAACAACACATACACATGGCTCAATCAACTCCTATACATGCTAGTGGGTTTCATCTAGTTACTGTGGCAATGACAGGTCATGCAGAGGAAATGGGTTCAACTACCGCAGCACACAGCAGTTTGAATCGCGTTGTCTCAATGCAGTAAAAGAGAGTAGGAGTGAGAACATGGGATTGTATCGATATGATCAAAGGTTGGTTGCTTCCCTGATGGGTCGGTGCACTGGTATTGTTCTTCGTTGGGGTAATCACGGTACTCCTCAGGGGCAGGACCTGCCGCAGAGAGCACCCATACACAATCATCACCAAACAATATGCAACAATATGATGCATGCATGAAACATGGCAAAATGAGTGTATTGGGCTAATGCAACTAAGACCAGATCAGTTTGAACTATTTTGAACCAAAGATTCAAGTATCAAACTCATAAGTGGCCCTTTTAAGTGCTTAAACTTGTTCTGTACTAAACAACAGGTTAGCTTGATTAAACATGCATGAAACCAGTACAGATGGATATATTGGATTTTTTTGATCATTTTTCATATATAACACTTTGCATTTGGAGCTACACATTAATTTCTATGATTTTTTGGAGTTTGTGGTATTTTCTGGAATTTCCTGTGTAGAAATAATTCCAGTAAATAACTTACTGCGTCAGCAATACGTCAGGATGACGTCAGTGGTCAACGGAGCTGGTCCAGGTCAAAGTGACCAGTGGGTCCCGCATGTCAGTAGTTATTTAAACTAACTAAATTTAGTTAGTACTAATCTAAGTTAATTAGCAGAACGAGCCCCACTTGTCATAGACTCAGGGGAGTCAACCTGGGCCCACCCAGTCTAGTCAACGGGGTCAAACCCTCCGGCGTTTAGCCGCCGGCGAGGCCAGACGCGGCGGTGGAAGTGCATTAGTGCATTCCGGCGACCAAATGAGCGGCGGAGGGCATCTACGTGTAGCTGGGAGCAAGCCGCAACTCTTGGTGGTGGTGGTTGACCTCGAGGTGGCCGAGAACATCACCGGCGACGACCTTGGCGGTCGCCGGAATTTGGGTGAGGTCGAACCTGAAGCTACGGGGCACGACGAGGCACGTGGTGAGGTGCGTTGGGCTCCTGGGGATGCGGTGAGTGCGTTGGACATGGTGGTGTGGCCGGTGGTTGGCCGGAGACACGTCGGCGACGAGCTTGGCGGCGGCGCGTGCGGTGAAGCTTCGTGTGCTCGCTGTGGTGCACGAGAGCGAGAAAGGAAAGGGGGAGGAGGAAGCCAGGCTCACGGCGGTCTTGAGTAAGCAGACGGCATGGTCGGGGACGAGCTGGTGTGGCGGCGACGGCGAAAGGGATCTCCTGCGGTGGCGGGGTCGGACAAGGTTGGTGCAGTGGCTTCGGGGCAAGCGAGCGCTCGGGGCTCGGCTTGCTCGAAGGAGCGGAGGGCGGCGAAGCACCTGGACACGGTGGCGCGGCGCAGGGACGACGGAGAGCGCGACTACAGCGACGGTGCGGCTGCGATGGCGTCGGCCATGGTGCGGGAGAGCGAGGGAGAGGAGCTGGGAAGGAGGGGGCATGTCTGTGAGCTCGGGGGAGGAGTGGGTGACCGACCCATGGAGGCAGAACGGCGAGGGGAGGAAGCAGAGCGGCGGGCAGCTGCGTGGCATGCTCTGGTGCCGACGTCGAGCACCTGGCTGCCTGCCTGGCCGAGCCAAGCAGCTCGCTGGAGTGGTGGCTGGGCTGGGCCGGCAGGTGGGCTTGCCAGGTGGGCTGCCAGGTTAGTTCCCTCTCTCTCCTTTTTATTTCTGTTTTCTATTTATTTCTGTAGCTTTGTGGACTTCCTAAAAATACCTAAGCAACTCCAAAAATCCCCAAACTGCTCATGCCCACTGTTTAGAATATAAACAACATGGAACATTTTAGTTTATTATTTGAACATTTAAAATATTTTATAAATTTTAAATGTCCAAATTCAAATACTTATGGTTTAATTCAAAGACCTTAGGATGACCTAGAAAATTGTGCACCACTTTTGGCAGAGGTTCTGAACCAAGACAAAAATGATGGACATTTTAGAAGGCCATTTCAGGTTCATTGAAAAATATTTTTAGTAAACCCTAGTTGGATTCAGAGGGGGCTGGGGGTTCTGTCATCCCCATTTCAAGTTTTTGTTGAATGGAATAGACATGATGCAACACTCTAATGCATGAACTAGCTAGGGTGTGACAGACTGCCTCTGAAGACCCGGAGGGGATGACCTCGAAACGGGGAAGAAATCTTCGTCAGAGGATCCGGCGCCGGAGAATGCCCCGGCCGCATTGCGCCCTCAAGGGGATCAGCTCTCCTCCGAGCCATAAGTAAAGAGAGGGGTTCCAAAATGAGTGGCATCCCTGTTTTATTTCTGAGGAAGATAACCGAAATATTACCTTGCAGTTCGGATCTCAACCCTTCTCAGCAGAGCTCATCTTCAGGGTATCTTCGTCCGGAGATGATGGAGAGCGAAACGCCTCCCCTAGCTGCACCGTCTTACGAGGCAGGCGACCTCGAGGTGTCGTCCCGGAGGGTTTTTTCAAGTTCGGACCCTGAAAAAGGTTGTCCGGCTAGTCCGGCACCCACTGGTGCGCGGTCGGAGGGGCTGAGGGATCTGCTCGGGCGAGCGTCCGTTTTAGAAGAACACCGTATGTTGATGAACATGGTGATAGGAAGGATTTCATCCGAAGAAAGCGGATTGTACGAGGCCGCCAGGAGTTTACTGACAGGCTTTGAGGTACGTGAAAAGGTGTACCTTTTGGCAGAGCCGCATATATAAAATGCGCCCTGTATAAATAGTAGCACCTGAGACTCTGTGTGTCGTCAAAAGTGATGGTGCATAGAGGATCATAACCCCAGGTGTAATATGTCACCTTTTTATGAAGGTGGCGAGGCGTTCGGTGGCTAGCCGGACTGATGAATCTGCCGAGCTAAAGCGGCAACTTGACGTGGCGGATGCCGACATCGCGCTTGTAAATAAGCGGCTAGACGAGGCACAAGGTATGCTCCACAGACATCTGATAAGAGGAGTTCGATGCTCGTGCCTTATAAGATATGTGCTTAATATAGATGGTGCTGCTGCCGTGGAGAACATTCGGGCGGAACTTGCCCGAGTCAAGGAGCAAGCAAGGAAAAGTGATGCGGCTGCCGTTAAAGCGGCTGAAGAGCTAAAAGCCGAACAGGCTGCTCACTGCCAGAGCAAGAAAGTAATAGCCGAGATGGCTATAAAATTGAAGGATGCTGCCGACCGCTGTAAATTTCTCAAACAAAAAGATAGGGTGGCTCAGAAGGACCTTGAGAAGATCACTGCCGAGGCCAAGGATACTCGCTCTGCAATGAGAGCTATGTAGGAGGAGCCACGTCAGGCCGGAGATATCACGGCTGGAAAGCCCTATATGCCGCGGATGAAGTTCGGGAATCCTAAGTATGCTCCATTAGACCGGCAGTGGAGTGCGGAAAACACTTCTCTGGATTTGGCAGCGAGTGCGGCAGACGCAACCGAACACTTCCAAGGTCGAGGTGACCATGAGTTGGAAGAACTTTTTTGGTCGCAGTTCCACAATCTAGAACGCCCACTTTCGGTATCTGACCGTTTGGCCGCCTGGGCGGAGCTGAACAGGTTATCCGGACTCGCCATAAGGTATGATGTGAATCGTTTGTGGCCGGAAGAGCCAGAGCCAAAGAGTTATTTTAGCTTGGTGCAGCAGTTCCTTGGTTCGGTGCCGCATGTTGATGCAATGAAGAGGTCGGCATGCATAGAGGGTGCACAAATGGCTCTTGCCTGTGTCAAGACATACTGGGCGGATATGAAGGCCAGTGTTGTTGCATCCCGGGATTCGGACGAATGCCGAGTACCTGCCAAGCACTACTTTAAGGAAGTTCTTCCGGGCGCTCGTTTAATAGAAGCGCAGTGCTCGAAGGATGTTGTGTTCGAATAGCATGTGCTATTGTAAAAGGAATATTTTGATAGAATATAAAAGCTTTTTATACTTGTGCTTGCAAGAATTATAATACCTCCTGTGCGGCCGTTAATGTATATGTGTATATAACCTAAAAGATGGCAGTCATTGGCTTCATCCCCCATGCATATAATGCGGGGGTGTTAGCAAAAAGGCGCCTTTTCACACTTAATCCAACGTCTTGGTCCTACAAAGGAGGTGATAGCGCGGCGAACTAGGCAACCGGACTATAATGCTTTATCACTTTCACTTAGCCATAGGAGTTTGATAGTGGGGCTACTTAATAGCCCCTAGGGGCACCGCGCTCGCCCGAAATGCGGGGCATGTGTTTGCCTGACCGGGAAGCGGCCCTTCGTTAATGCGGAGGAATCCTAAAGATTTTGAGGGTCATCGAGTGGTTGACCAGTCTCTCGCTATATCATGACAGTTAGTTTTCGGCTTTCTCTACTGAGGTGCTCGCTTGGCCGAACCGGGGGACAATCGCAGTAGTTATCCTGGTGCCACCTTAGCCGATAGAGCGGAACGTAAGGCAGCAAAACACAGGAGCCGGGCAAACCCAACATTTTACCAAAGACATGATTCGGAGCTGATGCATATAAGGCCAAACTCGCGACGCCGAACACTCCCTAAGGTATTCGGTCTTTATGAAGACGGGCCAAACCAAAGCCCTTGGTAAAAAAGCCAGTGGTGTCCAGGTACGTGCAAGATTCTGGCGTCGCCACATGCCAAGAAGCCAGCCTCCTCCTCGGTTATAGCGAAAACTGGGGGATGTTTATCAACAAGAGACAGTAAAAAAGGTTTACATAGGGTCTTAATCTGAAAAGAATCCTTAAAACGTGTCCCTACTGCACGTCTGCGGCTGTGTCTCCATTGTGCCGTATCCTGGACGGGTGTAGCATGGTGTTCGTCTGCAAAAGAGAGGAACTTAGTAAAAAATAATCGTGCGAGAAATCTATATTAAAATAAACAAAATATAGTATAGAGACATGAGCAAAATTGAGCCGTATTGTCTCCTGGTGTAAACACGCGGAGCCCCTTGTACAAGGTTATGCGGCTATTAAGCCTTTGTATGTTTACGCCGGACTCGTCGAGCCGTGTCCGGGATTGTAGGGCTGGATTAGTGTGTGGCTGTCCAGGCGGCCGCACCATTGCCCGTACTTTGGGGATCAACTAATATTTCCCTTTAATGAGATGATGCCTCGTGGACCGGGCATTTTGAGTGTAAGGGATGCATAATGCGGTATTGCGTTAAAGCGGGCGAAAGCTTCACGTCCCAGTAGCGCTTGATAGCGACTTATGAATGGGGCGATGTGGAAGGTTAGATTTTCGCTTCGGGAGTTGTTGGGTGAGCCGAACGTGACTTCTATCGAAAGGGAACCCATACTCTGGGTATCTGGGCCCGGCGTGACTCCTTGAAAGGAAGTGTTGCCATGGCGAATTATTGCTGGGTTGACCCCCAGTTTGCGGATTGTGTCCTGATATAACAGGTTTAGGTCACTGCCGCCGTCCATAAGGACTTGTGTAAATTGAAGTCCGTCAATAATCGGATCCAAGACCAAGGCAGTCTAGCCTGCATTCCGGACCCCTCTGGAGTAATCCTGTGGGGACCCCGACTCACAAGTCGAGATCGCCGAATGCACGTGTACAGTGATCCCAGAGATCAATGCTCACTGAACACACAGAAGCTGAATAACAAGAGTCTTACATCCATACATACCGTCTTACATTGATAAAGCCTTAAGGGCTGAACATCAAATGAAACACAAGCAGCGGAAATCTTCGTCGATAAGTAGAACCCATGCCATCTACCTTAACCCTACAGGCATTCTGACTGGGAAACGTCCTAGTTCGCATGTTCGTCTCCAAAGAACTCTTCTTCGAACTCCGGTTCTTCCATGCCTGGTCAATTAAATAACCAGTGGCAAGCCAATGAGTACTTTGAATGTACTCGCAAGCAACCCATGTTTTGGTTCAAGGTACAACAATGCATGATATAGGTAAATTTTTGCAAAAAGCTAGTTTTGAGTGCAATGACATGTTCAACATCTTTATAAGGCATGCATCAAGAGAATTCAAGTAACCATGAGGAGTGGTTACAGATATCAACATAAATAGAGGGGTCACCAACCCATCTAACATAAACAGAGTGGGCACCAACCCTCCTCAATCATGTCAAGTCCTTTGACTTGACCCAAGTAGTTTTATCAGCTCACACACATGGTTGCAAAAACTCTGGACATAGTTTAAGCAGCACCGCCCAACTGTCCTTGACCGTGGATACGGCTATTCGAATAGTTTTACACTCTGCAGAGGTTGCACACTTTACCCACAAGATCCGGGGAACTTCCGTGTCATCCACGACCCGCGGTACCTCAAGTACCCGGGGTAAGCACCCGATCACTACCTTTCTCTAGACGACACTAACATGGAGTCCACTCGATTGGTAGTAACCCCCGTGCCCAACTTTATCACATAACATTTTCGTGGAGTCCTGCTCCCATACTTATCACATACCACTGGCACGGGGTACCAACGGTGTGTCCGGTGCCCTGTGAAAACAGTCATGACCGCCCTACCTGGCACGACCCCGTCCCGAGAGAGCACACCAACAACTCTCCCGTCACTAGTAATGCGGGCCCCAAGCTAGTATCGGTCTAGGTACTCAATAATGCCCTTTCCTATATAAGGGTAGAGTGGTTGCGCATGTAAGGTTGGGACAGTCATCATATCTTAAATATAATCCGTTTTCGAAAACAACACACACACTTGCCTTGGTACGCCACTTCGTCATCAAGTGGTTACCCATCTCATCACCTCCCTCGGGCATAAGTGGCACCCGACGGGGTTTTCGAAAATCCTTTGAAGATACTTTGTTTCCGTCACCATGCATATACCCATCCCTTTTCGCGTACCATCTACTTTAGCATCCTATCTACTCCCACCGGCATAACCCTCATAAGAAGGTAGGGCCCTGCACAATGCAAGTATCAACGAGGAAATAACCGAGGCAACCAACCCACGTGGTTCACCATCTCATCATGATTCCGATGCAACAATAATAAAGAGCTTTATGACATGCATAAAAGGTTTCATAGACATGGTCAAAGGGATGCTTGCCTTGGTTGGCTTGGTCTTCAAAGTCTTCAGGCCCTTCTCCTCCTTCTTCTTCAGCTACCTCGTCAAATACGGGATCTAATGTTGCAAGAAAATAATGGGAAAATAAGACAATAATCAAAAAAAACAGAAAAGTCAAAGTGCTCAGAAAAATGTCAACTTATTTTTGTAAAATACTAGGAGGAAAACTAGGAAGGGGAAAATTCTTGGTTTTGGATTTGGAGTTAGGGCAACAGAGTTGTGGTTTTTCAAACAGAGATTCTTCTGTTCAAATTTGAATTTAAATTTGAATAGAGCAGAAAAGTGTAATGGATGTGCATGAATGATATATCAATAAATAGGTGGTATTATTCTGAGATTTTAGAAGTTGGAAATATTTCATTTGGACAAATATTTTGCCCTATGGAATTTTTGGAAAGGAGACAGAAAAAGAAAAAGAAAAGTGGCGCTGTGCCACTGGGCCAGAGAGGCCACGGGCAGCAGGCCCAGAGGGGAAACCAGCCCACGCGGGCCGCCACGTCGAAGGCGTAAAGGCGAAATACGCCTTCAGCCGACGGGGGAACCGGTGCGCGCGCGCGCGTTTTAAACCTGACGGTTGGATCCCACCCGTCAGGGCGTGAGGCTGACGGGCTGGCCCCACGGCCGTCGTCGTCTACCTCCGGCTAGAGGCAACGACGAGCTCGCCATCGGCGATACAGAGCACGGGGAGGTGCGCGGGTGGTACTGTTGGACTCGGGGCGGAGTCGCTGTTCGGGTGGTGGTGGAGACGGTCGCCGGAGCAGCCTGGTTCGCCGGCGATGAGGTCACGCGGCGGAGGTGCTTCGGGCGTCGATGAATCCGGCCGTTCCCGGCTGCAAAAAGAGTGGGAAAGAGAGGGGAAAAGGTAAGCGTGGCCGCGCGGTTCCAGATCGAGAAGAAACGGAGGCGGAGGCGGCCTGTACCGCGCGAATGCCGACGAGCCGAGGCGGCGGAGCTCGAGCTCGATCTCGAGCTCGGGCGGCTCTGGAGATGAATGGGTGGTACGGGAGGTCGATTTGGAGTGTGGGGGAGCGACAGGGAGCGAAAGAGGGGCTTGGGGTCGCCTTATATGGGCTGGCCGAGGTCCACTGTGGGCGTGGCCTACGGGTGCCCACGGGATCGGCTCGGGTGGCCGTTAGAGAGGGAATGGAGGGCTCGGGGGTGTTCGTGGGAGTGGTGTCGGGTGCCAGGGAGAGAGAGGAGGAGCGGGACGAGCTGCACGCGGGCCACAGGAGTAGCGCGGGCATTGGCCGAGCGGGGCGGCGTTTTGGCGCGAGCTGCAGGAGAGAGAGGAGGGCGCGGGAGCAAGTGGGCGGCCTGCTGGCGTGGAGCGGATGTCGAGGGGCATTGACTGGCGCACGGGGGAAGCTCGAGGTGGTCGGGAGGCGCGGCGTCAACTGTCGTTGTCCTGCCGGGCGCTCCAAAGCGCGACTTTGGCCGGCATCCGTGGTTTTTCCGCGTCCACGCGCGTCCACTAGTGTCTGGAGGCTGCAGGGGGTGTGGGCAAAAGCTGAAACGGGCCTCGGATGCTCTGGAGAGCCGAGGGGAGAGAAGGAGGCTGAGAGAGAGGGGAGAAGCTGTTGTCCAGAGAAGACAAATGAGGTTTCCCCCTCCCTCATCATTGCTTCCTCGGGCAGAAAAGAATCCAAGTTGCAGAGGGGAACGAGGAGGGGTTGTGGTAAAAAGATGGGCTCAAGGAGATTAGTGGAAGGGGCTGGAATTTGCATTCCAAGATTCTGCCAGAAGGTGTTTGATGATGTTTTGGACAAGTTAATGACTTCCACTGGCCATGAGACTCCACAGGGTGAGATGCCACACATAATTAGGGCCTTCCACCCATTTTGAGCTTATTTGGAGAAAGTTGCCAATGCAACTTTTGCAAACCCTAAAAATTGGCAGGAATGGATTTGACTAGATCCAGTTGAGCAGATCACCTCTCCTTGATGCACCACTTGGTGTGGTGGCCTTATTTAGTCATGTGATCAGGCTCACAAAAGTTGGGGTCATGGAGAAAAAGTTGGTAGTACAAAGTAGTTCAAACTTGATTCTGGTCAGAGAGGGTTTTGAGGCACTTTGATCAAGATATCTTCTTCTCCAACCTGTGCCATTTGGTCTAGTTGCATTATTAGACCATTGGAGCATGTGCACCAAGTTTGAGATCATTTGGACATGTTTGGCAATGTAAAGTTACTCAAACTTCAAAATGGACAGAAATGGTTTTGAGGGGATTTCACGGGGTTATACTACTCTCCATGACATGAGACTTGTCAAGATCAACAAGTATGTCATATGTGAGATGATAGAATTTTCTTGGAATTTTTGGAGAATATTTCCTTTGTGAATATTTCAAAAGCTTGAAATATCCAGAAAGGGTTTTTGAGGGATTTGACCAATATTTTGAATATGACCATGTGTTGAAACTCTTATATATGGAAAATATATGTCCACTGAGTTTCCCTAATTTTTGTCAAATATTTTTAAAACAATAAAATAATTTTTCCCTATTAAAGACCATTTCTGGCCTTAAGAAAAAGCTTTTAAATAAAATAGTAAAACAACTTTTAAAATTATATTTTTGTGGTTTATGGGAGTCCTACACCTAATAGGATTCAAATATACCTTTTGAAATATTTTTCATAACCCAAATCAAGTACTTGTAGTGCAAACCTCAATTCAGGGGTTTTTGGAAAATTAATTTTAGAAAATACTTTTTGGCCAAATTATTTTTGTAAGAAAATTCTATATTGCACTATGCACATGGCATGGTCATTGGGCAGAAGCTTGGGGCAAGGAGATGAAGTACAGAGGTGGAGTAGTTGACTTTAAAGAGCACTTAAAAAGAAGCACAGAGAGAACACCAACTCCAAATAAAAGCCAAATAATGCAAAAGTTTTTGTTGGTCCAAATTTCCATGCTTTAATAATGCAAATGAAATGTTACAAAATGCAGGGTGTGACAGACCTACCCCCCTTACAAGAATCTCGTCCCCGAGATTCCTAAACTTGGCTTTAAAGAGAGACGGAAACTCAGATCTAAGGTAGTCTTCACGCTCCCAAGTTGCTTCTGCTTCAGTGTGGTTGCTCCATTGGACCTTGAAGTACTTGATGGTGCAGCTTCGAGTGCGTCGCTCAGCCTCATCCAGAATGCAGATGGGCCTCTCACGGTAAGTCAAATCAGGATGAAGGTCAATAGCTTGGTGATTGACGTCCTTGTAAAGATCAGGCTTGTCTGGAACTTGGAGACACTTCCGGAGTTGTGACACGTGGAACACGTTGTGCACATCGGACAGTTCAGGAGGAAGTTCCAACTGGTAAGCCACTTCTCCTTGTCGTTCAGTGATCTTGAAGGGGCCGATGTATCTTGGGGCGAGCTTTCCTTTGACATGGAAACGCTGGGTTCCTTTGAGAGGGGTGACCCGGAGATAGACATGGTCTCCAACTCGGAAGGTCATGTCTCGATGACGTGAGTCAGCGTAGCTCTTTTGTCTTGACTTGGCAGTCTTCAAACGATCTCTGACAAGCTGGACTTGCTCTTCTACTTCACGAAGGATATCAGGCCCAAAGACAAGTCCTTCTCCGGTTTCTGACCAATTGAGGGGTGTGCGGCATTTCCGCCCGTATAACACCTCAAATGGTGCCATCTGAAGGCTTGACTGATAACTGTTGTTGTAAGAGAACTCGGCGAAAGGGAGGCAATCTTCCCACTTAGCCTCATATGCTAAGACACAGGCTCGGAGCATGTCTTCGAGTATCTGATTTACTCGTTCTGTCTGACCTCCGGTCTGTGGGTGGAAAGCAGTGCTGAAGGACAACTTAGTCCCCATGGCCTCCTGGAACTTCTTCCAGAACCTTGAGGTAAACTGGGTTCCTCGATCTGACACAATCTCCTTGGGAACACCATGAAGGCTCACGATTCGGTTGATGTAGAGAGTTGCCAGCTAGTTGCCATCATGGGTAGTCTTAACAGGAATGAAATGGGCCACTTTGGTCAAGTGATCGACTATGACCCAGATGGAGTCATGTCCCTTGTTTGACCTAGGTAGTCCAGTGATGAAATCCATCCCGACTTTATCCCATTTCCACTCGGGAACCTTGAGTGGTTGAAGCAATCCAGCAGGTCACTGATATTCAGCTTTGACTCTTTGGCACACATCACACTTTGCAACGTAGGTGGCAATCTCCCTTTTCATCTCGTGCCACCAAAATCTTTCCTTCAGGCTTGATACATCTTGGTTCCCCCAGGGTGGATGGAATACGGGGTGTCATGAGCTTCTTGCAAGATCTGATTCTTGAGCTCAACCTTGTTGGGCACGCAAATGCGATTCCCAAACCACACAACTCCTTGCTCATCTTCTGTGAATCTTGGGGCTTTGCCCGCTTTGATCTTCCTCTTGATGCCTTCAATACTCTCGTGCCCCTTCTGAGCTTCCTTAATATCATCCATCAAAGTAGGCTTAACTTCGAGGTTGGCCAAGAATCCTGGTGCAACCAGTTCCAACCCAAAGCTTTCAAGTTCTACATACAAGGCGGGTAGCTTGTCCTTAAGCATAGCATTCAAGGAACAAGCTTTCCTGCTTAATGCATCTGCTACCACATTAGCCTTCCCAGGGTGGTACTGAACACTGAGGTCATAATCTTTTATCAACTCTAGCCATCTTCTCTGCCTCATGTTCAATTCCCTTTGAGTGAAAATATACTTCAAACTTTTGTGATCCGTGTATATCTCACATCGCTTCCCTAAGAGGTAATGTCGCCATGTTTTCAGGGCATGAACCACTGCTGCTAGCTCAAGGTCATGAGTAGCATAGTTCTCTTCATGAGGTCGTAGTTGCCTTGAAAGGTAAGCTATGACTCTACCTTCTTGCATCAGGACACCTCCCAGTCCGGTTCTTGACGCATCACAATATATCACAAATTCCTTGTGTATATCTAGCGTGGCCAGAACTGGGGCGGTGGTCAGCCTCTTCTTCAGCTCCTGGAAGCTCTCTTCGCACTTCGGCGTCCATTCGAACTTCTTGTCCTTCTTCAAAAGCTGAGTCATGGGTCGGGCAATGCTTGAGAATCCTTCAACGAACTTGCGGTAATATCCTGCGAGCCCGAGGAAGCTTCTGACTTCCTTCACATTGCTTGGGGATTTCCATTCAGTCACGGCTTCAATCTTGGCGGGATCGACTGACAATCCCTCTTCAGTTAAAACATGACCCAAGAATCCAACTTCACGCAGCCAGAATTCACACTTGCTGAACTTGGCATATAGTTGGTGCTCTCGAAACTTGTCTAGGACCATCCTCAAGTGTTGCTCGTGCTCTTCTTCCGACTTCGAGAAGACAAGAATGTCATCAATGAAGACAACGACAAACTTGTCCAAATATTCCATGAAGACCTTATTCATGAGATACATGAAGTAAGCCGGGGCATTGGTCAATCCAAAGGACATGACCGTGCACTCATACAGGCCATATCTGGTTACAAATGCTGTCTTCGGAATATCTTGGGATCTGATTTTTAGTTGGTAGTACCCAGATCTGAGGTCGATCTTGGAGAACACCTTGGCCCCATTGAGTTGATCAAACAGATCTTCAATCTTGGGAAGTGGGTACTTGTTCTTGATTGTAACTTCATTGAGGGAGCGGTAGTCAATGCACAAGCGGATGGTACCGTCCTTCTTTGCCACAAACAGAACAGGTGATCCCCAAGGGGAGGCGCTAGGGCGAATAAATCCCTTCCTCAACTGTTCTTCCAGCTGCTTCTTCAATTCTGCTAACTCTTCCGATCCCATTCTATAAGGCTTCTTATAGATGGGTCCCGCTCCGGGTATGAGCTCGATGATGAACTCAATGTCTCGGTCAGGAGGCATTCCCGGTAGCTCATCAGGAAAAACATCGGGGTATTCGCTTACTACCGGCACTTGCTCCAATCCAATCTCAGTCAGACAGTTGACTTGGTTGGCTTGAGTAGGGGAGGAGTTGGTGGCAAATTTAACTTTGACTCCTTGGTCATTGGTCACAGTGACAGTTCGGTTGGCGCAATCTATCAAGCCTTGGTGCTTGCTGAGCCAATCCATTCCCAAGATCACGTCCAAGCCTTGTGATTTTAGGATGATAAGGTCTGCTAGGAAGTCTACCCCGTTAATGATAATCCCGACTCCTTTACATCCTATCTTGGCTCTCATCTCTGCTCCGGGGGTTTGTACCACCATAGGGTTATTCAGGGGTGTAGGGGTCATGCCACTTTTTAATGCAAAACTTTGGGTGACAAATGAATGTGTGGCTCCAGAATCAAACAAAACAGTTGCGGGTGCTGAATTGACAAGGAACGTACCCAGCACGACGTCCGGGTCTTCTTGGGCTTCTTCTGCAGTGACATGATTCACACGACCTCTGCCATTGTTAGGCAGGTTACGGGTAGCTTGGTTCCTTGGCAGCATTCCACGGCCTTGTCCTGGGTTCTGCGCATTGGGGCGCGGGGCGTCGGGGTTCTTGTTGGGGCAATACTTGGAGTAGTGTCCTGGATGTCCACATCCAAAGCAAGTGACTTGGTTGGGGATGACGCTCTTGCCAGCATTGTTATTGGGGTTGTTGTAAGCTGGCCTGGGGTTGGCATACTGCTGAGGTGGATAGTTAGTGCGGGGTGCAGGAGCTCTTGGTTGCTGATAGGTTGGCTTGACCGGAGCTGGCTGCCACGGACGAGGCTTCTGGTTGCTGGAGCTACCCTTGCTGATCATCTTGCGCTTACGAGTGTCATCCAAAGCACGTCACTTGTCCTCAAGCATGAGTGCCTTGTTCACCAGATCAGGAAAGGTCGGGCAGTCACACACAACAAGCGAGTACTACAGAGTCTGGTTAAGGCCTTCCATGAAGCGCTCCTTTTTGGCAGCATCGGTGTTGACATCCTCAGGGGCATACCTTGAGAGAACACTGAACTTCTGCATGTACTCCTTGACAGTGCCACTACCTTGTTTCAGGGCTCGGAACTCACGCTTCTTGATGGCCATGATTCCAGAAGGAATGTGGGCCTTGCGGAATTCTGTCTTGAAGTTATCCCAAGTGATGTTTTGCTCAGCATGCATAGCCTTGAATCCATCCCACCAAGCTCTGGCAGTTCCCCCGAGACAGTGGGCAGCATATGCCACCTTCTCACGGTCCTCAGTGCATCCAACTAGCGCCAACAGATCCTCAATGGTGCGGACCCAGTCGTCTGCATCCAGGGGTTCAACAGTCTCAATGAAGGTGGGTGGTGCATGCTTCTTGAACTCCACCAACGTGGAACGTCCATGGCCGTGTCCCGCCGGCTAGCGATTGACAGCTTGTGCAATCATCTGGAGGGCTGCAGTGTTGGCTTGGCGTTCCTCTCGGAAGGCTTGGAGAAGCTGAGCCATGTCCATGTTTGGAGGAGGTGGTGGTGGTGGAGTTTGTCCTTGGGCTTGGTCCTGGCTGACTCCTGCTTCAGCAGAACCCCCGGCTTCTTGCTGCTTGGTAGAGGTACCAGTACGGGTTACAACAGGCATCCTGTCGGTGCGATCAAGGTCTCATGATTGGGAAAATAAAATGAGGGAAAGCAATATAGATGGGACGCCTAGTAAGGGGGTGGTGTGACACAAATTTAAGTTAAACAAGGGCCAGAAGGGCCAAACTCATGCATTAAAACCAAATGGGGGATGTCGCCGTTTACAAGTTCCCTAAGGGAAAGTACGACTTTATCAAAGCAAGTTGAAAGCAATCACAACACAACATGGTTTCATATGAACCATTACAAGGACTCGACTTCGCATAAGGGGTACACGACCTATCCTACCATAGGGTTACGGACTGGCCTATCCTAGTCCTGAACGGTGTCTAAGTGGTGGAATGCTCGGTCGGGTATTCTGGCTCCTCCGGGTCTTCCTCCTCATCTTCATCTGTCTTAGTCTCTTCGTCACTTGAGGGAGTGGGGGAGTGGAGGAGCTGAACACGGCGCTGCTTCGCCGGTGGCGTCGTGAAGAGGTTGCGATACTCCTTCGCCGTCATACGGCGTGGCTGAGATGATCCCTTGGCATGCGTGACCTGTGGGGGTCGCCCGCCTCGATAGGCTACAACGGGCTGCCCAGGGGGTGCTCCATCCTTCTTGATCCTGTCCGCCTTCATCTGAGCTAGGCGGAGGAGTTCCTTGGTCTCGTGGAGTTCCTTCCGAAGCTCCATCGACTCCGAGGCCAGGTGCTGTGCCAGGCTGTCGGCGCACAAGCTGAAGTAGGTCTGGAAGCGGAGAGGAAGTCGTTCGTCCAAGGGTGGGGCTGGTGCGCTGCTCTCGTCATCACCTTCCTTACGATAAGGCAGGTAACAAGTGGCTGGCTCACTTGCCATCTCTGGCAGGAGATCCTGGAGGCGAGTCAGCGCCTTGAGGGCAGCAGTCTCCACGGCGAGGAGCAGTGTCGCCATCTGGGGCCCCTCAAAGAACCAGCTCGTCGGGGAGTCGTTTGCCCTCACGACTACCTCCACGTGATACTCCTTCTTGGTGCTGTTGATCCAGTGCTCGTGGTAGGAGAAGGTGGGGGCTCGAGTGAACTGGCACTTCCTGAGGCTATCCTCAAGAAGCACGGGAAATCCGGTGGTCAGGAAGTCCTCGGGTACGACGGCCATATACAAAAGTGGAAGGGGAAGGGTTAATAGAGGGAATGTGACCTAGGTTTGGGGATACTATCATAAAACATAGGTATATGGGCAATCTCGTGGATAGTCTCACTCTAACTAACGTCCATGCTAACTAAGGCTTCCTACAGTCAGGATTGCTCTGGTACCAGCTCTGTGGGGACCCCGACTCACGAGTCGAGATCGCCAAATGCACGTGTACAGTGATCCCAGAGATCAATGCTCACTGAACACACAGAAGCTGAATAACAAGAGTCTTACATCCATACATACCGTTTTACATTGATAAAGCCTTAAGGGCTGAACATCAAATGAAACACAAGCAGCGGAAATCTTCGTCGATAAGTAGAACCCATGCCATCTGCCTTAACCCTACAGGCATTCTAACTGGGAAACGTCCTAGTTCGCATGTTCGTCTCCAAAGAACTCTTCGTCGAACTCCGGTTCTTCCATGCCTGGTCAATTAAATAACCAGTGGCAAGCCAATGAGTACTTTGAATGTACTCGCAAGCAACCCATGTTTTGGTTCAAGGTACAACAATGCATGATATGGGTAAATTTTTGCAGAAAGCTAGTTTTGAGTGCAATGACATGTTCAACATCTTTATAAGGCATGCATCAAGAGAATTCAAGTAACCATGAGGAGTGGTTACAGATATCAACATAAATAGAGGGGGCACCAACCCATCTAACATAAACAGAGTGGGCACCAACCCTCCTCAATCATGTCAAGTCCTTCGACTTGACCCAAGTAGTTTTATCAGCTCACACACATGGTTGCAAAAACTCTGGACATAGTTTAAGCAGCACCGCCCAACTGTCCTTGACTGTGGACACGGCTATTCGAATAGTTTTACACTCTGCAGAGGTTGCACACTTTACCCACAAGATCCGGGGAACTTCCATGTCATCCACGACCCGCGGTACCTCAAGTACCCGGGGTAAGCACCCGATCACTACCTTTCTCTAGACGACACTAACATGGAGTCCACTCGATTGGTAGTAACCCCCGTGCCCAACTTTATCACATAACATTTTCGTGGAGTCCTGCTCCCATACTTATCACATACCACTGGCACGGGGTACCAACGGTGTGTCCGGTGCCCTGTGAAAACAGTCATGGCCGCCCTACCTGGCACGACCCCGTCCCGAGAGAGCGCACCAACAACTCTCCCGTCACTAGTAATGCGGGCCCCAAGCTAGTATCGGTCTAGGTACTCAATAATGCCCTTTCCCATATAAGGGTAGAGTGGTTGCGCATGTAAGGTTGGGACAGTCATCAAATCTTAAATCTAATCCGTTTTCGAAAACAACACACACACTTGCCTTGGTACGCCACTTCGTCATCAAGTGGTTACCCATCTCATCACCTCCCTCGGGCATAAGTGGCACCCGACGGGGTTTTCGAAAAATCCTTTGAAGAAACTTTGTTTCCGTCACCATGCATATACCCATCCCTTTTTGCGTAGCATCTAGTTTAGCATCCTATCTACTCCCACCGGCATAACCCTCATAAGAAGGTAGGGCCATGCACAATGCAAGTATCAACAAGGAAATAACCGAGGCAACCAACCCACGTGGTTCACCATCTCATCATGATTCCGATGCAATAATAATAAAGAGCTTTATGACATGCATAAAAAGTTTCATAGACATGGTCAAAGGGCTGCTTGCCTTGGTTGGCTTGGTCTTCAAAGTCTTCAGGCCCTTCTCCTCCTTCTTCAGCTACCTCGTCAAATATGGGACCTAACGTTGCAAGAAAATGACGGGAAAATAAGACAATAATAAAAAAAACAGAAAAGTCAAAGTGCTCAGAAAAATGTCAACTTATTTTTGTAAAATACTAGGAGGAAAACTAGGAAGGGGAAAATTCTTGGTTTTGGATTTGGAGTTAGGGCAACAGAGTTGTAGGTTTTCAAACAGAGATTCTTCTATTCAAATTTGAATTTAAATTTGAACAGAGCAGAAAAGTGTAATGGATGTGCATGAAAGATATATCAATAAATAGGTGGGATTATTCTGAGATTTTAGAAGTTGGAAATATTTCATTTGGACAAATATTTTACCCTGTGGAATTTTTGGAAAGGAGACAGAAAAAGAAAAAGAAAAGTGGCGCTGTGCCACTGGGCCAGAGAGGCCACGGGCAGCAGGCCCAGAGGGGAAACCAGCCCACGCGGGCCGCCACGTCGAAGGCGTAAAGGCGAAATACGCCTTCAGCCGACGGGCGAACCGGTGCGCGCGCGCGCGCGTTTTAAACCTGACGGGTGGATCCCACCCGTCAGGGCGTGAGGCTGACGGGCTGGCCCCACGTCCATCGTCGTCTACCTCCGGCCAGAGGCAACGACGAGCTCGCCGGCGGCGATACAGAGCACGGGGAGGTGCGCGGGTGGTACCGTTGGACTCGGGGTGGAGTCGCCGTTCGGGTGGTGGTGGAGACGGTCGCCGGAGCAGCCTGGTTCGCCGGCGACAAGGTCACGCAGCGGAGGTGCTTCGGGCGTCGATGAATCCGGCCGTTCCCGGCTGCAAAAAGAGTGGGAAAGAGAGGGGAAAAGGTCAGCGTGGCCGCGCGGTTCCAGATCGAGAAGAAACGGAGGTGGAGGCGGCCTGTACCGCGCGAATGCCGACGAGCCGAGGCGGCGGAGCTCGAGCTCGATCTCGAGCTCGGGCGGCTCTGGAGATGAATGGGTGGTACGGGAGGTCGATTTGGAGTGTGGGGGAGCGACAGGGAGCGAAAGAGGGGCTCGGGGTCGCCTTATATGGGCTGGCCGAGGTCCACCGTGGGCGAGGCCTACGGGTGCCCGCGGGATCGGCTCGGGTGGCTGTTAGAGAGGGAATGGAGGGCTCGGGGGTGTTCGTGGGAGTGGTGTAGGGTGCCAGGGAGAGAGAGGAGGCGCGGGACGAGCTGCACGCGGGCCACAGGAGTGGCGCGGGCATTGGCCGAGCGGGGCGGCATTCTGGCGCGAGTTGCAGGAGAGAGAGGAGGGCGCGGGAGCAAGTGGGCGGCCTGCTGGCGTGGAGCGGACATCGAGGGGCATCGACTGGCGCGCGGGGGAAGCTCGAGGTGGTCGGGAGGCGCGGCATCAACAGTCGGTGTCCTGCCGGGCGCTCCAGAGCGCGACTTTGGCTGGCATCCGCGGTTTTTCCGCGTCCACGCGCGTCCACTAGTGTCTGGAGGCTGCAGGGGGTGTGGGCAAAAGCTGAAACGGGTCTCGGATGCTCTGGAGAGCCGACGGGAGAGAAGGAGGCTGAGAGAGAGGGGAGAAGCTGCTGTCCAGAGAAGACAAATGGGGTTTCCCCCTCCCTCATCATTGCTTCCTCGGGCAGAAAAGCATCCAAGTTACAGAGGGGAACGAGGAGGGGTTGTGGTAAAAAGATGGGCTCAAGGAGATTAGTGGAAGGGGCTGGAATTTGCATTCCAAGATTCTGCCAGAAGGTGTTTGATGATGTTTTGGACAAGTTAATGACTTCCACTGGCCATGAGACTCCACAGGGTGAGATGCCACACATAATTAGGGCCTTCCACCCATTTTGAGCTTATTTGGACAAAGCTGCCGATGCAACTTTTGCAATCCCTAAAAATTGGCAGGAATGGATTTGAGTAGATCTAGTTGAGTAGATCACCTCTCCTTGATGCACCACTTGGTGTGGTGGCCTTATTTAGTCATGTGATCAGGCTCACAAAAGTTGGGGTCATGGAGAAAAAGTTGGTAGTACAAAGTAGTTCAAACTTGATTCTGGTCAGAGAGGGTTTTGAGGCACTTTGATCAAGATATCTTCTTCTCCAACCTGTGCCATTTGGTCTAGTTGCATTATTAGACCATTGGAGCATGTGCACCAAGTTTGAGATCATTTGGACATGTTTGGCAATGTAAAGTTACTCAAACTTCAAAATGGACAGAAATGGTTTTGAGGGGATTTCACGGGGTTATACTACTCTCCATGACATGAGACTTGTCAAGATCAACAAGTATGTCATATGTGAGATGATAGAATTTTCTTGGAATTTTTGGAGAATATTTCCTTTGTGAATATTTCAAAAGCTTGAAATATCCAGAAAGGGTTTTTGAGGGATTTGACAAATATTTTGAATATGACCATGTGTTTAAACTCTTATATATGGAAAATATATGTCCACTGAGTTTCCCTAATTTTTTTCAAATATTTTTAAAACAATAAAATAATTTTTCCCTATTAAAGACCATTTTTGGCCTTAAGAAAAAGCTTTTAAATAAAATAGTAAAACAACTTTTAAAATTATATTTTTGTGGTTTATGGGAGTCCTACACCTAATAGGATTCAAATATACCTTTTGAAATATTTTTCATAACCCAAATCAAGTACTTGCAGTGCAAACCTCAATTCAGGGGTTTTTGGAAAATTAATTTTAGAAAATACTTTTTGGCCAAATTATTTTTGTAAGAAAATTCTATATTGCACTATACACATGGCATGGTCATTGGGCAGAAGCTTGGGGCAAGGAGATGAAGTACAGAGGTGGAGTAGTTGACTTTAAAGAGCACTTAAAAAGAAGCACAGAGAGAACACCAACTCCAAATAAAAGCCAAATAATGGAAAAGTTTTTGTTGGTCCAAATTTCCATGCTTTAATAATGCAAATGAAATGTTACAAAATGCAGGGTGTGACAGATCCTGATGATCGAAGGTGATTGGTTGTAACAACCAGTGGCGGTGCTCCTCTGGGGCGGGCCGTATGGCGCGTATCTTCGTAAGCGTCGTTCTGTTTTTCCCTTTTGTCATCTGAAGTGAATTTACTGTTTTGACTTCTTGTGGGAACTTCTTTTGTTCTCCGGTGTTCTGCTTGTGGGGTGCATCATCATCCTCGCTTGGTGTGTCGAGCCCCTTGTGTTCGGCGTTGAGTTTGCCGGACTGCTTGAAGACCCAACAATCTCTGTGGGTGTGGTTTGCAGGTCTCCCGGGGGTACTGTGGATTTGACATATTTTGTCCAGGATTTTGTTGAGGTTAGATAGCTCGTCCCTGTCATCTTTGGGGGCGTCTTTTTTTCATTTTGCCGAGAGCTTTTGAATCCGGCGTTGACTGCCGTGCTCATCGGGCTGTTATCCTTGATCCGGCGCTGTTCTTTGTTGCGGCGTGGTTTCCCGTTTCCATCTCTGAGTTCGGATGTACTCGGGTCGCTGGTGCTGCTTCTTGCCAACCAACTATCCTCTCCTACGAAAAAGTGGGTCATGAGGCTTGTTAATGCGGCCATTGTTCTTGGCTTTTCTTGGCCGAGGTGTCTGGCGAGCCATTCGTCTCGGACACTATGTTTGAAAGCTGCTAGGGCCTCGGCGTTCGGACAGTCGACTATCTGATTCTTTTTAGTAAGAAATCTGTTCCAGAGTTTCCGGGCTGACTCTCCGGGCTGCTGAGTTATATGACTTAGATCATCTGCATCCGGAGATCGGGCATAGGTCCCTTGAAAATTTGCCTGGAAAGCATCCTCGAGCGTTTCCCAACTTCCCATGGTGCTTTTAAGCAAATGCTGGGCTGGCCCTTTGAGCTTAAGGGGTAAGTATTTTATGGCGTTAAGGTCATCTCCTCTGGCCATGTGTATGTGGAGGATATAATCCTCGATCCAGACTCCAGTGTCTGTTGTTCCGTCGTATGGTTCTATGTTTATTGGCTTGAATCCCACTGGAAATTCGTGATCCAGTACCTCATCGGTAAAACATAGGGGATGTGCGGCGCCCCTGTATGTAGGTGTGCTGCGATGTTCGGATATTTTTTGCGTTGCATTGCTCCCTGGAGCTTGCTTTCTTGGCCCATAGATGGATCTAGTTGGACCATTTTTTGATGCGAATCCTTGGGCGGACCGCGTGCCGTAATGAGTGCGGCGCCCTTTGTCGCTTGAGATCGATCGTGGGGTCGTCTATCTGACCTGGTGGCTTCCTTGTTTTTTGACTATGGGGGCTCTAAGGCCTCTTCATCAAATTCCGGTAGTAATTTCCGCTTTGGATAGCTCTTTGTGTGATGACTGTTGCCGTACTTGTGTGCGGTATTGAGTACTTTGCCCCTTCTGATTCTGAGTGCATCTTCCGTTGTTTTGAGCTTCCGCTTCTGCTTTTTCAGGCTACGTGCAGTAGCAACGAGCCTTTGGTGGAGGTTCTGGTGTTCCAGCGACTTGTCCGGGGACGGATTGTTCGGTTTGCCCGCCCTGTTTGGACAGTTGCTCGATGGCATGTTCGTCTTCCGTTGATTCGCCCTGCTCTATGGCTGGGTCTCTGTCGAGGTGGGGCTTGGCGCGGCGCTTACTCCGCCGCTTTGATTGTTTTTCTAGGGAGAGATCCCTGGTTGCGCCCTTTTGATCCTCGTCATTGCTTCTTTTAGGTGTGTCCACCATGTATACATCGTGTGATGGGGCGGCTTTCCAGTGCCCTATAGGTGTCGGTTCTTGGTCATCTCCTTCATCGGCGTCCATACCGTCGATGTCTTCGGAGTCGAAGTCGAGCATGTCGGTTAGATCGTTGACAGTGGCTACAAAGTGGGTGGTGGGTGGGTTTCAAATTTCTTCGTCATCCGCATCCCAACCACGCTGACCATAGTCTGGCCAGGGCTCTCCTGACAAAGAGAGAGACTTTAGTGAATTCAGGATATCGCCAAAGGGCGAGTGCTGAAAGACGTCCACGGCGGTGAACTCCATGATCGAAGCCCAATCGGGTTCGATCTAAAGGGGTGCGGAAGGTTCGGAGTCCGAATAGGAGTCCGGCACCTTGGAGTCACTGGCCTCGCAAAGGACTAAACCGGTGTTCGGCTTTATCGCCGTAGAGATTGCGGCTCCTGGGACGGTGTCCAACCATCCGTCCCTGACTAGAGCAGTCGGCTCCGAGCTAATGGTCCGAGCGGACACCTGAGCGGTGCTCTGGGCGCTGTCCGGTGGCAGAGCTAGATCATGCCCATCGTGACAATGCGGCGCGCTCGGCCGTGGCTCGAATCCGTCGAAGATCAAGTCCCCGCGGATGTCGGGCGTGTAGTTTAAGCTTCCAAACCAGACCTGATGGCCAGGGGCATAGCTTTCGATCTGCTCCAGATGGCCAAGCGAATTGGCCCGCAGTGCGAAGCCGCCGAATACGAAGATCTGTCCAGGGAGAAAAGTCTCACCCTGGACCGCGTCGTGGTTGACGATCGAAGAAGCCATCGGGCCTAAGGATGATGACACAGAGGAACTCTCAATGAAAGCACCAATGTCGGTGTCAAAACCGGCGGATCTCAGGTAGGGGGTCCCGAACTGTGCGTCTAGGCGGATGGTAACAGGAGACAAGGGACATGATGTTTTTACCCAGGTTCGGGCCCTCTCGATGGAGGTAAAACCCTACTCCTGCTTGATTAATATTGATGATATGGGTAGTACAAGAGTTGATCTACCACGAGATCAGAGAGGCTAAACCCTAGAATCTAGCCTATGGTATGATTGTTGTTCGTCCTACGGACTAAAACTCTCCGGTTTATATAGACACCGGAGAGGGCTAGGGTTACACAGAGTCGGTTACAATGGGAGGAGATCTTCATATCATATTGCCAAGCTTGCCTTCCACGCCAAGGAAAGTCCTATCCGGACACGGGACGAAGTCTTCAATCTTGTATGTTCATAGTCCGGGAGTCCGGCCAAAGGTCATAGTCCGGCCATCAGGACACCCCCTAATCCAGGACTCCCTCAGTTAGCCTCTATGATCTCGTGGTAGATCAACTCTTGTAATACTCATATCATCAAGATCAATCAAGCAGGAAGTAGGGTATTACCTCCATAGAGAGGGCCCAAACCTGGGTAAACATCGTGTCCCCCACCTCCTGTTACCATTAGCCTTAGACGCACAGTTCGGGACCCCTACCCGAGATCCGCCGATTTTCATACCGACAGGTCCTATTAGAAACTAAGGGATATTAAGGCCTCCTTTTAATAGAGTACCGGACCAAAGCATTAACACTTAGTGAATACATGAACTCCTCAAACTACGGTCATCACCGGGAGTGTTCCCGATTATTGTCACTACGGGGTTGCCGGACCATAACACATAGTAGGTGTCTATTGACTTGCAAGATAGGATAAAGAACTCACCTATATTCATGAAAACAGAATAGGTTCATATCTGAAATCATGGCACTCGGGCCTTAGTTACAAGCATTAAGCATGGCAAAGTCATAACAACATTAATCTTAGAACATAATGGATACTAGGGATCAAACCCTAACAAAACTAACTCGATTACATGGTAAATCTCATCCAACCCATCACCGTCCAGCGAGCCTACGATGGGATTACTCACGCACGGCGGTGAGCATCATGAAATTGGTGATGGAGGATGGTTGATGATGACGATGGTGACGCATTCCCCTCTCCAGAGCCCCGAACGGACTCCAGATCAGCCCTCGCGAGGAAGATTAGGGCTTGGCGGCGGCTCCGTATCGTAAAACGCGATGAATCCTTCTCTCTAATTTTTTCTCCTTGAAAGTGAATATATGGAGTTGGGGTTGAGGTCGATGGAGGTCCAGGGGTCCACGAGCCAGGGGGCGCACCCTACACCCTCGTTGACAGGGTGTGGGCCCCCTGACGCTGATTCTTTCACCAATATTTTTTTAATTCCAAAACATGTCTCCGTGGATTTTCAGGTCATTCTGAGAACTTTTATTTATGCACAAAAATAACACCATGGTAGTTCTACTAAAAACAGTGTCAGTCTGGGTTAGTTCCATTCAAATCATGCAAGTTAGAGTCCAAAACAAGGGCAAAAGTGTTCGGAAAATTAGATACGTTGGAGACGTATCAACTCCCCCAAGCTTAAACCTTTGCTTCTCCTAAAGCAATTCAGTTGACAAACTGAAAGTGATAAAGAAAAACTTTTGCAAAATCTTTTTGATCTTGTTGTTGCAAATATGTAAAGCCAGCATTCAAGTTTTCAGCAAAGATTTTGGATTAACCATATTCACAGTAACATTTAGGTCTCACGTTTACTCATATCAATGGCATAATCAATTATCGAGCAATAATAATATATCTCGGATAACAACACTTTCTCAAAACAATCATAATATGATATAACAAGATGGTATCTCGCTAGCCCTTTCTGAGATTGCAAAACATAAATGCACATCACCCCTGTAGATCAAGGACTGACTAGACATTGTAATTCATGGCAAAAGAGATCCATTCACAGTCATGCTCAATGTAAATTAATAGCAATGCATGCAAATGACAGCGGGGCTCTCCAACCGGTGCTTTTTAATAAGAGGATGATGACTCAACATAAAAGTAAATAGATAGGCCCTTCGCAGAGGGAAGCATGGATTTGCAGAGGTGCCAGAGCTCGAGTTTTGAAACAGAGATAAATAATATTTTGAGCGGCATACTTTCATTTTCAACATAACAACCAAGAGATCTCGATATCGTCCATGCTACATATATTATAGGCGGTTACCAAACAGAATGGTAAAGTTTATACCCCCCACCACCAACGAACATCAACCCATGACTGGCCCTAAACAATGGGTGCCTTCCAACTAACAACAATCCTGGGGGAGTTTCGTTTGCATTTATTTTGATTTGATTTGAGCATGGGACTGGGCATCTCGGTTACCGGCCATTTTCTCTTGAATGATGAGCGAAGTCCACTCATCATGAGAATAACCCACCTATCATGGAAGATATAGACATCCCTAGTTGATACATGAGCTATTCGAGCGTACAAAATAGAATTTCATTTGAAGGTTTAGAGTTTGGCACATACAAGTTTACTTGGAACGGCAGGTAAATACTGCATATAGGAAGGTATGGTGGACTCATATGGAATAACTTTGGGGTTTATGGAAGTGGATGCACAAGCAATATTCCCGCTTAGTACAGGTGAAGGCTAGAAAGAGACTGGGGAGCGACCAACTAGAGAGCGACAATAGTCATAAGCATGCATTAAGATTAACCAACAACGAGTGCAAGCATGAGTAGGATATAAATCATCATGAACATAAATATCGTGGAGGATATGTTGATTTTGTTTCAACTACATGCGTGAACATGTGCCAAGTCAAGCCACTCGAATCATTCAAAGGATGATAGCACCCTATCATACCACATCACAACCATTTTAATAGCATGTTGGCACGCAAGACAAACCATTATAAACTCCTAGCTAATTAAGCATGGCATGAGCAACTATAATCTCTAACTGTCATTGCAAGCATGTTTCATTCATAATAGGCTAAATCAGGAACAATGAACTAATCATATTTACAAAAATAAGATAGGTCAAGTTCATACCAGCTTCTCTCATCTCAATCATTTCATCATATATCGTAATTATTGCCTTTCACTTGCACGACCGAACGATGTGGATAATAATAATAGTGCATGTGCATTGGACTAAGCTGGAATCTGCAAGCATTTAATACAAGGGAAAGGAAAAGGTAATATGGGCTCTTGGTCAGATCAACAATAATGCATATAAGAGCCACTCAACATTTTCATCGTGGTCTTCTCCTCTCGACCCTCAAAGTAAAGAAAAGCAATAAAACTATTGATACGTCCATTTTGCATCATGCTTTTATATCAATATTTATTGCATTATGAGCTGTTATTACACATTATATCTCAATACTTATGGCTATTCTCTCTTATTTTACAAGGTTTACCATGAAGAGGGGGAATGTCGGCAGCTGGAATTCTGGCTGGAAAAGGAGCAAACATTGGAAACCTATTCTGCACAGCTCCAAAAGTCCTGAGACTCCGCGAAACAACTTTTTGGATTTAATAAGAATTTATGAGCGAAAGAAATAGGCCAGGGGTCCCACACCCTATCCAGGAGACAGGGGGGCGCCCCCTCTTTAGGGCACGCCCCTATCTCCTGGGCCCCCTGGTGGGCCTCCGGCGTCCATCTTCTGCTATATCATCACTTTTACCCTGAAAAAAATCGTGGGCAAGTTTACGGGACGAAACTCCGCCGCCACGAGGCGGAACCTTGGCGGAATCAATCTAGGGCTCTGGCGGAGCTGTTTTGCCGGGGACACTTCCCTTCGGGAGGGGGAAATCATCACCAACATCATCTCATCGGGAGGGGGTCAATCTCCATCAACATCTTCACCAGCATCATCTCCTCTCAAAACCCTAGTTCATCTCTTGTATCCAATCTTGTATCAAAACCACAAATTGGTACCTGTGGGTTGCTAGTAGTGTTGATTACTCCTTGTAGTTGATGCTAATTGGTTTACTTGGTGGAAGATCATATGTTCAGATCCTTTATGCATAATATTACTCCTCTGATTATGAACATGAATATGCTTTGTGAGTAGTTACGTTTGTTCCTGAGGACATGGGTGAAGTCTTGCTATTAGTAGTCATGTGAATTTGGTATTCGTTCGATATTTTGATGAGATGAATGTTGTCTTTTCCTCTAGTGGTGTTATGTGAACGTCGACTACATGACACTTCACCATTATTTGGGCCTAGAGGAAGGCATGGGGAAGTAATAAGTAGATGATGGGTTGCTAGAGTGACAGAAGCTTAAACCCTAGTTTATGCGTTGCTTCGTTAGGGGCTGGTATGGATCCATACGCTTAATGATGTGGTTAGGTTTACCTTAGTACTCCTTTTTGTAGTTGCGGATGCTTGCAATAGGGGTTAATCATAAGTGGGATGCTTGTCCAAGTTAGGGTAGTACCCAAGTACCGGCCACCCACATATCAAATTATCAAAGTACCGAACGCGAATCATATGAATGTCATGAAAACTAGCTTGACGATAATTCCCAATGTGTCCTCAGGAACTCCTTCCTCATTATTAGAAATTTTCCAGGCTTATACTTTGCTACATAAAGGATTGGGCCACCTTGTTTCACTTTATTTACTTTATTTACTTGTTGCTCGTTACTATTTATCTTATCACAAAACTATCTATCACCTACAATTTCAGTGCTTGCAGAGAAAACCTTACTGAAAACCGCTTATCATTTCCTTCTGCTCCTTGTTGGGTTCGACACTCTTACTTATCAAAAGGACGACGATAGATCCCCTACACTTGTATGTCATCAAGACTCTTTTCTGGCGCCGTTGCCAGGGATGTAGCGCTTTTGGTGAGTGCAACTTGGTAAGGAAACATTTATATAGTGTGCTGAAATTTTCTGTTACTTGTCACTATGGAAACTAATCCTTTGAGTGGCTTGTTTGGGGTATCTTCACCCCAACCGGAAGAGAAAAGAGTTGGTCCTCAACCTACTGAACTTTATGAAAATATTCACTTGGAGATTCCTTCGGGTATGATAGAAAAACTGCGAGCTAATCCATTTGCAGGAGATGGAACATTGCATCCCGATTTACACCCTATCTTTGTGGATGAAGTTTGTGGATTTTTTAAGCTTGTAGGTATTCCCGATGATGTTGTCAAAAGGAAGGTCTTCCCTTTATCTTTTAAGGGAGATGCATTGACATGGTATAGGCTATGTGATGATACGAGATCTTGGAATTATAAGCGATTGAAGTTGGAATTTCACCAGAAGTTCTATCATATGCATCTTGTTCATCGTGATCGTAATTACATATATAATTTCTGGCCTTGTGAAGGAGAAAGCATCGCTCAAGCTTGGGGGAGGCTTAAGTCAATGTTATATTCATTCCCCAATCATGAGCTCTCTCAGGAAATAATTATTCAGAATTTTTATGCTCGGCTTTCTCTTGATAATCGCAACCTGCTCGATACTTCCTGTGCTAGTTCTTATATGTTGAAGACTATTGATTTCAAATGGGACTTATTGGAAAGAATTAAACGCAACTCTGAAGATTGGGGTTCCGACGATGGTAAGGAGTCAGGTATGACACCTAAGTTTGATTGTGTTTAATCTTTTATGGATACCGATGCTTTTTGTGGATTTAGCGCTAAGTATGGACTTGACTCTGAGATAGTATCTACTTTTGTGAATCTTTTGATACTCACGTTGATCTCCCTAAAGAGAAGTGGTTTAAATATAATCCTCCTATTGAAGTAAAAGTAGTTGCACCTATTACAGTCGATGAAAACACTATTACCTATAGTGATCCTATTGTTCCTACTGCTTATGTTGAAAAACCTCCTTTTCCTGTTAGGATAAAAGATCATGCTAAAGCTTCGACTGTTGTTCGTAAGAGTAATACTAGGACTTATACACCTCCTGAGAAAATTAAAGTTGAACCTATTATTGCTATGGTTAAAGATCTCTTGGATGAGGACTTAGATGGGCATGTTATTTCTTTCTTGGGTGAAACTGCTAATATTGCTAGACCTGATACTAAGACACGTAGACCTGTCGTAGACATGCCTGTTATTTCTGTTAAAATAGGAGATCATTGTTATCATGGCTTATGTGATATGGGTGCTAGTGCTAGTGCAATACCATATGATCTTTATAAAGAAATTATGCACGACATTGCACCCGTTGAATTAGAAGACATTGATGTTACTATTAAGCTTGCTAATAGGGATACCATTAAATCTATTAGGATTGTTAGAGATGTTGAAGTTTTGTGTGGAAGGTTAAATACCCTACTGATTTTCTTGTTCTAGGTTCCCACAAGATGATTTTTGTCCCATTATTTTTGGTAGTCCCTTCTTCAATACTGCTAGTGCTAGGATTAATTCTGAAAAGAATATTGTCACTGTTGGCATAGATGGTATGTCTCATGAGTTTAATTTCACTAAGTTTAGTAGACAACCTCATGAAAGGGAACCATCTAGTAAGGGTGAAATTATTGGTCTTGCTTCCATTGCTGTTCCTCCAACTGATCTGTTAGAACAATATTTGCTATACCATGAAAACGATATGTTTATGAAAGAAAGGGAGGAAATAGATGAAGTGTTCCTTAAACAGGAACCTATACTGAAACATAACCTTCCCGTTGAAATTCTTGGGGATCCCCCTCCACTCAAGGGTGATCCCGTGTTTGAACTCAAACCATTACCTTATGTTGATGAAAAAGAAATATATCTTGTTATTATTAGTGCTAACCTTTCAAAGAAAGAAGAAGAAAGATTATTGAAAACTCTGAAGAAGCACCGAGCTGCTATTGGATATACTCTGGATGATCTTAAGGGCATTAGTCCCACACTATGTCAACACAAAATCTCAGTGGAGAAAGATGCCAAACCAGTTAGAGATCCTCAAACACGATTAAATCCCAAGATGAAGGAAGTGGTAAGAAAGGAGATACTAAAGCTCCTTGAGGCAGGTATTATTTATCCCATTGCTGATAGTGAATGGGTAAGCCCTGTCCATTGTGTCCCTAAAAAGGGAGGTATTACCGTTGTTCCTAATGATAAAGATGAATTGATCCCGCAAAGAATTATTACAGGTTATAGGATGGTAATTGATTTCTGTAAGTTAAATAAAGCCACTAAGAAAGATCATTACCCTTTACCTTTTATTGATCAAATGCTAGAAAGACTATCCAAACACACACATTTTTGCTTTCTAGATGGTTATTCTGGTTTCTCTCAAATACTTGTGTCAGCGAAGGATCAATCTAAGACTACTTTTACTTGCCGTTTTGGTACTTTTGCTTATAGACATATGCCTTTTGGTTTATGTAATGCACCTACTACCTTTCAAAGATGCATGATGGCTATATTTTCTAATTTTTGTGAAAAGATTTGTGAGGTATTCATGGATGACTTCTCCGTCTATGGATCCTCTTTTGATGATTGTTTGAGCAACCTTGATCGAGTTTTGGAGAGATGTGAAGACACTAGTCTCGTCCTTAATTGGGAAAAGTGTCATTTTATGGTTAATGAAGGCATTGTCTTGGGGCACAAGATCTCCGAGAGAGGTATTGAAGTTGATAAAGCCAAAGTTGATGCTATTGAAAAGATGCCATGTCCCAAGGACATAAAAGGTATAAGAAGTTTCCTTGGTCACGCCGGTTTTTATAGGAGGTTCATTAAGAACTTTTCTAAAATCTGTAGGCCTCTGACTAATTTATTGCAAAAAGATATTCCTTTTGTCTTTGATGATGATTGTGTAGAAGCGTTTGAAACCCTTAAGAAAGGTTTGATCAGTTCACCTATTGTTCAGCCGCCTGATTGGAATTTACCTTTTGAAATTATGTGCGATGCTAGTGATAATGCTGTAGGTGCTGTTTTAGGGCAAAGAGTCGATAAGAAATTACGCTACTACTGAAAAAGAGTTTTTAGCAGTTGTGTTTGCATGTGATAAGTTTAGACCTTATATTGTTGATTCCAAAGTTATTATTCACACTGATCATGTTGCTATTAAATATCTTATGGAAAAGAAAGATGCTAAGCCTAGAATCATTAAATGGGTTCTCTTGCATCAAGAATTTGATTTGCATATTATTGATAGAAAGGGAGTTGAGAACCCCGTTGCAGATAACTTGTCAAGGTTAGAGAATGCTCTTGATGACCCACTGCCTATTAATGATAGCTTCCTTGATGAACAATTAGCGGTCGTTAATGCTTCTCGTACTGCTCCTTGGTATGCTGGTTATGCTAATTACATTGTTGCTAAATATATAGCGCCTAGTTTCACATACCAGCAAAAGAAAATTTTCTTTTATGATTTAAGACATTACTTCTGGGATGATCCAGACCTTTACAAAGAAGGAGTAGATGGTGTTATTAGACGTTGTGTGCCTGAGCATGAACAGGAACAAATCCTACGCAAGTGTCACTCTGAATCCTATGGAGGACACCACGCGGGAGATAGAACTGCACACAAGGTACTACAATCTGGTTTTTATTGGCCTACTATCTTCAAAGATGCTCGTAAGTTTGTCTTATCTTGTGATGAATGCCAAAGAATATGTAACATTAGTAGACGTCAAGAAATGCCTATGAATTATTCTCTTGTTATTGAACCATTTGATGTTTGGGGCTTTGATTATATGGGACCTTTTCCTGCCTCTAATGGTTATACACATATTTTAGTTGTTGTTGATTACGTTACTAAGTGGGTAGAAGCTATCCCAACTAGTAGTGCTGATCATAACACTTCTATTAAAATGCTTAAAGAACTTATTTTTCCGAGGTTTGGAGTCCCTAGATATCTTATGACTGATGGTGGTTCACATTTTATTCATGGTGCTTTCCAAAAGATGCTCGCTAAGTATGATGTCAATCATAGAATAGCATCTCCTTATCACCCGCAGTCTAGTGGTCAAGTAGAGTTGAGCAATAGAGAGCTCAAATTAATTTTGCAAAAGACTATGAATAGATCTAGAAAGAATTGGTCCAAAAAACTTGATGATGCATTATGGGCCTATAGAACTGCATACAAAAATCCTATGGGTATGTCTCCTTATAAGATGGTTTATGGAAAAGCGTGTCATTTACCTCTTGAACTTGAACATAAGGCATATTGGGCTATTAAAGAGCTCAATTATGACTTCAAACTTGCCGGTGAGAAGATGTTATTTGATATTAGCTCACTTGCTGAATGGAGAACCCTAGCCTATGAGAATGCCAAGCTTTTCAAAGAAAAAGTCAACCGCTGGCATGATAAAAGGATACAAAAGCGTGAGTTTAACGTAGGAGATTATGTGTTATTATTCAACTCTTGTTTAAGATTTTTTGCAGGAAAACTTCTCTCAAAATGGGAAGGTCCCTACGTTATCGAGGAGGTCTATCGTTCTGGTGCTATAAAAATCAGCAACTTCGAAGGCACAAATCCGAGGGTGGTAAACGATCAAAGAATGAAACATTATATTTCAGGTAATCCTATCAGTGATGAAACTAATATTATTGAAACCGTAACCCCTGAGGAATACATAAGGGACACTTTCCAGAACTTTCCAGACTCCGAAAAGGTATAGGTATGTGGTACGGTAAGTAAACCGACTCCAAAACAACTCTAAAGGCAATTTTTATCAGTTTTGGATTATTTAAGAATTTTAGGAAGAAAGAAGTAGTCCAAAAGGGACACGAGGCTCCCACGAGAGTGGAGGGCGCCCCCCTGTAGGGTGCGCCCCCTATCTTGTGGGCACCTCGTTTGCCTCCCGGACTCCGTTTTCTTGTATGTTACGTATTTTGGTCGATAAAAATTCATTATTTATACTCCCGAAGGTTTTGACCGCCGTATCATGCAAATATCCTTTGTTTTCGTTTTGAGCTGTTCCTGTTGCAGAATAAAGCAAGATGTTGTCCCAAGATTCGGAGGGGGAGAGCTACATGGCTGATTATATCGCAAACCCAAAAGCATATGGGGATGTGGAACATTATGGCTGGACCACGGAGGAAGAAGAAGACTATGATCCAAAGGGGAAGGAGGAGACAAGCTCTGATGAAGAGGACGATCCACTACCCCAACCTGGTGATATGCATGTGGAGTTCAAGAAGTCAAGCCTCCCTAAGGTCCAGTCTATCCCACCACGTTTTTTGCAGGAGAACAAGGCAGCACTAGGCAAAAAGATAATGAAACTTGAGCTCTAGAATGAGGATCTGAGGGAGGAAAATTTTAGCCTCAGATGCAAGCTAGAAAAGAAAAATGCAACAACTCCACCATCACCACCTATGGAGAAATAATCATATGGGTATGGGCACTCCCCTTGGCAACTGCCAAGCTTGGGGGAGGTGCCCCGGTATCATATCACCATCACACCCCTATCTTTACCGCTTTATTTAGTTCGATCCTTTTAGTAGTATCTTGATCTAGTAGTTTGAAATTTAGATATCAAGTAGTTTTGAGTTTTGCTTTGTGATCTCTTTATGTAATCGAGTGCGTGTGCTATCTATAATAAAGATTAGTGTTGAGTCAAGGGCTTTGCTATATTGCTATGATCTTGAGAAAGTAGAAAGAATAAAAGAGTTCATATTGATCTTATGGCTAGTGATAACTTCACATAGAAAGTATGAGGCATAAAAATTGTTGAGAGTTGATGAACGTAGCCTTGGTCATCGTTGCAATTAATAGGAAGTGATAAGGAAAGAGGGGTTCACATATAAATATATTGTCTTGGACATCTTTTATGACTGTGAAGCACTCATTAAGTATGACATGCTAAAAGAGTTGATGTTGGACAAGGAAGACAACGTAATGGTTTATGTTTTCCGACATATCATTTAAAGTATATTGTCATTGACCTTCCAAACATGTTGAGCTTGCCTTTCCCCCTCATGCTAGCGAAATTCCCTGCACCAAGTAGAGATACTACTTGTGCTTCCAAATATCCTTAAACCCAGTTTTGCCATGAGAGTCCACTATACCTACCTATGGATTGAGTAAGATCCTTCAAGTAAGTTGTCATCGGTGCAAGCAATAAAAATTGCTCTCTAAATATGTATGACTTATTAGTGCGGAGAAAATAAGCTTTGTACGAACTTGTTGTGGAAGTAATAAAAGCGAAGGACTGCATAATAAAGGTCCACATAGAAGGGGCAATATAAAGTGACATTCTTTTGCATTAAGATTTTGTACATCAACCCTAAACGCGCATGACAACCTCTGCTTCCCTCTGCAAAGGGCCTATCTTTTACTTTATGTTTTTACTTTATGCTTGAGTCAAGGTGATCCTCACCTTTCCCTCTTTTCATTTTATCCTTTGGCAAGCTCCTCGTGTTTGAAAGATGATGATGCATATATCCAATTGGATGTAAGTTAGCATAGGCTATTATTGTTGACATCACCTAAAGGTGAATACATTGGGAGGCAACACAATAAGACCCTATCTTTCTCAATGTCCGGCTGAAACTCTATAACCACGAGTATTGTGTGAGTGTTAACAATTATCGGAGACTACGAGATAGTTGAGTATGCGAGCTTGCTGAAAAGCTCTATTATTGACTCTTTCTGATGTTACGATAAATTGCAATTGCCTCAATGACTGAGATTATAGTTTGTTAGTTCCCAATGAAGTTTTTGAACCATAGTTGACATTGTGAGTTGCTTATTACTTGAGCATAGGAAATCATATGACAAAATCTATTTATGTTGCTTTTATTAGAATGATCATGATGCCCTCATGTCCATATTTTATTTTTATCGACACCTCTATCTCTAAACATGTGGACATGTTTTTCGATTTTGGCTTCCGCTTGAGGACAAGCGAGGTCTAAGCTTGGGGGAGTTGATACGTCCATTTTGCATCACACTTTTATATAAATATTTATTACATTATGGGTTGTTATTACACATTATATCTCAATACTTATGGTTATTCTCTCTTATTTTACAAGGTTTACTGTCGGTGTCAAAACCGGCGGATCTTGGGTAGGGGTCCCGAACTGTGCGTCTAGGCAGATGGTAATAGGAGACAAGGGACACGATGTTTTTACCCAGGTTCGGGCCCTCTCGATGGAGGTAAAACCCTACTCACGCTTGATTAATATTGATGATATGGGTAGTACAAGAGTAGATCTACCACGAGATCAAAGAGGCTAAACCCTAGAAGCTAGCCTATGGTATGATTGTTGTTCATCCTACAGACTAAAACCCTCCGGTTTATATAGACACCAGAGAGGGTTAGGGTTACACAGAGTCGGTTACAATGGTAGGAGATCTACATATCTGTATCGCCAAGCTTGCCTTCCACGCCAAGGAAAGTCCCATCCGGACACGGGACGAAGTCTTCATTCTTGTATCTTCATAGTCCAGGAGTCCGGCCAACGGCGATAGTTCGGCTATCCGGACACCCCCCAATCCAGGACTCTCTCAGTAGCCCCTGAACCAGGCTTCAATGACGACGAGTCCGGCGCGCATATTGTCTTCGGCATTGCAAGGCGGGTTCCTCCTCCGAGTACTTCATAGAAGATTTTGAACGCAAGGATAGTGTCCGGCTCTGCATAATAAGTTCCACATACCACCGTAGAGAGAATAATCTTTACACAAATTCGATCTGCTGATGTATTCTGCGACGTGACGCCACACCACGGCCAAGCCTTTATTGGAATCGTTTTTACTGTCCCACCTCAGCGTGTTTAGCGAGGCGGTTTCTTTGGCACGTCTTGTCAAAGCAGAGATCGTGTCCCCTTATTCCGGGATTCTCATTAATACAGGCGTGGGTAATCCAACCGCGCCATTGATTACGGCGCTTGGGAGATAAGCGAGTTTTACCAGGCTGGTGGGGGACGCATAGCTTCGTCTGTCCATATAAGGGGATAAGGATCCACCTTTTCACCTACGCCTTCTTCCTCCTTTGCTCATCCATTTCCGCGGACTCGAGCTCCAGCGCCCAAGTCCGCACATCTCGCCTCAACCTTCCCAGCCATGTCCGGAGCGAGAGGCAAGTGGATGGCCTCCTCCGTCACGGAGGGGCACATCAAAAAGTTGAGGAAAGCCGGATACCTGCACAACGACATTGCGCAGGGGCTTCTAGACGAGGGACAACTCGTCCCCACCCCTAGGCCCCATGAGAGGGTGGTGTTCCTTCCCCATTTCCTCCGCGGACTGGGCTTCCCACTCCACCCATTTGTCCGGGGGCTCATGTTCTACTACGGCCTGGATTTCCATGATCTGGCCCCGAATTTCATCCTCAACATCTCAGCGTTTATCATTGTGTGCGAGGCCTTCCTCCGGATCAGACCCCACTTCGGCTTATGGCTGAAGACCTTCAATGTCAAGCTGAAGGTAGTGGGCGGCCAGCAGGCGGAGTGCGGAGGCGGCATGCTAGGCAAGATGCCCAATGTCGTATGGCTTGAGGGCTCCTTCGTGGAAACCATCAAAGGGTGGCAATCGGGGTGGTTCTACATCACCGAGCCGTGTGACCCTGAATGGGCAGCGGCCCCCGAATTCCGATCTCGTATCCCCACACGGCTCACCTCCTGGAAAGAGAGGGCCTGACATGGGGTGATTTGGAAGAGCTGTCCGGACTCCAAACCTGCGTCCAAAACCTTGTGAACAAGAAGATCAAGCTCGTCAACGTAGTCCAGGTCATGCTCATCCGCCAGATCCTCCCGTGCCAACAACGGGCCTTCAACTAGTGGGAGTTTGATCCGGCACAGCACCAAACCTTGAGCAGGATCTTCGACACTACATACGAAGATGCCTGGAAGGTGCTGTTCAAGGGCGCCGAGGCTCCCGCATCCGCTACCGAAGATCGCGGATTCAGCTCGCAGCGTCAAGCCGGCGAGGTAAGCTATTTTACCCTTTACAGGACACTTGTTTTTCATTGTTTGACTCTATGCGGGATCTAAACTCCCTTACCTTTGACAGGCTTGGCAGAAGAAGTCCGGGCAGGTTAACTGTCCGGCTCCCTTACCAGAAGACCCAGCGGACGCCCGATTGACGGGGCTGCTAGTTCCGGCACCTCACATGGTGCCGGATAAGAAGGCCAAGAAGAAGGCCACGGGAACCCGAAAGAGTTCCCGGCGTCAGGTGTTATCGGACTCATCGTCCGATGACTCCGAGGCCGAGTCCTCCTGCAAAGACGAGGATGAGAAAAAAGAGGCTTCTCCCCCAGCGGGGGGAGAGAAGAAAAAGGCCTCCCCAACTGGGGAGGCCGGAGGGTCCAAGAAGTGAAGGACCCTTCCTCTGGACTACTCCACCAATGCCAACGACGGTGAAGAGGAGTGGCCACCGAGGGCTAAGCCCCTAGCGACATCGTAAGTGTCTGGATACCAGAATAATTCATGGCATTTCATTTATCGCATAGAATCTCCTAACGCCGAATACAACCCTGCAGCCCTCCCAAGGACGGGCTCGACATTTCAACGAGCGGCTCCCTGGCTCCGTCGGACGTGAATAGCACTTCAGTTTCGGCTGCCTACTCTCCTCGCGCTGCTGATGACGCCGAGGTGGGGTCCCAAAAGGGGCCCAGCCAGGAGGAGGAGGTCCGGGAGGTCCCAAAAGGGGCCCAGCCAGGAGGAGGAGGTCCCGGACTTTGGGCCTAAGGGGGATCAAACCCCAAGGGGTTCTAAGTCCGGCCCTGGGCCGGACTCCGCACCGGAACCTTCAGTAGTTCTGGAGTCCTGCAGGCGGCCCCTTCATAAGAAGGGCGAGACTGCGACACCGGTGGCCTCCGTCCAGCAGGAGGCACCGGATAATTTGCTGGAGGCGCCCAACGGCGCCTCCATCGACGAGGAGCACCGCACTGTTATGAGTGTGGTGATCCAGAAAGTTCAGTCCGCCAAGAGCGGGCTGACTGAAGCATGTACTAGCCTTCTAACAGGCTTTGAGGTAAGTTTTTAAGATATGTAAGAATATTACCACATAGACAGTAGCCCCTGATGCTTAGTTCGGTGTTCGGAAAGAAAAGCCGAGCTGAGGATCTAAAAAGATATACGCAGGAGACTAACATAAATATGTCAATATGGGAATGCAGGCTGCACAGCTGACCTCTGCCGCACTGACTGCGGAGGTCAATGCATTGAAGGAGAGCCTCGAGCGGTCCGAGAACGAGCTCGGCCTTGCCAAGAAGCAGCTCGAGGACAAGGAAGGTAAGTAATACCTTATTAAAGTAATACCTTATAGAAAGGATTTGGTTGCAAAAAATGACAGGAATAACGTGAGTATTGCAGGGGCCACGAACGAGGTGGCGACCCTGAAGGAAGTGGTGTCCAAGGCCGGAAACATTGCGGCCACAGAGCGCACCGAGCGAGAGAAGCAGGAGGCGCAGGTGGCGGAGGTGTGGCAAGAGCTCCAGGCTCTCATGGAAAACCACGAGAGTTTGGAGCGTCACTCGAAGACTCGAGAGTCCGAGCTCGCCTTGGCTCTTGAGAGTGCCAAAGCCGCTAAGGCCGAAGCCTAGAAGGCCCTCCAGGAGATTGAGGTGATAAAAAAGATAGTGGCGGGTAAGGCATTCTATATGCAAAGCAAGCATGTAAAAGTGAATTATCTGTTACTTACCCGAATCCGGAGCTCTCCAGGAGCGTTTGCAGATCTGCCCCGTAGTGTGTCTGATGCTGCCGCGTTCTACCGAGCCGAGGAGGGGAGCTCGACGAAAAAGGTGTTCTGGTCTCAATATGCTGAGGCCGGACATACGGTGCCCTTGAGCGACCAACTGAAGCAGCTGGTCGAGCTCCACAAGGTGGCCGAACAGGCCATGAAGGGATTCATAGTTCGGCTGTGGCCTAGAGAAGCCATGCCTGGGAGCTACTTTGGTCTGGTGCAGCGGCTGGTGGACGCCTGTCCATGGATTGAAGTCATCAAGCGCTCCGTCTGCATTGAAGGTGCCCGTCGGGCCCTTTCCCGTGCTAAAGTGCACTAGGGCAAGATGGACGCCGAGGAGCTTGTGACGGATGCGCCACCGCCGGGCAAGGAGCATAGCAAGCTCGAGATGTACTATGAGGGCGTCCTGAAGGGTGCCCGCCTTATAGCGAGTGAATGCTCCAAAGATGTAATTTTTGAGTAGTCTCGCATTTGTTATCCTGTATGCTGAAAACTTTGTTCAGATGCGCTAAGCAACGCTTGTTAATTTAAAATATTACCTTCTGTGCGGCTGTTTATCAAATTTGAGAGATGGCGAGTCGTTGGCTTCAGCCCCCATGCCACGAGTGCTGGGGTGTTCGGGATAAACTTGAGCGCTCTTGTTCCCATTCTTGGGTCCTTCAAGGGAGGCGTTCAACACGACGAACGAGGCAACCGGACTATAATGCTTGAACACTCTCACTTAGCCATAGAATTCTATAATTTTAAATTTCGGCGAAGCCCCTGGTACTCGGAAGACCGAGTTCGGGGCGCTATCGATGCCTTGGCCGGACAATGCCAACTCCTCGCTCTAAGCGGCATGAGTCTTTAGGGACCCGAAAAACCTCTCGAACAGCGACCGGCTCTCGCCCTATCATGACGGTCAGTTTTAGCTTTCTCCACTGAGGTGCTCAACCCATGTCAACCGGGGCACAATCGCAGTGGTTCTCCCAGCGCTACCTTAGCCGATATAACGGAACCTAAGGTACCAAAACATGGGAGCCGGGCAAACCCAACTATTTACCCAAGACATGATTCGGAGCCGATGCATATAATGCTATAAGTTCGAGGTGCCGCACTTGTGAAAGTGTTCGGACTTATCACACCATGTTTTGGGGTACTTAAGCCCCTGGTGTATTGACTGTACCAAGTTGTACGGGTGCAACATGTCATAGATGAACATTTATGGAAAAAAGGAATGCAATAATAAGCATAAGCTATGTACTGTTTATTGAAAAGATACTGCAATGAAAGCAGAACGATACAAATAGTGCGATAAGCAAGGGATGGGACTATTTAACATGTCCCCCTCTAGGGGTAGGCTGCGGGATGGTATGTAAAACAGGTACTGCTCGTAATAGAGACCACCTGGACACTCGATGTAGCTTTTCTGCTTCCCTGCTGTTGCATCGTGAGTTCGGCGATTCTACTGCCGGACAAGGCTTCTGGAAAACGGAGTCCTGAGAATAAGAAAAAAAAGAATGACACAATTGGGAGCCCCTGGTGCGGTTGAGCCGCACTCTGGGCATGCCGTGGTCATGCCCCTCCCCCTATGCCCATGGTATCTCCAGAGCGTAGTTATGTACGCGTGGTACTGGTCTCGCAATTTTACGAGGGCTGGGGTTGGGGCCGCATTGCTACGCGTGCTCGGAATGTGCCAGGCGGTCTTGTTGTAGGGTACTCCGGGCGCGCTTGATGGTGTCCGGACGTTTAGTAGTCGGACTCGAGAATTGCCTAAGAGGCGGCTTTATACTTCCGCCGTGAGGGCCGCCGTATGCTCCTCCGTTCAGAGAGAGCGTTCGGTGTTTCCATTGACTGTGATTACTCCTCAAGGGACTGGCAGCTTGAGCTTAAGGTATGCGTAGTGTGGCACCGCATTGAACTTTGCAAATGCGGTTCGTCCGAGCAGTGCGTGATAGCCGCTGCGGAACGGGACTATGTCGAAGATTAATTCCTCGCTTTGGAAGTTATCTGGGGATCCGAAGACCACTTCGAGTGTAACTGAGCCTGTACAGTTGGCCTCTACACCTGGTATGACGCCTTTAATGGTTGTTTTTGTGGGTATAATCCTTGAGGGGTCTATGCCCATTTTGCGCACTGTATCCTGGTAAAGCAGGTTCAGGCTGCTGTAGCCGTCCATCAGGACTCTAGTGAGGTGAAATCCATCAATGATTGGGTCAAGAACCAATGTGGCGAATCTGCCGTGGCGGATGCTAGTGGGGTGGTCCCTTCGATCAAAAGTGATCGGGCAGAAGGACCACGGGTTGAAGTTTGGGCCGACTGGCTCCATTGTGTATACGTCCCTTAGTGCATGCTTCTGCTCCCTTTTGGGTATGTGGTTTGCGTATATCATGTTCACCATCCCCACTTGTGGGGGAAAGCCCTTCTGTCCTCTATTGTTCGGCGGCCGGGGCTCCTCCTCGTCATCGCTATGCAGCTCCTTGTCGTTGTTTTCGGCATTTAACTTGCCTGCCTGCTTGAACACCCAACAATCTCTGTAGGTGTGGTTGGCTGGTTTTTCGGGGGTGCCATGTATCTGGCACGAGCGATCGAGTATTCGGTCCAAATTGGACGGGCCCTGAGTATTTCTTTTGAACGGCTTTTTCCGCTGACCGGGTTTAGAGCTCTGAATCCGGCATTGACTACCGTATCTTTAGCATTATTGCCGTTAATGCGGCGCTTGTGCTTGTTGCGACGTGACCTGCCATTGCTTTCTTTGGTATCCGAACTACCAGGGTTTTTGGTCAGGTTGTTACTGTGAGCTAGCCAACTGTCCTCTCCCGCGCAGAAGCGGGTCATGAGTGATGTGAGGGCTGCCATGGATTTTGGCTTTTCCTATCCTAGGTGCCGGGCAAGCCACTCGTCGCGGATGTTATGTTTGAAGGCTGCAAGGGCCTCTGCATCTGGACAGTCAACGATTTGATTTTTCTTGGTTAAGAACCGTGTCCAGAATTATCTGGCCGATTCATCTGGCTGCTGAATTATGTGGCTTAGGTCATCAGCGTCTGGTGGTCGCACATATGTGCCCTGGAAGTTATCAAGGAATGCGGCTCCCAGGTCTTCCCAACAACCAATTGATTCTGCTGGCAAGCTGTTGACCAATGCCGAGCTGGTCCTTTAAGCTTGAGTGGGAGGTATTTGATGGCGTGTAGATCATCACCATGGGCCATGTGGATGTGAAGGAGATAGTCCTCGATCCAAACCGCGGGATCTGTTGTGCCGTCATATGATTCAATGTTTACGGGTTTGAAACCCTCAGGGATTTGACGATCCATTACTTCGTCTGTGAAGCATAGTGGGTGTGCGGCGCCTCTGTATTGGGCTATATCACGACGCAGCTCAAATGAGCTTTGTCTACTGTGTTCGGCCCGGCCGGAATTGCTGTATCCGGCGTGACGGTTGTCATCACGTATCGTGGGGCACCCACGCGATCCGTAGATCAATCTTAGTTGTCTTGCCTTGTCCTCCAATATGTGTCGCAAGTCCGACGCATTCCCCCATCGCCTTGTACTTTTCGAGCGACGCCGGGGTGCAGCTTTAGTGGAGGGCCTAGAGGCCTCTCTGTCGCGGCCACGAGGTGGCCGGTCGGCCGCGTCATGCGCTGGTGATGTAGGTTTGGGTGCTTCCTCCTCTAATTGGGGTAGCAGCCTGCGTTTTGGGTAGCTCTTGGAGGGGCGATCGAGTTTGTACTCTTCGGCTGCAAGGACTTCGGTCCATCTGTCAGCTAGCAAGTCTTGGTAGCTCTAAGCTGCTGCTGCTTTTTCTTAAGGCTGCTTGCCGTGGCCATAAGCCTGCGCTTGAAACGCTCTTGTTCGATGGGATCCTCAGGCATGACAAATTCATCGTCGTCGAGGCTTGCTTCATCTTCGGAGGGAGGCATATAATTATCATCCTCTACCTCTCTGTCTGCCTCTCTATCATGATGTTACTGTGACACATTTGGGAGCCCCTGGTGTGGTTGAGCCGCACTCTGGGCCTGTCGTGGTCGTGCCCCTCCCCTTATGCCCATGGTATCTCCAGAGCGTAGTGATGTACGCGTAGTACTGGTCTTGCAATTTTGCGAGGGCTGGGGTTGGGGCCGCATTGCTACACGTGCTTGGAATGTGCCAGGTGGTCTTGTTGTAGGTTACTCTGGGCGCGCTTGACGGTGTCCGGTCGCTTAACGGCCGGACTCGAGAATTGCCTTAAGAGGTTGCTCTGCACTTCCACCGCGAGAGCCGCCGTATGCTCCTCCGTTCGGAGAGAGCGTTCAGTGTTTCTGTTGACCATGATGACTCCTCGAGGGCCTGGCATCTTGAGCTTGAGGTATGCGTAGTGCGGCACGCATTGAACTTTGCGAATGTGATTCGTCCGAGCAGTGCATGATAGCCGCTATGGAACAGGACTATGTCGAAGACTAACTCCTCGCTTCGGAAGTTATCCGGGGATCCGAAAACCACTTCAAGTGTAACTGAGCGTGTACAGTTGGCCTCTACACCTGGTATGACGCCTTTGAAGGTCGTCTTTGTGGGTTTAATCCTTGAGGGGTCTATGCCCATCTTGCGCACTGTATCCTGATAAAGCAGGTTCAGGCTGCTGCCGCCGTCCATCAGGACTCTAGTGAGGTGAAATCCGTCGACGATTGGGTCTAAAACCAATGCGGCGAATCCGCCGTGGCGGACGCTCGTGGGGTGGTCCCTTCGATCAAAAGTGATCGGGCAGGAGGACCATGGGTTGAACTTTGGGGCGACTGGCTCCATCGCGTATACGTCCCTGAGCGCATGTTTCCGCTCCCTTTTGGGTGTATGGGTTGCGTATATCATGTTCACCATCCGCACTTGTGGGGGGAAACCCTTCTATCCTCTATTGTTCGACGGCCGGGTCTCTTCCTCATCATCGCTATGCAGCCCCTTGTCATTGTTTTTGGCAATTAACTTGCCTGCCTGCTTGAATACCCATCAATCCCTGTTGGTGTGATTAGCTCGCTTTTCAGGGGTGCTGTGTATCTAGCACGAGCGGTCCAGTATTCAATCCAAATTGGACGGACCCGGGGTAGTTCTTTTGAATGGCTTTTTCCGCTGACCGGGTTTGGAGCCTCTGAATCCGGCGTTGACTGCCGTATCTTCAGTATTATCGCCCTTAAACGGGGCGCTTGTGCTTATTGCGACGTGACCTGCCATTGTTGTCCTTGATATCTGGACTACCAGATTTTTTGGTGAGGTTGTTACTGCGGGCTAGCCAGCTGTCCTCTCCCATTGATTTCGGCTTTTCCTGTCCTAGGTGCCGGGTAAGCCACTCGTCGTGGATGTTGTGTTTGAAGGCTGCAAGGGCCTCTGCATCCGGACAGTCGACGATTTGATTTTTCTTGGTTAAGAACCGTGTCCAGAATTGTCCGGCGGATTCGTCTGGCTGCTGAATTATGTGGCTTAGGTCATCAGCGTCTGGTGGTTGCACATATGTGCCTTGGAAGTTATCGAGGAATGTGGCTTCCAGGTCCTCCCAACACCCAATTGATTCTGCTGGCAAGCTGTTAAGCCAATGCCGAGCTGGGCCTTTAAGCTTGAGTGGGAGATATTTGATGGCGTGAAGATCGTCCCCGCGGGCCATGTGGATATGAAGGCGATAGTCTTCGATCCAAACTGCGGGGTCTGTTGTGCCATCGTATGATTCAATGTTCACGGGTTTGAACCCTTCGGGGATTTGGTGATCCATTACTTCATCTGTGAAGCATAGTGGGTGTGCGGCGCCTCTGTATTGGGCTATATCACGACGTAGCTCAAGCAAGCTCTGTCTACTGTGTTCGGCCCGGCCGGGATTGCTGTATCCGGCGCAGCGGTCGTCGCGTATCGTGGGGCACCCACGCGATCCGTAGATCGATCTTGCTTGTCTTGCCTTATCCTCCAATATGTCTCGCAAGTCTGACGCATGCCACCGTGGCTTTGTAGTTTTCGAGCGATGTCGGGGTACGGCTTTAGTGGAGGGCCTAGAGGCCTCTCTGTCACGGCCACGAGGTGGCCGGTCGGCCATATTGTGCGCTGGTGATGTAGGTTTGTATGCTTCCTCCTCTAATTGGGGCAACAGCTTGCGTTTGGGGTAGCTTTTGGAGGGGCGTTCGAATTCGTACTCTTCGGCCGCAAGGACTTCGGTCCATCTGTCGGCTAGCAAATCTTGATCATCTCTAAGGTGTTGCTGCTTCTTCTTAAGGTTGCTTGCCGTGGCCATGAGCCTGCATTTAAAACGCTCTTGTTCGACGGGATCCTCCGGCACGACGAATTCGTCGTCGTCGAGGCTTGCCTCGTCTCCGAAGGGAGGCATATAATTATCGTCCTCTACCTCTTTGTCTGCCGCTTCCTTATGAGGGCTGGCTTCTCCATCCTCCTGTGTTGAATCTTGCTGGAGGGGGTTGTCTTCGGCACTGTCCGGGGTGTTATTGTCTCCGGTGCCGGAATCTCCATTCTTGCTTTGGCGGGATTTAGATCGGCACCGCTGACGCCGGCGCTTAGGCTGTTTCTTGGAAGGGTCATCCTCTGCTGTTCCATCGCCGTTCCCATCCTTTTGGATGTCCACCATGTATATGTCATATGACGAGGTGGCTTTCCAGTGTCCTGTAGGCGCTGGTTCTTGGTCGTCTCCGGCATCGTCGTCCATACCGTGGATATCTTCGGAGTCGAAGTCTAGCATGTCGGTTAAGTCATGGACAGTGGCTACGAAGTGGGTGGTGGGTGGGCTTTGAATTTCTTTGTTGTCCGCATCCCAACCGTCCTGGCCATAATCCGGCCAGGGCTCTCCTGATAAAGAGAGGCACTTTAGCGAATTAAGGATGTCGCCGAAAGGTGAGTGCTGAAAGATGTCTGCAGCGGTGAACTCCATGATCAGCGCCCAATCAGATTCGATTGGTAGGGGCACGGGAGGTCCGGAGTCCAGCGAGGAGTCCGACACCTCGGAGTCATGAGCTTCACAAGGGACAGGGTCGGTAGTCGGCTCCATCGCCGTAGAGGTAGTAGCCCCCGAGGCGGTGTCTAGCCACCCATCCTCGATCGGCGCAGTCGGCTCCGAATCAAGGGTCGGGGCGGACGGCCTCCAGGGCACTGTCCGGCAGCAGAGCTAAATCATGCCTATCGTGACAGTGCGGCGCGCTTGGCTGTGGCTCGAATCCGTCGAAGATCAAGTCTCCGCGAATGTCGGCTGTATAGTTCAAAATTCCAAATCTGACCTGATGGCCAGGTGCATAGCTTTCGATATGCTCCAGATGGCCAAGCGAATTGGCCCGCAGTGCAAAGCCGCCGAATACGAAGTTCTGTCTAGGGAGAAAGGTTTCGCCCCGGACCGCGTCGTTGTTGATGATCGAAGGAGCCATCGGGCCTATGAGCGACGACACAGAGGAACTCTCAATTAAAACACCAATGTCGGTGTCAAAACCGGCGGATCTCGGGTAGGGGGTCCCGAACTGTGCGTCTAGGCAGATGGTAACAGGAGACAAGGGACACGATGTTTTTACCCAGGTTCGGGCCCTTTCGATGGAGGTAAAACCCTACTCCTGCTTGATTGATATTGATGATATGGGTAGTACAAGAGTGGATCTACCACGAGATCAAGGAGGCTAAACCCTAGAAGCTAGCCTATGGTATGATTGTTGTTCGTCCTACGGACTAAAAACCTCCGGTTTATATAGACACTGGAGAGGGCTAGGGTTACACAGAGTCAGTTACAATGGTAGGAGATCTACATATCCGTATCGCCAAGCTTGCCTTCCACGCCAAGGAAAGTCCCATCCGGACACGGGACGAAGTCTTCAATCTTGTATCTTCATAGTCTTGGAGTCTAGCCAATGATGATAGTTCGGCTATCCGGACACCTCCTAGTCCAGGACTCCCTCGGTGGGCATTGAATTTCTTCGTCGTCCGCATCCCAACCTTCCTGACCATAGTCTGGCCAGGGCTCTCCTGATAAAGAGAGAGACTTTAGTGAATTCATGACGTCGCCAAAGGGCGAGTGATGAAAGATGTCCGCGACAGTGAACTCCATAACCAGCGCCCAATCGGATTTGATTGCAGGGGCGCGGGAGGTTCAGAGTCCGGAAAGGAGTCCGGCACCTCGGAGTCACGGGCTTTGCAAAGGATAGGGATGGTGTTCGGCTCAATTGCCGTAGAGATCGTAGCCCCCGAGGCGGTGTCCAGCCACTCGTCCTCGATCGGCGAAGTTGGCTCGGAGATAAGGGTCGGAGCGAACGCTAGTGCGGCCTCCAGGGCACTGTTCAGCGGCAGAGCTAGATGATACCCATCGAGACAGTGCGGCGCGCTTGGCTGTGGCTCGAATCCGTCGAAGATCAAGTCTCCGTGGATGTCGGCCGTGTAGTTCAAACTCCCAAATCTGACCTGATGGCTACGGGCGTAGCTTTCGATCTGCTCCAGATGGCCAAGTGAATTGGCCCGCAGTGCAAAGCCGCCGAATACGAAGATCTATCCGGGGAGAAAAGTCTCACCCTGGACAGCGTCGTTGTTGATGATCGAAGGAGCCATCGGGCCTAAAGGTGACGACACAGAGGAACTCTCAATGAAAGCACCAATGTCGGTGTCAAAACCGGCGGATCTTGGGTAGGGGGTCCCGAACTGTGCGTCTAGGCGGATGGTAACAGGAGACAAGGGACACGATGTTTTTACCCAGGTTCGGGCCCTCTCGATGGAGGTAAAACCCTACTCCTGCTTGATTAATATTGATGATATGGGTAGTACAAGAGTAGATCTACCACGAGATCAAAGAGTTTAAACCCTAGAAGCTAGCCTATGGTATGATTGTTGTTCGTCCTACGGACTAAAACCCTCCAGTTTATATAGACACCGGAGAGGGTTAGGGTTACACAAAGTCGGTTATAATGGTAGGAGACCTACATATCCGTATTGCCAAGCTTGCCTTCCACGCCAAGGAAAGTCCCATCCGGACATGGGACGAAGTCTTCAATCTTGTATCTTCATAGTCCAGGAGTCCGGCCAACGGTGATAGTTCGGCTATCCGGACACCCCCTAATCCAGGACTCCCTCATTTACCATGAAGAGGGGGAATGCCGACGGCTGGAATTCTGGCTGGAAAAGGAGCAAACGTTGGAAACCTATTCTGCACAGCTCCAAAAGTCCTGAGACTCCGCGAAACAACCTTTTGGATTTAATAAGAATTTATGAGCGAAAGAAATAGGCCAGGGGGCCCACACCCTATCCAGGAGACAGCCCCCCCCCCTATAGGGGGCGCCCCTATCTCCTTGGCCCCTTGGTGGGCCTCCGGCGTCCATATTCTGCTATATCATCACTTTTACCCTGAAAAAAATCGTGGGCTAGCTTACGGGACGAAACTCCGCCACCATGAGGCGGAACCTTGGCGGAATCAATCTAGGGCTCTGGCGGAGCTGTTTTGCCGGGGACACTTCCCTCCGGGAGGGGGAAATCATCACCAACGTCATCACCAATGATCCTCTCACTGGGAGGGGGTCAATCTCCATCAACATCTTCACCAGCACCATCTCCTCTCAAAACCCTAGTTCATCTCTTGTATCCAATCTTGTATCAAAACCACAAATTGGTACCTGTGGGTTGCTAGTAGTGTTGATTACTCCTTGTAGTTGATGCTAATTGGTTTACTTGGTGAAAGATCATATGTTCAGATCCTTTATGCATATTATTACTCCTCTGATTATGAACATGAATATGCTTTGTGAGTAGTTATGTTTGTTCCTGAGGACATGGGTCAAGTCTTGCTATTAGTAGTCATGTGAATTTGGTATTCGTTCGATATTTTGATGAGATGTATGTTGTCTTTTTCTCTAGTGGTGAATGTCGACTACATGACACTTCACCATTATTTGGGCCTAGAGGAAGGCATGGGGAAGTAATAAGTAGATGATGGGTTGCTAGAGTGACAGAAGCTTAAACCCTAGTTTATGCGTTGCTTCATTAGGGGCTGATATGGATCCATATGCTTAATGGTGTGGTTAGGTTTACCTTAGTACTCCTTTTTGTAGTTGCGGATGCTTGCAATAGGGGTTAATCATAAGTGGGATGCTTGTCCAAGTTAGGGCAGTACCCAAGTACCGGTCCACCCACATATCAAATTATCAAAGTATCGAACGCGAATCATATGAACGTGATGAGAACTAGCTTGACGATAATTCCCAATGTGTCCTCAGGAACTCCTTCCTCATTATTAGAAATTGTCTAGGCTTATCCTTTGCTACATAAAGGATTGGGACACCTTGCTGCACTTTATTTACTTTATTTACTTGTTGCTTGTTACTATTTATCTTATCACAAAACTATCTATCACCTACAATTTCAGTGCTTGCAGAGAAAACCTTACTGAAAACCGCTTATCATTTCCTTCTGCTCCTCGTTGGTTTCGACACTTACTTATCGAAAGGACTACGATAGATCCCCTACACTTGTGGGTCATCAACTATTTACACGAGAAAGCTCCCAATAAGCAAAAGAAGAACGAGAGATCTTTTTGTGTTTTCTTTTAATTACTACTACTACAAGCATGGAAAGTAAACTAGCTAAAGGCTACAACTATTTTTTTGGTTTTTCTTAAGGTTTGACAAACACACAAGAAGAAAGCAAGAAAAGAAAATAAGGTAGCATGGATAGTGCAGTGAAAAAGTATGAACACCGACAACTAGAATGAGTGTGTGAACATGAATGTAACGTCGGCAAGAAATACATACCCCCCAAGCTTAGGCTTTTGGCCTAAGTTGGTCTATTCCCACGGCTGGCCTAGCGGATAACCAAAGTCGTAGTCGGGGTTGTACTGAGATGCAGCAGCTACTGCCTAGAGAGCTGATGCTTGGAGGTGAGCTGCCTCCGTCCTCCTCTCATATTCGTTCGCCTCTTCCCTTGTTATAAAATATCTCCTTTTTGCCTAAAAGTTAAATAATGTAGGAGTAGGGAGAGTAACATGGACAGTACGCCGTCTGTCAAAGATTAGTCGGTACTGGAGGAACTGTTTGTTCCTCTCAAGAAACTGATGGTGAACCATAGCACTATAGTCTAGATAAGCAGGTGGCAACTCAATATCATTTCCATTTATGGGTACACCAAGATAATTAGCTACACGAGTTGCATAAATTCCACCAAACAAATCTCCACTTGTATCGTTAAGATGCAACCTCCGTGCAACAATGGCCCCCAAGTTATATTGTTTATCACCTAATACCGCACTCTTGAGGACACTAAGATCTGGAACGCACATGTGACAAACCTCATCTTTACCGTTAATGCATCTACCTATAAAGATAGCAAAATAATGCATGGAAGGGAAATGAATGCTCCCTATGGTAGCTTGTGCGATATCTCTAGTTTCTCCCACAGTGATACTAGCAAGAAAGTCTTTATATTCAGATTTGCGAGGTTCACAAACACTGCCCCACTGCGGGATTTTACAAGCAGTATTAAAATCTTCCAGGCCCATGGTATATGACTTATCATAGAGATCAAATAAAACAGTGTGAGAGTTGCGTGTGGATGAAAATTTAAACCTCCTCACAAAGGAATCAGTGAGATAGTAGTACTGTCAGCACTTATCTGACACGAAGTCCTCAAGCTCGCCATTACGTACGTACGCGTCAAATTCATCCTTGAAACCTGCTTGGACCATGAATTCTTGCGACGGCCACTCACAAGGCCTCACTTGAGATTCTCTTTGTGGTTCCTCGTCTGGCTCATGCATCGCGAGCCTTTGTTCTTGCTTCCTTGAGGAACCACCTTGGTACATGTTCCTAAACATTTTTCTTCTTCTGAAAAATTTCTGAAATTTTTAGTGACTCAAAATAAAAGTGAACCAAACTCAACGAGATTGATAGCAACTACTCCCACCAACGCCTAGAGGATATATCATGCATTAAACTACTTTGGACCATATAAAATTGACATAAAAGCTCAAGAACAGGATCACCTGGGCAGCAAAAAATTGCAATAAATAAAGCACTAGAACAAAAAATAATTGGACCATTGGAGGAGTCACATACCGAAGAACAATCCCCCAAAGCAGTTTTGTGAATGAGCTTTGAGCAAGGAGATCGAAAATGGCAGCAAAATGAGCTAGAACACGGGTTAGAGCTATGGGAGGATTTTTTCTGGAGGAAGACGAAGTGAGTGGGTGCTGGAATAAGTGGAGGCTGGCCACGTGGGGCCCACAAGGCAGGGGGTGCAACTCGGGGGGAGGGGGCGCCCTGTGCCCTCGTGGCCAAATGATGGGTCCCCCTGGTGTGTTCTAAGTGCTAGCAATTCTTAAATATTCTACAAAAAATCGTACTCCATTTTCAGGGCATTTGGAGAACTTTTATTTTCGGGGTATTTTTTTATTGCATGGATAATTCAGAAAACAGACAGAAAATACTATTTTTGCTTTATTTAATCTAAATAATAGAAAGTAGAAGGAGGGTACAAAGAGTTGTTCTTTCTAACTTCATCCATCTCATGCTCATCAAAAGGAATCCACTAACAAGGTTGATCAAGTCTTGTTAACAACTTCTTCCGAATAACATGAAACCGGAGAATTTTCGAATAACACTAGGTTACCTCGACGGGGATATGCATGTCCCCAACAATAAGAATATCATATTTCTTTTTGACAGTGGGAAGAGGGAATTGAAAACCTCCAATAGTAATTCCAATAGAATTTATACTATGAACTTGAGGTTGTTTGCTCGGAAAGTGTACCGTATGCTCATTACCATTAACATGAAAAGTGACATTGCCTTTGTTGCAATCAATAACAGCCCCTGCAGTATTTAAAAAGGACTACCAAGGATGATCGACATACTGTCGTCCTCGGGAATATCAAGAATAACAGAGTCCGTTAAAATAGTAACGTTTGCAACCACAACATGCACATCCTCGCAAATACCGACGGGTATAGCAGTTGATTTATCGGCCATTTGCAAAGAGATTTCAGTAGGTGTCAACTTATTCAGATCAAGTCTACGATATAAAGAGAGAGGCATATCACTAACACCGGCTCCAAGGTCACATAAAGAAGTTTTAACATAGTTTGTTTTAATGGATCATGGTATCGTTGGTACTCCTGGATCTCCTAGTTTCTTTGGTATTCCACCCTTAAAAGTGTAATTAGCAAGCATGGTGGAAATTTCATCTTCCGGTATCTTTCTTTTATTTGTAACAATATCATTCATATACTTAGCATAAGGATTCATTTTAAGCATATCAGTCAAACACATATGCAAAAAGATTGGTCTAATCATTTCAGCAAAGCCCTCAAAATCCTCATCATCCTTTTTCTTGGATGGTTGAGGAGGAAAAGGCATGGGTTTTCTGAACCTATGGTTCTCTTTCTTTACCGTGCTTCCTAGCAACGAAGTATCTCTTATCATAACGTTGATTCTTTGATTGTGGGTTATCAAGATCAACAACAGGTTCAATCTCTACATCATTGTTATTACTAGGTTGAGCATCAACATGAACATCATCATTAAAATTGTCACCAGGTTCGTGTTCATTACCAGATTGTGTCTCAGCATCAGAAATAGAAATATCATTGGGATTCTCAGGTGTGTCAATAACGGGTTCACTAGAAGCATGCAAAGTCCTATCATTTTTCTTTTATTTCTTAGAAGGACTAGGTGCATCAACATTAGTTCTCTGAGAATATTGCTCAACTCTCCTAGGATGGCCCTTAGGATACAAAGGTTTCTGAGTCATTCTACCACCTCTAGTCATAACTCTAATAGCTTTGTCATTGTTCTTATTATCTAATTATTGAGCAAATCATCTTGTGCCTTAAGTACTTGTTCTACTTGAGTGGTAACCATGGATGCATGTTTACTAATTAGCTTAAGGTCACCTTTAACTCTAGACATATAATCACTCAAGTGTTCAATTATATAAGCATTACGTTTCAATTGTCTACCAACATAAGCATTGAAGTTTTGTTGTTTAACAATAAAATTGTCAAACTCATCCAAGCATTGGCTAGCAGACTTATAACGAAGGATATCACCTTCATCAAATCTATAGAGAGAATTTACCTTTACTACCTGTGTCGGGTTATTAAGACCATGTATTTCTTCAATAGGTGGTAAATTCTTAACATCTTCAGCTTTAATACCCTTTTCTTTCATAGATTTCTTTGCCTCTTGCATATCTTCAGGACTGAGAAATAGAATACCCCTTTTCTTCGGAGTTAGCTTAGGACTTGGTTCAGTAAGTGTCCAATAATTATCATTGCTCAGTATATTATTCAATAGCAATTCAGCTTACTCAACAGTTCTTTCCCTGAAAACACAACCAGCACAACTATCCAGGTGGTCTCTGGAAGCATCAGTTAGTCTATTACAAAAGATATCAAGTATTTCATTTTTCTTGAGAGGATGATCGGGCAAAGCATTAAGTAATTGGATAAGCCTCCCCCAAGCTTGTGGGAGACTCTCTTCTTCAATTTGCACAAAATAATATATTTCCCTTAAGGCAGCTTGTTTCTTATGAGCGGGGAAAGATTTTGCAGAGAAGTAATAAATCATATCTTGGGGACTACGCACACAACTAGGAGCAAGGGAATTAAACCATATCTTAGCATCACCATTTAATGAGAACGAAAATAACTTAAGGATATAGTAATAACGAATTTTCTCCTCATGAGTAAATAGGGTGGCTATATCATTCAATTTAGTAAAATGTGCCACAACAGTTTCAGATTCTTAGCCATAAAAAGGATCAGATTCAACCAAAGTAATTAACTCAGGATCGACAGAGAAATCATAATCCTTATCAGTAATACAGATAGGTGAAGTAGCAAAAACAGGGTCATATTTCATTCTAGCATTCAGAGACTTTTCTTTCAGCTCAGCTAATATTTTCTTAAGATCATATCTATCTTTGCAAGGAAAAAGGTCTCTAGCAATTTCTTCATCCATAACATAACCCTCAGGTACATCAGGAAATTCATATCTAGGGGCAGAATCTTCATCATCACTTTCATCAATATTATCAGTTTCAATAATTTCACTCTCTCTAGCCCTATCAAGTTGTTCATCAAGAAATTCACCTAATGGCACAGTATTATCAAGCATAGAAGTACTATCATCATAAGCATCAGGCACAGCAGAAGTGGCATCATCAATAACATGCGACATAACAGAATCAATAGCAGGTGTAGGTGTCGCAAATTTACTCATAACAGAAGGTGAATCAAGTGCAGAGCTAGATGGCAGTTCCTTACCTCCCCTCGTAGTTGAGGGAAACATCTTGGTTCTTTCATCTTTCAAGTTCCTCAAAGTGATTAGCAGATATAAATCCCAAGTGACTCAAAGAATAAAGCTATGCTCGCCGGCAACGGCGCCATAAAATAGTGTCGGCGTATAGGGGATCGCAACAGTTTTCGAGGGTAGAGTATTCAACCCAAATTTATTGATTCGACACAAGGGGAGCAAAAGAATATTCTCAAGTGTCGGCGTTCTGGATGTGGGGGTATCTAGACTTGCCTGCCTGCAGCCCACCACGTGGCTCCATCGAGGGCCTGGTACGGCCCATCTTCGACATCAATAGCTCAAGACCCTCGCGAGGGGCCAAGCCTCGCGAGGCGGATGATGCCAAGACCCCCGAGGGGATCGGCCTCTTCAGGATGGCTCCCGAGGGGAGGAGAGTTCTATGCAAGGTGCACCTCATGAGGCTTAGTTGACGTGAGCCATGACGACCAAGGGCAGGCGGACGCCAGGCGGGCACAGAGCGCCAGTTTCCTCTTCGGAGCAAGTGAGGCAAGCCATAGGCACGGAGTCCCGAGGAATCATCCAAAGGTTTCCATTCTGGTGCAACAAGACCAAGACCACCAGTACGGCAGGACGGAGGTAATCACCGAGCCCACCACAGCGTCACAACCAGGGGCTTTTCGCAGGAGAAGACTACTTTTGTCAGGATAAGCTGTACTACTTGTCCCCTTTCAAATCCGGCCGTTGTGGGATCCCTTCCCGCCTACATTTGGGAAGAGGACCAAGGCCACTATAAACAAGACTTATCCACCACCATAGAGGGGGATCGGATCCATTCTCACCCGAGCACCTTACCAGTTCTCTTGAGCTCAAGAACACCTCACCTCCTGAGGCCAGTTCATCCCCTGTACTAGTTCATCCTCAGCCCTTTGAGGCAATCCACCAAAACTCTGGAGTAGGCTATTACACCGCAAGGTGGCCTGAACCAGGATAAACTGTTGTATCTCTTTGTCTCTTCGAGCTTGACGCGCTAGGCCTAGGAGAATCGCGAGTAGGCAGGCTGTGTAGGTTGAGATCTTCGCACGCACCCTAGAGTTCGAACCTTTCAAGGGTTTGCAGAACCCGTAATCCAACATTTGGCGCGCCAGGTAGGGGTGAGTCGGATCTCCTCTTCCATCGATCGATCCACCATCACTCCGACAACTCCATGGCTGACGCACGCCGAGCTCGCGCCAAGCGCCAGGTTGCAATCGTTGCTCGCATTTCTTAGACGGCTCCGGTGGGTGATGGTTGTGATCGTCGTGCTCTGTCTCTGGTGGCCAACACCGTCAAGGGACCTGCCGGTCACGAGCACCAAGCTTCTTCGCTACACCCTTCAGTTTGCCGCGACGGGCGCACCGCCACTCCGCCACTAACCCCAGCAGCTTCATCCTCCCACGCGTGTCACAGCCCAGCGAATGCGTAGGCCGCTCTGCTCATGGCACCGGAGCTCCTTCGCTACCGCCCGCTCGACGACTTCTACGAGGAATGGCTCGAGCGGATCGCTGAGCTCGTTAGTGTGGCTGGGGGCTCCACTGCACCGGCCCGCTCGCTGCCCCAACAGCCGCCTACCGCGGGTGACGTGGCTCAAGGGGCTCCTCCACCACCTCTGGCCCAGGGTGTCATCATCCAGCCAAGGCGTGTGGCGCCGCGGCGCGAACCGCTGCGCCCAGTGCCTGCTCGGGAGGAGGTGAGCAGCCAAGTGGTGCAGCGGCCTCATCGGGAGGCACGCGTGCTTCCTGCACCTCCGCGACACGCATGCACCAAGACAAAGTCCTACCTCCTCGACAGCCCCAGTGGCCACAATAGGATGTCGCGCGCTCACCTCGGAGCTCCGCAATCATCAGGACCCGATCCAATGCCACACCGATCTAGCATGTAACACCTCATATCACTTTGCGTCCTCACGCATGGTATTCCCACGGGTGTCGCCTTATCAAGCCTGGGACCGTTTGTGCAGTTTGGCTCACACATATGATAGTGTCGCTAGCATCCATATGACAAAGAACCCGGGCTGACATGACTAGTCGTGAACCCAAAGTGGCACTAATTTACAAGGACAGGCATACATGACCCAGCAACGAACGTGTCGGTTACCAATGAGTGAATCCGGGCTGTAGCAGCTAGGCTAACAGGACTCCAGAGAATCCGGGCTGTAGTAGGCTAGCAGGACTCCGGTAGACACCGCGTGACATTTCCCTGAAGGAACAGACATATGAATGAAGAAGGACACATGCCGGCCAGCCTAAGTGTTCCGGAGCAGTAGCAAGCTACCATGGCTCAGTGGAAGCACTAGGAGACATTTCCCGGTAAGAGAGGCTACCAAGGATAAACAACTAGATAGTCAGATCCCACACATACCAAGCATTTCAATAACATACACACAATATGCTCGATATGTGCAAATACAACATGGCATCACAACATGACTCTACAACTCAAGTATGTTAATCAATAGGCATGTCTGATATTACAAACATGGGTCTCACGACCCAACATTCAGAGCATACAAGTCAAAGCACAAGCGGAAGCTCAACATGTCTGAGTACAGACATCTACAAATGAAAACGGCTGAGAAGCCTGACTATCTACCAGATCCTGCCGAGGGCACAAGATCGTAGCTGAGGTAACAAGCTAAACATCAAAGTCCACGTGGAACTACTAGTGAGACGGAAGTCTCTCTGCAAAAACATAAATAGGCAAACGTGAGTACAAATGTACCCAGCAATACTTACATCAAAACTAACTACATATGCATCATTATCAACAAATGGGATGGTGGGGTTTAACTGCAGCAAGCCAGCTTTAACTCGGTGGCAATCCTGAACTATGACTGCAAGTAACTCTTTTGAGGTGGCGCACACGAGTCCACATATTCACCATACCAATACACCACTATGGATCCTCTCCCATCTCCCTACGAGAACGCCATCCATAGCACACACGCTTATCTTGCGTATTTTAGAGTATCCACTTTCACTTGTCCATGAACTGTACAGGCAACCCAGAAGTCCTTTGCCGCGGACACGGCTATTCGAATAGATGATGTTAACCCTGCAGGGGTGTACTTCTTCATACATGTTTCCACCATTTAGCGTCTGCACACGACATGTGCTCGGCAGACTTCAAGCGAAAGCCGACGTGGGTGCAGACCACGACCTACCTAAATACTCAAGTCTCTAGTCCAGGTTTATCGCCTATTCAGGTTCCATCCGCAGGGAGTCCTGCCGAGGTTTCCACATACACCCCCGAACGATGTGTACAGGGTTCCGCGACACCAAACGGGTGCCCGGCATACCCGACCACGTGCCTACCGCATCACAGCCCACCCCACGGGTCAGTGCTGCCCACGGTCTCCAGCATACTACAAACACCAGAAACTACTTGCAACTCTTGGACAGAGGACAAGGGCGATTAAGAAGTCGAGCGGGATCATATTTCAGGGACCAATGCATGGTAATAGTTGTTTCATGGATCACAAACGTAGAACTCAGTTCCTGAGGACGGCTTCAATGAGACAACCCACCATGTACTCCTACATGGCCTCTCACCTCTACCTTTACCAAATCGTGTTCACACACAGTTGGACATGTTTACACACCTCCGATTCATCCCCCCTGACTCAACTCTAAGCAGTAGCAGGCATGACAAACAAGCATGAATGGGTAGGCACATCAAGGCTCAAACAACTCCTACTCATGCTAGTGGGTTTCATCTATTTACTGTGGCAATGACAGGTCATGCAGAGGATAAAGGGGTTCAGCTACCGCAGCAAGTAATAGATGAGTCGTTGTTGTCCTAATGTAGTAAAAGAGAGCAGGAGCAAGAGAGTGGGATTGTATCGGAATGAACAAGGGGGTTTTGCTTGCCTGGCACTTCTGAAGATAGTATAGTTCTTCATTGGTGTCATCGATCACATCGTCGGTACGTCTACCGAGAGGGGACAAATACTGGCAAACAAGGAAGAACACAATCAATGCAATGCAACAATATGATGCATGATCATGACATGGCAATATGCTGTGGTTTGAGCTAATGAAACTAGCAACAAGTTAAATGAAGTTGGTTTGAATCCGAGTTTCAAGTTCAAACTCCACATGTGGTTATTTAAATGCCATTCATATGATTTGTACTAAACAGTAGTCATAAGTTTTTCTATCATGCATGCAATTAGTACAGATGGATAGATTGGATTTTTCTGATCATTTCTCATATATAAATTATTTCATTCTGAGTTACGGTTGAATTTATATGAATTTTTGAAGTTTAGAGCATTTTCTGGAATTTTTGAAGTATTTTAAATCCAGAAATTCCTTTACTGCGTCAGCATGACGTCGGTGTGATGTCAGCAGGTCAACTGGGTCAAACCTGACAAGTGGGGTCCACTGGTCAGTCACACAGTGCGGTCTGGGTCACCGACAGGTGGGGTCAGGTCCACGGCCACGTCAGCAAGTCAACGCTGACGTGTGGGGTCGGCCAATAGGTGACGTGGCCAGGTCAAACTGACCTGTGGGGCCGGCTGGTTTAATCTAAACTAAACAGGGAATAAATCCCAGGGTTAACTAGGGCAGTGGCCCATATGTCAGTGAGAGAGGGGGTTAATTAGCGAGGTCATCAGCGGCTTATGTCGTGCCACGTCACCAGCAACCGGAGTTCAGCCACGCGGCGACCCCAGAACACGGCAGGGCGCGCCGGATTTGCCCTAGAGGCGTCGGATTAGTGCGTTGAGGGCAGCAGGGCATATCCCTTGCTCACTCGCATCAAGAGGAGGTGGAGTTGGGCGGGGGGTCACTGGAATCATACCGGCGACGAGCTTTGGCGGCAGCCGGAGTTCGGGTGGGTGTGGGGTTGGCGCTAGGGGCCACGTGGGGAGAAGCTGGTGCTGGCTACGGGCTCCTGGAGACGTGTTGAGCGCGGTGGTGTGCTCGGCTTCGAGCTTCAACGGCTCCAGCCACGGCGGCGACGAGCAGGGCGGCGGCGAGCTTCGATCGTCGGTGAAGCGGCAGCTACAGTGTGCAACCGAGAAAACAAGGCGGGGAAGGAGGAGCAGCAGCTCACAACAGTTGCAGCAGGTGTAGAAGCGGGCTCGGGGAAGCTCGGGAGGCGGTGAATTGATGGCGACGATCTTCGATGGCCGACGAGGGAAACGGCGGCGGTGGCGGCATTGCAGCGCATCCTGGGCCTCATGGCTCCTCAAAGAGGTCAGGGACATCGAGACGGAGCTCGCAGGCACGGCGAGG
>NC_041385.1:199305538-199330076 GCF_002162155.2 Triticum dicoccoides
GCGGTGGTGGTCGTCGGCGGCTGCGGGTGTTTTCGGTGGTGCCGTGCGGAGGGAGCAGAGGAAGGGGGAAGGGGTCCAGAGAGAGAGGGGTCGAGGCGGTCCAGGGTGGCGGAGCGGGTCGAGGGGAGCAGTTGCGTGGCTAGCAGGAGGTGGCCGCGGCTGGCTGTGCGCGCGCCACGTGCAATGCCAGTAGGCGCGGGGAAGACGACGCGCGAGGAGGTGGGCTGGGCCGTCTAGCTGGACCGGGCTACAGGAGCGCCAGAAAGTTATATGTAAGCTCTCTTTCCTTTTGTTCCAGGTTTTTCAATTTTGTCCTATTTTCTTTTGATTTAGTAAAAATACTAAACCATTTGGTAAAATGCTGAAAATAATTGTGGGCACTTGTGAAATTATTTCCAACAGCCCTCAAATTATTTCAGAAATTTGAGCAATTAAACTGTTTATAGAATTTAAATGCCCCAATTCAAATACAATATGGATTAATTCAAAAATCCAGAATGGCCTAAAAATAATTGCATCATTTTTGGCAGAGGTTTTCACCTTTATCAAAAATAATGAACATTTTCAGAGGCACTATGGATTCACTGGAAATATAATTATTCATTTATTTTATTTTGATCTTAGTTGAAATTCATTTGCTGCTAGGGTTTATCAGTCCCAATTTCAGAGTTTCATAGAATTTAGACATGATGCATGGAGGCTAGTGCAAAGACAGGCAAGGCCTAAACTGGGCTGTGATAGCAACGTCATCTGGTCGAGCAAGTTCAAGCCTGACCTGCCCCCACGCGACGACGGCACCACCGACCCCGCCGAGTTCCTGCAGCTCTACGAGCTGAGCACCAAGGTGGCCAGCGGCGACGACAAGATCATGGCGAACTTGTGCCCTATGGCCCTCAATGATAGCGCACATTCTTGGCTCCTGAACCTCCCCGAGGGATTGGTCTCTTCCTGGGAGGAGATGCGCGTCCGCTTCATCGCCAACCTCCAGGGCACTCGCGGCCGTCCGCCGGCAGCGGGTGACCCGCGTCTCATCAAGTAGCAGCTAGGAGAGACCCTGCAGAAGTATATCTAGCGCTTCAACAACATTCGCCTCCAGATCCCCAAGGTGTCGGATGAGGCCATCATCTCAGCATTCACTGATGGCGTCCGCGATGTCAAGATGAAGGAGGAGCTCGCCATCCACGAGGACCTAGGCACAGCCCTAGAAATGTTCAACGTGGCCAACAAGTGCGCAAGGGTTGAGGAGGGGTGCCTCTCCCTCCTCGAGCTCCCCGATGCTGACCCAGAAGACAAGAAGGGCAAAGCCAAGTACGTGAAGCACAAGGGGCCGGCCGTGCTCGTGTCCGAGCCAAAGATGAAGCGCGGCTGCGACCACCCCAAGTGTCCAAGAGCAACCGACCGTTCTGCGTCTTCCACAACATCCACAGCCATAAGACCAATGACTACCAGGAGCTCAGGGCCCTCCGTGACGGGCGCCTCGGTCGACTCCCCAAGCACAATGATCGAGGCTACAACCGTGGAGGTGGCCAAGGTGGAGGACGTTGGGACGGGTGCGACCATCGCCAGGAGTGGCGCGATCAGCCTCGGGAGGTCCGTTGGCAGGGCCAACCTCGCGAGGGCGCCTGGAGGGAGCAGCCTCGTGAGGAGCGCCTTCAGGGCAATACCGGTCTTCCTCCACTACCTCCACCATCGAGAAGGAATGAAGATCATCACCAGGATGAGGGGGCTGGGGGCTTCCAGGAGCCTCGAGCCATCGCCTGCATCCTGGGAGACTCATAGGACCCAGCTTCTCACCGCATCTTCTAGCAGTTCACGCGCGAGGTAAACACAGCGCTCCCCAAGCCCGAAGCAACTCGCCCTCTCGGGTGGTCCAAATGCGCCATCACCTTCAACTCCTCAGACCAGCTCAAGTGTGCATCCACTGCCGGCGCACTCCCCATGCTCTGCTCGACCATCATCAGCAATGTGGTCATCACCAAAACTCTCATCGATGGTGGAGCAGGGCTCAATGTCCTGTCTATTCAAATGTTCGACAGATTCCAAGTGTCGTACTACCAGCTTCAGCCAACCAAGCCATTCTCAGGAGTGACTGACGGGTCCACGCACCCGATAGGGCAGGTCCGCCTCCCTGTCACCTTCGGTGAACGCAACAACTACCACACCGAGCTCATCGACTTCGACGTCGCCGACATTCTCCTACCGTACAACGCCATCCTAGGGTACCCAGCACTGGCCAATTTCATGGCAGCAACGCACCACGGCTACAACGTCCTCAAGATGCCAGGAAGCATCGGCGTCATCATGGTCGCATGCCAGGAAAAGGATGCGATATGCTCCCTTGGGCGCGGCTTCCAGGGTGCAGCGGTCGAGAGCCCTGAAGATGAGGGTGGCGCCCTACCTCTTGAGGTCGCCCCCAAGACAAAGAAGCTATAGCGGGGTCAGGGATCTCATGAGGAAGCCTCGCCCGAGGACGTTGTGCTGACCCTCGCGTCCCCGGACGGGGCGCCTTCGCCCATCGCATAGGAAGGCGCGCCCGGCACCCCTCTCAGGCCGGGCTCGGGGGCTCTCCTCAGGAGGTCCTCAGACCTAGCCAGGGTCACGAGGGAGGCTCTCGGGCACCATGTGGAGGCGTGCTTCAGAGCACGCTTCCTAGGAGAAGGCATCAGGCGGGAGGCGCCAGGCGTTCAGGAGTTCGTCGGCAAGGCAATCGAGGGGATTCAAGAGGCAAGGGTTCTGGAAGGTGATCGCCGCCTACCATGAGGCACAGCTCACTGCCCTGGCGAGGGTAAGCAGTTCCACGTCTGCATCGACATCCCAGGGCTCAACAGGGCCGCATCTTGGCAGCTCTTCTGGCCATCTTGTGTCGGCCGATGCGAGGGTCCACACCACACCTATGTTCGCATGCCCTTCAGCCTGCAAGGCGCAGCCGTGATGTTCCAGTGCTGCACGAGGGATGCCCTGGCAGCTCGTGAGGCCAGGCACCAAGCGACCCTGGTGGAGACGGAGGAGCACCTCCATGAGCCTCTCAGACCCTCTGGGCCTCCCAAGGCTCAGGGCCAGGGCGACTTGTTTAAAGGATCGAGAAGGGGTGTCTAGAGGGGGGTGAATAGACATGAAGCAAGAAAAGTTGCAGTTTTTAATTTCTTTAAGTTGAAGTGGAGTTTTGGCACAAGTTTAACATTCACAATAAATATCAAGCAAACATGCAAAGAGTATATGAGCAGCGGAAAGTAAAGCATGCAAATTGCAAGAATGTAAAGGGATGGGATTGGAGTGTGCAAACGCAATTTGGAGACACGGAGATTTTTGAGCCGTGGTTCCGATAGGTGGTGCTATCGTACATCCACGTTGATGGAGACTTCAGCCCACGAAGGGTAACGGTTGCGCGAGTCCACGGAGGGCTCCACCCACGAAGGGTCCATGAAGAAGCAACCTTGTCTATCCCACCATGGCCGTCGGCCACGAAGGACTTGCCTCACTAGGGGTAGATCTTCACGAAGTAGGCGATCTCCTTGCCCTTACAAACTCCTTGGTTCAACTCCACAATCTTCTCGGAGGCTCCCAAGTGTCACCTAGCCAATCTAGGAGACACCACTCTCCAAGAAGTAACAAATGGTGTGTTGATGATGAACTCCTTGCTCTTGTGCTTCAAATGATAGTCTCCCCAACACTCAACTCTCTCTCATAGGATTTGGATTTGGTGGAAAGAAGATTTGAGTGGAAAGCAACTTGGGAAGGCTAGAGATCAAGATTTATGTGGTAGGAATGGAATATCTTGACCTCAATACAAGTGTAGGTGGTTCTCTCTAAGAAAATGTATGTTGGAAGTGTAGGCATGTTCTGATGGCTCTCTCCACGAATGAAGAGTGGGTAGAGGGGTATATATAGCCTCCACACAAAATCTAACCGTTACACATAACTTACCAAAATCGGTGGGACCGAATCGTGAAACTCGGTCGAACCGATTCTGGAAATAATGTGACCGTTAGGATTTTCAGTGGGACTGACTTCTCATCTCGGTGGGACCAATATGGTTAGGGTTAGGGCATAACGTAATCTCGTTGAGACTGATTACACAAACTCGGTGAGACCGATTTTGGTAATAGAGACACAGAGGGTTGGTCAGGCAAACTCGGTAGGACCGATTCGCTCATCTCAGTTAGACCGAAACGTTTCAAAAGGTAACAGAGAGTTTGCATTGTAATCTCGGTGGGACCGATTACGCAAACTCGGTGAGACCGATTTGGGTAATGGATATACATAGTGAGATTACAATCCCATCTCGGTGAGACCGAGATCCCTCGGTGAGACCGAAAAGACTAGGGTTTTGTGGCAGTGGCTATGTCATCTGAACTCGGTGGCGCCTGATAGAAAGATTTGGTGGGGCCGAGTTTGACTTTTGGTTTGGGACATATGTGGATGTGAGAAAATAGTTGAGGGCTTTGGTGCATATCACTAAGCACTTTGAGCAAGCAAGTCTTTAGGCAACACCTCATCCCCTCTTGATAGTATTGGATTTTCCTATAGACTCAATCTGATATTGGATCACTAAAAGTAAAATGTAGAGTCTTGTGCTTTGAGCTTGAGCCAATCCTTGGTCCTTAGCGTCCTGAAGGGGTTCCACATCCTCTAGTCCATGCCACTCTGATCCATTATTGAACTTATCTGAGACATACTAGGTAAAAGCATTAGTCCAACAAGAGATATGTTGACATTAATTACCAAAATCACCCAGGGAGCACTTGTGCTTTCAATCTCCCCCTTTTTGGTAATTGATGACAACATACATCAAAGCTTTACATAAAGATATAGAGAATAACAAATAAAACTTTGGAAAGATATGTAACATGCATAGTCTCCCCCTACATGTATGCAATCATGTAAGTATGAAATATAGGAGCATGTGAATGCATAGGCATGACCGAGTAAGCAATGTGTTACATGTATCTTGGCTATATGCATCAGAGCAAATGATGTGAATATGGGAAATGTACCTTCATGCTCATGAGTCCTTGTTGCAAATAGTATGTACATCAGCAAGAAATCCTCATACTCATGATTGTGATGCATATACTTACCTTGTGGTCTTGAGTTGGCTTAGGAAGAAATGAACCTACGTAAACAAGGTTAGATAACATGGATACACCTACTAGCCAGAGCAAACAAAAGAAGCCACAAGAGAACCAAGACTAGGATGACATGTAGAGAGTGAGTACTGAGTACCACATTGGATATAGACATGTCCCCAAAGGTAAAGATGTGCAATGAATTCAAAGAATTTCTTTCCCTTAGATGTCTTGCTCCCCCTGAATCTAGCATGGGATAATGGGAGAAGATAGGGAACATAAAATCATAGCAAAGAAAGGAAACAGAGCTAATGCAATCAATCGAATACGAACATGTCTTTCCCCTCTTGAAGACATGTGACTTCTCTCCTCTTGAACAGCAAGCCTCTGGGGTCTCTCTCTCTCTCTCTGAGTAATTTCTCCCCCTATAGAAATGATTAAGCTTTGATGTGATCTCTCTCTCCCCTTTGACATCAATTTCCAAGAAGGGTTCTTCTGGAGTTTTGTCACAATTGGGTTTGGTCCTTGAGTCACAAAACAAAGTAGCTAGTGGAATGTGATGCTGGTAGAGGACAAGAATCATTGAGTGGAGCTAGATCAAAAAAGGAAATGCAGTAACAAGTGGCAAGCTATCTTTCCTGTAGTGAAATTGGTGGCACCGAGTTGTATGCTTCGATTGCACCGAAAGAATTCAGTTGGACCGAAAGCAACAGACCGGTGAGACCGAGTTCATCGCAGAGAGAACACTTGTCACCTTAGCTCACTAGACAAGTAAGATCTCACAAGGATTTGCAAGGAATTAACTTAAAGATTTGCAATGAATTGGATGCAGGAAATGCAGAACAAAAAATAAATCTAGATGAAGTTTTTTTTGAATGAATGAAGAAAGGGGAAACAAATATGTATGAGAGAAATGCAAGAGCACAGAAAAGAACACAAGAAAACTTCATCTAGAATTGGTTTGACTCATGACTTTGAGTAAAGCTTCTCTAAGATGGAATAACATACCTTGGGTGGTGGAGTTGATCATGATCATGTAGTTGAACTTATGTGGGTTGCTCAAGGTTTATGTACCTCATCAAGAGTTGGGAGCACCACTTGGAATTTGAGTCCATCTATCTACATGGGTTAGTTTTGCAAGGAAGAGCACTTGTGTATCCAAAATGACAATCATAAAGCTCAATATAGACTTTGTCAAAGGATATGTTTGAATGGTTTCGTGCTTCCTTGTCATCAACCACCATTGTGTAGAGACTTGGTGATGTAGAGATCGCTCAAGATGTGAGTGAGTTGCAATCTCATAGATTTAGATTCATCCAAGTACCTACAAGAGTTAGATAACATGCAAGGAGCAAATATATCCAAGACATAAGATTATCATCATAAGAGAAATATCAAGGATTAGTCATAGGCTCATGTCTTGCATGTATCCAAATGGAGTTCCTACTCCAAGTTTGAAGCATCAATGATGTTCAATTCACCTCTCAACCTGCAAAACACTTTCTCATCAAGTGGTTTAGTGAATATATCCGCCAATTGCTTGTTGGTATGAACATGCTTAAGATTAATGTTACCTTTAGCAACATGATCTCGAATGAAATTATGGCGAACTTCAATATGCTTAGTTCGAGAGTGTTGCACAGGATTGTGAGCAATCTTGATAGCACTTTCATTGTCACAAAGAAATGGAACATGTTTCACATATATCCCATAATCTTTAAGAGTTTGGGTCATCCAAAGTAATTGAGCACAACATGAACCAGCGGCAATGTATTCCGCTTCGGCAGTGGATAAGGATACTGAGTTTTGTTTCTTGGAGGACCAAGACACAAGAGATCTACCAAGAAAATGACAAGTACCCGAAGTGGACTTTCTATCAACCTTGTCTCTGGCATAGTCCGAGTCGGAGTAGCCAACAAGATTAAAGAGGCCGTCTTTGGATACCAAATGCCAAAATTTGGTGTATGGATTAAGTATCACACTATCCTTTTCACGGCCTTAAGATGACATTCTTTCGGGGCGGCTTGATATCGTGCACACATGCACACAGTTAGCATAATATCGGGATGAGAAGCACATAGATATAAAAATGAACCAATCATGGAGCGGTAAACTTTTTGATCAACCGGTTCACCATCTTTGGTCAAATCAAGATGTCCACTAGTAGGCATGGGGTAGTCATACCTTTGCATTCTTGCATATTGAACTTCTTGAATAAGTCCTTGGTGTACTTCGTTTGAGAGACAAAGGTACCGTCCTTAGTTTTCTTGATTTGCAAACCAAGAAAGAATTTGAGCTCACTCATCATCGACATGTCAAACTTCTCCAACATTAGCTTTCCAAACTTTTCACTAAAGTGAGGGTTAGTCAAACCAAATATAATATCATCAACATATATTTGGCACACAAATAGTTCTCCATTAACCCTGTTGGTAAAAAGAGTAGAATCAATTTTTCCAATTTCAAAGCCTTTTTCAATAAGGAACTTGGTCAAGCATTTATACCACGCTCTAGGAGCTTGTTTAAGACCATAAAGGGATTTTTGAAGTTTGTAAACATGATTAGGTTTCTTAGGATTGAACAAGCCGGGAGGTTGCTTAACATAAACTTCCTCCTCTATTTCACCATTTAGAAAAGCACTTTTAATGTCCATTTGGTACAAGGTGATATCATGGTGATTAGCATAGGCAAGTAAGATGCGAATGGACTCAAGTCTAGAAATGGGGGCATATGTGTCACCATAGTCCATACCTTCGACTTGAGTGTAGCCTTGGGCGACGAGACATGGTTTGTTGCGAACTACTTGTCCATCTTTATCTTGCTTGTTGCGAAACACCCATTTGTTACCGATGATGTTGTAGTTGTTGTCGGGCTTCTCAACCAATGGCCAAACTTGATTTCTCTCAAAGTTGTGTAGCTCTTCATGCATGGCGTTTATCCAATACGGATCTTCCAATGCTTCTTCAACCTTCATAGGTTCAATGCTAGAGATGAATGAATAATGTTCACAAAAGTTAGCTAAACAAGTTTTAGAGCGAGTGATTCTCCCGGTTTGGATATCATTGTAGATTTGCTCGATGGGATGGTCTTTAGCAATTCTTGCTCGAACTCATGAAAGCTTTTGCTTGGATCTTGGTGGAACATCTTCTTCATCTTGTTCTTCTTCTTGGCCTTCTTCATTGTTGATGTTGTCATTCTCTTGTCGTGGTGGAGAAGGAGGTTGTTGATGTTCATCTTGGTGTACTTCCTCGTTTTCTTCATCTTGGTGTGTCCCACTTGTGGATGCTTCCGTATCAACTCTTGGTTCACCTTGTTGTGAGGTGGAAGCCTCCACTTGGATGGACGAGGTACTATCCTTCACCTCCGTTGGACGAATCTTGCCAATAGACAAGTCTTGGAATTCTTCCGAAGGGTCTTTGCCTCCTACATCAATTGGCAATTGCTCTACTTGCGAGGCGTTAGATTCATCAAACTTCACATCTACCGTCTCCTCAACCTTTCGAGTGAAATTATTGTAGACACGGTAAGTGTGAGAGTTTGACCCATAACCAAGTAGGAAACCTTCATGAGATTTGGGAGCAAATTTAGAACGATGATGCTTATCAAGAATGTAGCACTTTGAGCCGAATACTCGGAAGTATCCAACTTGGGGTTTGTTACCGGTGAGGAGCTCGTATGCTGTCTTGCTGAGTAGCTTGTGAAGATACAAGCTATTTTTTGCATGACAACTTGTCTCAACCGCTTCCGCCCAAAAGTGCTTCGGCGTCTTGTACTCATCAAGCATCATTCTTGGCATTTCGATCAGCGTCCGGTTCTTCCTCTCAACAACTCCATTTTGTTGAGGTGTGTACGTAGCCGAGAACTCATGTGAACTCCCTTCTTCGTCAAGAAAGGTGTCCACATTTGCGTTCTTGAACTTCCTTCCGTTGTCGCTGCGAACTTTCTTGATCTTCACTTCAAATTGATTTTGGGCCTTCCTAGCGAAGTTTTTGAAGATCTTTTGGACCTGCGATTTATCATCGAGAAAGAACACCCACGTAAATCTTGAAAAATAATCAACTATAACTAGACCAAAAGAATTTCCACCGAGACTTTTGTAAGCGTTGGGACCAAAAAGATCCATGTGAAGTAGCTCGAGTGGCCTCCCTGTGGTCATAATGTTCTTCACGGGATGCCTTCCTCCAACCTGTTTACCTCCTTGACAAGCGCTGCAAAGTCTATCCTTACCAAATATGACATCGTTAACTCCAAGGATATGATTTCCTTTAATAAGCTTATCAAGGTGTCGCATGCCAACATGACCTAACCGTCTATGCCACAACCAACCTTTAGAGGATTTGGTAATTAAGAAAGTTCTAGGTTGGGCCTTTTTAGTGAAGTCAACAATGTAAAGATCACCTCTACGTATACCGGTAAAGACCATTTTATGATTATCTCTACGAAACACTTGGCATTCTACTTTAGTAAATAGGACATTGAAACCGAAATCAACAAGTATAGATACTGAAAGTAAATTGTATCCAAGAGATTCAACGAGCATGACATTTTCTACAGAGCTATCATGTGAGATGGCCACCTTACCGAGGCCAACCACCTTACCCTTTGAGTTATCACCCAAAGTGACATACTTTCGAGGGTCGTCGTTTTCAGCAAGCTCACGAAACATATCTTTATCTCCGGTCATGTGATCGGTACATCCACTATCAAGAACCCATTCCTTTCCTCCTGCCATATATCCCCGAAGATTTGCCATAAGACCAAAGTGTCTCATTGCATCATCAAGATCAAAGTCACTATCATCATCCTCATCATAGTATCCATGTTCAACATCATGTGATGGATCAATTCCTAGAGAGGGTGATTCATTAGAATGAGTTTGACGATGATCTTATTTATGGATTTTAATAGCTTCGGAAATAATATCACTAATAATTCCAACATCTCCTTTGGCACACATAAGATTTGTAAGCTCAAATAGACAATCACCAAACTTAGGGTCATTGGAATTCATTTTACTCAAGGCAATAGATTTATGGAGAATTTCATCTAGATGTTTCAAGGAATAATTTGGAAACTGTTCCTCAAGAAATTTCCATATAGTGTAGGCACACTCAAGAGTAGGCAAACATCCAATCAAGTTTCTAGGTAACCATCTAGTGATAAGATTAAAAGTTCTAAGATTGCGAATTATGTCAATTGATTCATGAAGGGTGGGATGCATAGGATAAACATGAGGTGCACAAGCGCTAATAATGTACTTGTTCAAATGATATTCATTGAAAATCACAAACATCTCATTTTTTCACTCATGAAAGTACTCTCCATCAAGTATAGGCACTCTATGTCTAAGACTCCCCAAAGTAGACTCATCCATCTTTCTCCAATGGTGTTTAAACCAAAGCAATGGATACCAAATCTCTGATACCAATTGAAAGGATCGAGAAGAGGTGTCTAGAGGGGGGTGAATAGACATGAAGCAAGAAAAGTTGCAGTTTTTAATTTCTTTAAGTTGAAGTGGAGTTTTGGCACAAGTTTAACATTCACAATAAATATCAATCGAGCATGCAAAGAGTACATGAGCAGCGAAAAGTAAAGCATGCAAATTGCAAGAATGTAAAGGGATAGGATTGGAGTGTGCAAACGCAATTTGGAGACACGGAGATTTTGGAGCCGTGGTTTCGATAGGTGGTGCTATCGTACATCCACGTTGATGGAGACTTCAACCCACAAAGGTTAACGGTTGCGCGAGTCCACGGAGGGCTCCACCCATGAAGGGTCCACAAAGAAGCAACCTTGTCTATCCCACCATGGCCGTCGCACACGAAGGACTTGGTGAGGTAGATCTTCATGAAGTAGGCGATCTCCTTGCCCTTACAAACTCCTTGGTTCAACTCCACAATCTTGTCAGAGGCTCCCAAGTGACACCTAGCCAATCTAGGAGACACCACTCTCCAAGAAGTAACAAATGGTGTGTTGACGATGAACTCCTTGCTCTTGTGCTTCAAATGATAGTCTCCCCAACACTCAACTCTCTATCATGGGATTTGGATCTGGTGGAAAGAAGATTTGAGTGGAAAGCAACTTGGGAAGGCTAGAGATCAAGATTTATGTGGTAGGAATTGAATATCTTGACCTCAACACAAGTGAAAGTGGTTCTCTCTTAGAAAATTAATGTTGGAAGTGTAGGCATGTTCTGATGGCTCTCTCCACGAATGAAGAGTGGGTGGAGGGGTATATATAGCCTCCACACAAAATCTAACCGTTACACACAACTTACCAAACTTGGTGGGACCGAATCGTGAAACTCGGTCGGACCGATTCTGGAAATAATGTGACCGTTAGGATTTTCGGTGAGACTGACTTGTCATCTCGGTGGGACCGATATGGTTAGGGTTAGGGAATAACGTAATCTCGGTGAGACCAATTACACAAACTCGGTGAGACCGATTTTGGTAATAGACACACAGAGGGTTGGTCAGGCAAACTCGGTTGGACCGATTCGCTCATCTCGGTTAGACCGAAACATTACGAAAGGGAACAGAGAGTTTGCATTGTAATATCCGTGGGACCGATTACGCAAACTCAGTGAGACCGATTTTGGTAATGGGTATACATAGTGAGATTACAATCCCATCTCGGTGAGACCGAGATCCCTATCGGTGAGACCGAAAAGACTAGGGTTTTGTGGTAGTGGCTATGTCATCTGAACTCGGTGGCGCTGGATAGAAAGATTCGGTGGGGCCGAGTTTGACTTTTGGTTTTGGACATATGTGGATGTGAGAAAGTAGTTGCGGGCTTTGGAGCATATCACTAAGCACTTTGAGAAAGCAAGTCATTAAGCAACACCTCATCCCCTCTTGATAGTATTGGCTTTTCCTATAGACTCAATGTGATATTGGATCACTAAAGGTAAAATGTAGAGTCTTGTGCTTTGAGCTTGAGCCAATCATTTGTCCTTAGCGTCCTGAAGGGGTTCCACATCCTCTAGTCCATGCCACTCCATTGTGGAACTTATCTGAGACATACTAGGTACAAGCATTAGTCCAACAACAGATATGTTGACATTAATTACCAAAATCACCCAGGGAGCACTTGTGCTTTCACTTGTGAGGAACGACTCCAGCAGCGCGCATCTTTTGCTACCCCAACACCTCTTTAGCAACGGTACTAGGTCACATCTCTCTAGTTCGTTCAGTTTGGGGGCGCCCTTCGGGCTGCATCATCCCCAGGCCATATGGGTCCGTACCTGCGGCATGTATCCCTTTTGCATCTAGAAGAGCTAGTTTACCTTCCTTCACAAGATTATCAACTGCCTGACCGGCGCTTCATCGCCAAGCACGTCCCGTGCCCTTGCGAGCCCTCCCGCGACCGCCTCATGATTAAGGACTAGCACGGCGTCTTTGCTCGGGTCCATCCCTGCAGCGTCACTAAACCGAAGAGGCTCAGCTCTGAGTTTGCAGGCCAGTCCCCCTGTACGTCACCTACCATGGCCCTTGGTGCCTTGTTCTCGCATGAGCTAATCGCGGGCAGATGAGTGAGGGCGCGCGACCTGGTGCCCCTGTGGCCACGGGAACCACGCGCCGGTTGTTTTTCTTCAGGATGTTTGCATGAGAAGACTGGGCACGGCGTGTGTGCTCGACTCCATCCATGCAGCATCGATAAACCCAACGGCTGAGCTCTGTCTAGCGGGCCGGCCCCGTTCATGTCATCTCCTGGGGTCCTTGGTGTGTGGCCTTCTCATGCTATAACCTCCAGAGACTCATTTGGCGCAGGCTGCCTAACCATCTTGCAAGACTAATACAAGTGTTCCCAATCAAACTCAGGCGCAACCCGCCTTGAGGTAGGGCCTCGTGAGTCCTGCTTTGGCTCACGGGTGCCCATATACACCTCCTCCAGCCCTGCCGTGCAAGCCACGTGTCAGGGCGAGGATGTACACGCCCCGGGGGCTCTCCTCAGAGGGAGTCCCCCTCCCACGCACCAGTGGAAGCACCATGCTCCTCGCCAGCCGTCGACACTGCCGAGGAGCGGCTATGCCCATGCAAGAGAAGAAGCGCTATGCTCCGCGCTGGTGATAAACAACTAGGGGTGGCCTCGCGGCCACATTAACCTCAGGGAGCTTCCGGGCTCAGTGACCAGCCTCACCGCGCTCCTCTCGCGAGGGGGCTGGGCACGGGGGCTATGCTCAGTTCACGCCTGGCGTACCCTGCCTCACCAGGCCCCACGGGCCTGGTCTTCACGCGCCCCTCCCGAGCGAGAGCCCGGCGATGGTTGGCTCGTACATCAAGGGGGACTCCTGAGCATCGCGTCTCAGGGGCCTAACTGGCCACATAGCCCCTCACCCCTTGGTCTTGTCCTGGTCATCTGGACGACCCAACGGTGGCTGAGGTATGCGTGGGGCCGGGCCCTGCCGACGCAGAATGTCAAGGCCTGACTTTTGCCCTTTTCAAGTCGGTCGTACGTCAAGGGGGACTCCTGAGCATCGTGTCTCAGGATCCTAACTGGCCACGTAGCCCCTCACCCCTTGGTCTCGTCCCGGTGATCCGGACGACCCAACATCGGCTAAGGTATGCGTGGGACTGGGCCCTACTGAGGCAGAACGCCAAGGCTTGCCTTCGCACTTTTTCCTAAGCCGTTCGCATGTCAAGGAGGACTCTTGAGCATCGCGTCTCAGGAGCCTAACTGGTCACGTAGCCCCTCACCCCTTGGGCTCGTCCTAGCGATCCGGACGACCCAACGGCGGCTGAGGTACGCGCGGGGCTGGGCTCTGCCGACACAGAACAATAAAGCAAACGGAAAATGTCGGGGAACCACAATCTAATTATTACAATTATATATTGTGCCAAGCCGCCTCTTCAGCCCTGGGTGCCGCCATCACCTGCTAGCGGAGCCTCGTCGCCAGCCGCGTCACCTGTTCCCTCGTCCCCTGCCGGAGGACCGACGACAAGGAACTTGCTCAGCAGGGCATCCACAGAGCTCTTCACGGTGACAGCAACAGCTCTGTAGGAGTTGGAATCCACGGGCTCGAGGAAGGCAGCAAAGTCGAAGCTGGTGTCCCGAAGATAGAGATGGCTGAAGACGCATGTAAGGGCTGAGGAAGAAAGCGAGCGAGCCTCACCTTGCACCAAAGAGCCAAACCCGTCGACGACGTCCTCGAGCTCTGCCACGACCTCAGAGAGCAGAGCGGCAGGGATCTCCCTCGGGGCCCCCACCGCCGCCTTCTTCAAGGGGTCGTCCCCAAAGAGTGACCGCTGAGCCTTGAGAAACCTCGCCTCGAGAGAGGCAAGGGTGCTACGCTCCATGGTGGCCGCTTCCTTGTCCTTGGCAAGGGACGCGCGGGCCGCCTCCACCTCGTCCTTCAACTTCGTTAGGCGGTCGCGCTCCGCAGCCTGCTCCAAGGCTGCCTTCTTCAGCTCGGCATCTTGATCGGCAATGGCAGCCTCCTGGGCCTTCAGCTTCTCCTCATGCTCCTGGAGCTGGCTGGCCTGGGCGGCCTGTTGATCCTGAAGAGCCGTCAGTTAAGCCTCCATCGTGCGGCACAGAGCCTCGGCTTCCGTGGCCTCCTTCCGTGCCAGGTCGGGTTCGACAACAGCCACCCCATACACCTTCTAGGCTTCCTCCAAAGAGCCCCAGGCCGCTCAGTGGAGACGCGTCGGCCTGGAGCCATCCAGAGATTAGCCCCAGGCGCCCCAACGCTGTGCGCCGGTCCGGGCCCCGAAGTTCACCTTGGAGAAGGTTCAGCGCCGCTCGTGCCTCCTCCAGGGCTTCAAAGGCGGCAGGAGCGCCATGGCCCAGCTGCACACTGGGCAGGAGAGAAGACGTCCCCGATGCCAGGACAGGAGAAACCACAGCAGGAGGGAAGACTGGGGGCTCCGGAGGTTGGGCGGCCTCAGCAGCCGCAGCAAGGATGGGCGCCGACGGGGTCAGCCCCGCTGAAGGTGCTGGCACCACCTAAGGACGAACCTCGGTGCCCCGAGAAGACGACATCACCACCGGAGTTGCAGGAGCCGCAACGCTCTCTTTCGCCAGGGCTGCGGCGACCACCTTGACGCGCTCGACCATGGCAACTCCCGCGCGCTCCTTCTTCTTCTTCAACGACTGATGCCTAATGACGGACGAAGAATCTAAGCATCACATCAGGAATCAATAACAAGATGAAGGGAAAGCACTCACTGGTCAGAGAAGACATAGTTCCTCTTCAGGCCTAACAGCGGGGGCTTCACCAGAGCAACCGGAGCTGCTCTCTTGGGAGCAGGAGAGCACGCGGTCGGCACCACTCGGGACGCTTCTGGCGAAGGCGGAGAACTACCCGGGGGGATCAACACAGTCCTTCCCTTCTTCATGGCCGACCGCTTGGGCTGCTTCGAGGAGGCCACCCCGGATCTCGTGTTGACCCCGGAGGGGCGAGCCAGCTCCTCCACCGGAGGCGCATTATCATCATCGTCGTCAGGGAAGTCACGGATGAGCTCCCTCTGCCCCAGGGCAGAGGATTCGCCCTCGCCTTCGTCCACGGTGGCCTCGGAGGAATGGTCGTCAGAGGACAGGTCCACCAAGGAGGTAGGCGGCGGGGGAGGCCCCGTCTGCATGGTCCCGAACTCATCAAAGACTGGCATGGCAGCAGCAACCTCCTCCCCATCGACTCGGCCATACAGCAGGAGCCACTCCTCTGTAGGACAGCTTGGATCGTTCCCAGTCAAGTAAAGTGACACCTTGCTCAGCTCCTCCTCGAGAAGGGCGTCCTGGCGCAGGCGGATCTTGTCGTCGACACCCTCAAGCTTCCACAAAGGGCGGGAGCCATCCTGGGCGGCGCTATGCGTTGCACCAGGAACTTCTTGATGATCATGGCCCCCGTCAGTTTCTCGTTCTTCACATCCTCCTCCATCTTCTTCATCATCGGCTTCAGGGATGGGTCGGTGATCTTCTTAGACAGCCACCTCTTCTCGGAGGAAGGGAACTCGGTCGGCAGCTCCAGCAGGTCCTGTGAACACTTGGCATCCACGAGGACCCACCTCTTCAGGGCATCCTCCACCTTCTTCCCGGCACGGGAGATCGCGTTGCCGCCCCGAGCCGTAATTAAGCCAACGCACCCAGCGGGTCGGTCGCCGCCCATGTGGAGGAAGAAGAAGTGTTGGAGCATGGCGACGGAGGGCATCATCCCCATGAACGCCTCGCTGTAGAAGGCGAAGATGGACAGGAGGAGGATGGAATTGGGATGAATATGGAGCACATGGACGCTGTAGTGGTGAAGAACGGTGTAGAAGAAGCGGGAGAATGGGGGCACCAGCACGAATAGACGTTGTGCAGGAAGAAAGGATAGAAGGTGATGTTTGCGGGTTCCGGCGTAGCGGCGGCCACCCGGCGCAGTCTACCTCCACTCGTTGTCCTCGCTCTCCATGAGGAGAAGCGCGGTCTGGAGCTTCTCCTCGGTGACGGAGGGCGCCAAAAGCACCGGCTCGTACTAGGTGAGGTCGGCAGCCAAGGTTGAAGCCTTGGTCTTCTCAGCAGCCATTGGGTAGAAGATTGGATGAGAAAATCGGCAGATCTGGTGAGTTCTTTCGGAGTTGGGAGAAGGGGGTCTGGAGCAAGGCGAAGGAAAGGCAATGAAGGCACAACAGCAGATGGCAACCCCCTTTTGTCAGACGGAAACAGTTGCCAAGGCAGCATGGGGAAGTGGAGATGCCCACGTCCCATCAATCGCCACACGTCATAAAGGGTGCATGTGGTTAGGGCCCGCTGTGCTCCGCACTTGCCTTTGGCTTCGCTTGGAAGCCAAGTCCGAGCGCACCTTGTGCCCGGGGGCTATTGTCGGCATTCTGGATATGGGGGTATCCAGACTTGCCTGCCTGCGGCCCACCACGTGGCTCCATCGATGGCCTGGTATGACCCAGCGTCGACATCAACAGCTCAAGACGCTCACGAGGCGCCAAGCCTCGCGAAGCGGACGACGCCAAGACCCTTGAGGGGACCGGCCTCTTCGGGATGGCTCCCGAGGGGAGGATAGTTTTATGCAAGGTTGACCTCATGAGGCTCAGCTGACGTGAGCCATGATGACCAAGGCTAGGCAGGCGCCAGCGGGCACAGAGGACAAGTTTCCTCTTCGGTGCAAGGGAGGCAAGCCACAGGCGCGGAGTCCCAAGGAATCAGCCAAAAGGTTTCGATTCTGGTGCAACAAGACCAAGACCACCAGGACAGTAGGAAGGAGGTCATCACAGAGCCCACCGCAGTGTCACGACCAGGGCTTTTCGCAGGCGAAGACTACTTTTGTCAGGATAAGCTGTACTAATTGTCCCCTTTCAAATCCGGCTGTTGTGGGATCCCTTCCCGCCTACATTTGGGAAGAGGACCAAGGCTACTATAAATAGGACTTAGTGACCACCATAGAGGGGATCGGATCCATTCTCACCTTACCACCTCACCAGCTCTCTTGAGCTCAAGAACGCCTCACCTCATGAGGCCAGTTCATCTCCTGTACTAGTTCATCCACAGCCCTTCGAGGCAATCCATGAAAATGTTGGAGTAGGGTATTACACTGCAAGGTGGCCCGAACCAGGATAAACTATTCTGTCTCTTTGTCAGTTCAAGCTTGACGCGTTAGGCTTAGGAGAATCGCAAGTAGGCAGGCTGGGTAGGTTGAGATCTCTGCACGCACCCCGGAGTTCGAACCTTTCAAGGGTTTGCAGAACCCGTAATCCGACATCAAGTATTAGCAGCTGAGTTGTCAATTCAACCACACCTGAAAGACTTAATATCTACAGCAATGTAGTTAGTAGCAAAGTAGTATGGAAGTAACGGTAACGGTGGCAAAAGTAACAGTAGCAATTTTGTAGCAATCGTAAAAGTGGCAACGGAAAAGTAACTAAGCAAGGTTCAGTATGTGGAAAGCTCGTAGGCAATGGATCAGTGATGGGTAATTACATCGGATGCAATTCATCATGCAACAGTTACAACATAGGTTGACATAGAACTAGCTCCAGTTCATTAATGTAATGTAGGCATGTATTCCGAATATAGTCATACGTGCTTATGGAAAAGAACTTGCATGACATCTTTTGTCCTACCCTCCCATGGAAGTGGGGTCCTATTGGAAACTAAGGGATATTAAGGCCTTCTTTTAATAGAGTACCGGACCAAAGCATTAACACTTAGTGAATACATGAACTCCTCAAACTACGGTCATCACTGGGAGTGGTCCTGATTATTGTCACTTCGGGGTTGCCGGATCATAACACATAGTAGGTGACTATTGACATGCAAGATAGGATCAAGAACTCACATATATTCATGAAAACATAATAGGTTCAGATCTGAAATCATGGCACTCGGGCCCTTGTGACAAGCATTAAGCATGGCAAAGTCATAACAACATCAATCTTAGAACATAATGGGTACTAGGGATCAAACCCTAACAAAACTAACTCGATTACATGGTAAATCTCATCCAACCCATGACCATCCAGCAAGCCTATGATGGTATTACTCACACATGGCGGTGAGCATCATGAAATTGGTGATGGAGGATGGTTGATGATGACGATGTGGACGGATTTCCCTCTCCGGAGCCCCGAACAGATTCCAGATCAGCCCTCCCGAGGAAGATTAGGGTTTGGCGGCGGCTCCGTATTGTAAAACGCGATGAATCCTTCTCTGTAATTTTTTTCTCCCCGAAAGTGAATATATGGAGTTGGGGTTGAGGTTAGTGGAGGTCCGGGGGGCCACGAGGCAGGGGGCGCGCCCTACACCCTCATGGACAGAGTGTGGGCCCCCTGACGCTGATTCTTTCGCCAATATTTTTTTCAATTCCAAAACGTGTCTCCTTGGATTTTTAGGTCATTCCAAGAACTTTTATTTGTGCACAAAATTAACACCATGGCAGTTCTGTTGAAAACAGCGTTAGTCCGGGTTAGTTCCATTCAAATCATGCAAGTTAGAGTCCAAAACAGGGGCAAAAGTGTTTGGAAAAGTAGATACGTTGGAGACGTATCAACTATGTCAATAGGTTAGTCCCAAAAATGATATATAGTTGCTATAAAATGATTTTAAAACATCCAAGAATGATAATATAACAGCATGGAACAATAAAAAATTATAGATACATTGGAGATGTATCAACCGACTTAAACTTAGGATCTACATTAAGAGTGTGCTCAGTGAATTTTCTCGGTACACCCGGCATGTAAGAAGGTTTCCATGCAAAGATGTCCTGATTCTCATGCATGAACTCAATGATCGCGCTTTCCTACTTAAGATCCATATTAGCCCCTATGGTGAACTGCTGAGATGAGTCGCCAGGAACAAAATCAACATGCTTGGTATCATCAGCCGACTTAAACTTCAACAAAGGGTCTTGTTCAATGGTGGGCTTCTTCAGAGGGGTCAGATCAGCCGGGTCAACATTGTCTTTGTAGAATTTGAGATCTTCTGTGGCACAAGCTGACTCAGCATAACCAGCATCTCCTTCCTCACATTCCAAAGCAATTTTCCGATCGCCATGAACCATAATTGTCCTTTTTGGCCCTGGCATCTTGAGCTGCAAGTAAATATAACAGGGGCGAGCCATAAACCGAGCATAAGCCGGTCATACAAATAGGGTGTGATATGGACTCTTTTTGACTAGCTCAAACCACAAGGTCTCTGTTATGTAATTACGGTCATCACCAAAAGCAACTTCCAAGGAAAATTCTCCCATAGGATACACCGACTTACCAGGCACCACGCAATGGATGACTGTGGAAGAATGTTTAAGATCCTTGTCAGCTAAGTTCATCCATCGAAACGTGTCCTCATACAGGATATTGATACTACTACCACCATCCATGAGCCCCTTAGTGAATTTATAACCACCCACTTGAGGAGCTACCACCAATGACAGATGACCTGGACTTTTGACCCGGGGCGGGTGATCCTCCCGATTCCATGTAATCGGATATTCTAGCCATCGCAAGTATTGGGGTACCACCGACTCAACAGCATTGATGGCATGCTTATGAACCTTTCGATCTCGTTTATAGAGACTTGTGGTGAAAACATGATATTGACCCCCATTAAGCTGCTTCGGATTGCTCTGATACCCTGACTGATTACTCTATTGCTGGTTATTCTGACCTGACTATTGATTGAACCGGCCATGGTTACCTTGACGTTGATAACCAGAATTTGAGCCGTCGCCCCCAAAGCCAGATCCTTGGGGACCAGATCCTGACCCACCAGGAGGCACACCATGATTCCGATTAAATCTGTAATTTCTATATTCTCGCATGACAAAACAATCCTTCCAAGCATGAATGGCCAGCTTGTTAGGCAGACTGTGTTTTGGGCAAGGTTCATTCATCATTGCTTCAATATTGAAGTTTTTCCCTCCAAAGGATGGCTTTGCATTACCATTCCGGCGCTGGTTTTTAGACCCCGCATTGGTATTAGCTACTAGATCTGACCCACCATCCGGGTGTCTTTGCTTACCACCATTGCCTTGGTTGTTTCCATCGCCTCCTACCACATTCTGCTGCTGACCCTTACCATTGCCACTCTTCGTGCTTTTGTTTGATTTCTCCTCATCAGATCCAGGGGTCCTTGGTGCTGTTAGAGTCAGCAAATTTAATGAGAGCCGCCATGAGCTCACCCATGTCAATACAATAATGTTTGAGCCTCCCAAGCTTCTGCTTGAGAGGGGTGAAATGACAATTCTTCTCCAAAACCAGAACCGCCCGATTCACAGCAATGCTATCTGATGAGTGAATAATTGCAGAGACCCACTGGACCCAATGTTGGGACGACTCATCCTCACGCTACACACAGTTATCTAGATCAATAATTGTCAGAGGTTGTCCGCATGTCCCTTGAAAATTCTTAATGAACCGCTCTTTGAACTCTGCCCATGAGTTGATGGAATTAGGAGGCAATCTTTTTAACCACGTATGAGCTGGCCCATCCAACATCATAGAAAAGTACTTGGCGCAGACTGCATCATTGACATCCAACATCTCCATGACGAGCTCATAACTCTCAATCCAACCTTTAGGGGGGAGGTCAGCTGTATAATTGGGCACCTTACGAGGACCCTTAAAATCCTTAGGCAAACGTTCGTTACACAACACTGACACTAAGCATGGCACTCCAACCTTCCTAGAAATTGTTCCAGCTCCCATCGAGGTTGAAGGGGCCACCTGAGGTTGCTGATAAGCCCCCAACTGAGCCGCCGCCGCCAACTGAGCCGCCACTGCCTCCGCCTCTCGGTGGGTTCTGGCTTCATCTACAATCGCCTGAGCATTAGTGAGGGGTGGGTTATTCCCACAAGGTGGTCATCCTGCGGCGGTCGACGACATCTTTCACTACTTGAAATTGCTGGTGATTTAATGCATCGGGCGTAACTTTAGCTTTGGCGAGGGGTCGAATGAACCTAATCACGACTGTAGGAGTAAGACACCTGTTGCGCTACGACCATTTGATTGAGTTCAACTGCGAAACGGGTCTCTATCGCGACTCCGATGACTCTCCCTCGATCGGAATCGCCGCTAGCCGGGCTGCCGCTGCTAGCATGTTATTCACGGGTTAGAATAGTGACTAGGCGGTGTTGAAAACTGCCGAGGCAGGGTCTGATCCCTACGGGGTGGGTCTGGCAATCGAGGCTGAGCCGCCGCCCCACTCCCTGGCACCTCCGCAGCCTGGGTCGTACCTGGCGGGTCATTTGGTAAAAGGATCGATATGGTTGACTAGAGGCGGGCGAATAGGCAACTACCAATTTTGAGTTGTTCTTGTCAAATTAGGTATAACAACAAATAGGTTTTCTAGATGTGGAACTGGGTGAGCGACCTATATGATTCAAACAACAACAAGAAGAAGAAGAAGTGCAAGCAAAGATACAACATAACAACAACTTGCAGAAAGTAAAGGGAAGAGATAACCACAAGTGGAGCCGGTGGAGACAAGGATATGTTACCAAAGTTCCTTCCCTTTGAGGGAAGTACGTCTCCGTTGGAGCGGTGTTAAGGCACAATGCTCCCCAAGAAGACACTAGGGCTACCGTATTCTCCTCACACCCTCACACAATGCGAGATGCCGTGATTCCACTAGTGGTACCCTTGAAGGTGGTGACCGAACCTTTACAAATAAGGTTGGGGCAATCTCCACAACTTGATTAAAGGCTCCCTATGATACCATAGAGTTTCACCGCAATGGAATGCGGCTCCGAGGTGAACTCAACTGTATAGGGTGATCAGACACCCAAGAGTAACAAGATCCGCAAGGGATTAGTAGGGGGAATCAAATTTCTCTTGGTGGAAGTGTTGATCTGGTCCTTCTCAACCAATCCCTAGAGAATCAACAAGTTTGATTGGCTAGGCAGAGAGATCAGGCAAAGAAGAGCTTTGGAGCAACAATGGAGCTTGGGGGAAAAGAGGTGAGCCTTCTTAGGGAAGAAGACCCCATTTTATAGTGGGGGAAACAATCCAACCGTTATCCCCTCTTCAGCCTGTAGCGAGCGGTACTACAGCTTAATGGAGTGGTACTGCTGCTGACTGCAGCATTACTATCGCGAGACCGCAGCATTACTACCGCGAGACCTAGCGGTACTACCGTTATGACTGTGAGCAGCTGCTGCAGAGGGGGAAGAGGCAAGAGAGAGCGCTCGGGCGGCACTAGCCGTGGTGGTAGGTGTGGTACTACCGCTCCTACTGTCATTCCTACTGCTGCTGAACCCGACACGAGAAACACAGTTCTCAAGTCGAGGCGGTACTAGCGTGGAACTGGGGCTGTACTGTTGCTTGAAGCTCTGGGCGATACTACCGCTCCTGGAGCGGTACTACCGCTGGCACTTCTCCAAATCCACTTCCAAGATAACAAGCATCCGTCAAGATGAGGAAATGAGCTAGGGTGCAAAAGAGATGTGTAGGTGTTGATTCCACCTTAGCCTTTCCGATGCGGATCCCCTCTTCATAGTACGGTATCTCCTACGATTCAAGTCCACCAAAACCGAAATGAAGGAGAACTACACATTCTTCACTTTGAGTTTCAAGTGAATAAAATGTCTCGTGCCAACGAATGAATATCTGAAATGCTCAATGCATACGATTAGTCCGCAAACGAATTGTCATCAAACACCAGAACCACTTAGTGAGAGATATGCCCTAAAAATCTCCCCCTTTTTGGTGAATTGATGACAACACGGGATTTGCATAGAGATATAACAAGAGAATAAGCAAACCCCAGAGTCTACAAAATATAGACGGGCTCCCCCTAGATGTGTGCACTCAATTAAGAATGCCTTTGGAATGCAAAGTACATACACTAGATCAACACTCAACCTATATTTTATAGACAGACAACACTTGCATCTAAAATAAGGAAAATATAAGCTAGGATGCAAGGAGTAGTAAGTGAGCATAAGTGACATATGTTAAGCATGTATCTCACATACTACCAAAGTACCACTACAAGAAAAAGACACATCCATGACAATTTGGGCGAACGAATTTTTCTGTCATGCTTATGACACTTCTATGACGATAATTGTGAAAAAAGCATGTATCATCATAGATGTGGTGGGCTCCTACTTCTATGGAAAAACATCATGACAGAAAATGGGCTTCAAGTCGTGGGCCGGCCGGGGACGCACCTGCATGACATTCTTTGGGCTGTCAATGACGGGAAAATTGTTATAGAAGCGAGGGCAATAAAAATTTCAGGGAGTTCCCGGTTATGGTGGGTGGTAGAGGCCGAGCAATGCACAGAGGTATTGCACATTTCTCTCATACACGTACGCGCGTTGTACGAGGCATTGGGCTCTAACTGAACCCGAGCGAGGCGTTCGCTTACTGTACCCGAGCAATTGCACTAGCTACGTTACTGAACCCGAGCGATTGATCCTGACTGTTAAATGAACCCGAGTGATTCCTTCGCTACTGCTGCTAACTAAACCCGATCGATCCTTCTGCTGCCTCCACTACAAAAAAAAGACACACCCGTGACATTTTGGGCCGAACGAATTTTTTTTCTGTCATACATATGACACTTCTATGATGATAATTGTGACAAAACCCGGTATCATCATAGATGTGGTGGGATCCTACTTCTATGACAAATAATCATGAAAGAAAATGGGCTTTTCGTCCTGGGCGGGCCGGAGACGCAGCTGCATGACATTCTTTGGGCCATCCATGACGGAAAAACCGTGGTAGAAGCGAGGGCGAGGAAAATTTCGAGGAGTTCCCGGTTACGGTGGGCGGTCGGGGGACGAGCGATGCGTGTTTCTCTCGTACACGTATGCGCATGTGTGCGAGGCGTTGGCTCTAACTGAACCCAAGCGAGGGCAATGGGCTCTAACTGAACCCGAGCGAGGGCGTTGGGTTGTAACAGAACCCGAGCGATTGCACTGCAAGCTACGTGTTACTGAACCCGAGCTATCGAACGATGGCTGTTAACTGAACCCGATCAAGCGATTCCTTTGCTACTGCTGTTAACTGAAGCCAATCGATGCTGCCTCT
>NC_041385.1:199330280-199342894 GCF_002162155.2 Triticum dicoccoides
TTGCCTCTGGATTAACAAGACCCTGTGGTGTGGAGGGCTGGTTGAACAGGACGACCCCGTGGAGGGCTGGATGAACAGTAGACGGTGGAGGGGTGCCCGTGGAGGGGTGGTTGAACAGTAGCCGTTGGAGTAGCACGCGGTGGAGGCTGGATGAATAGGAGCCCGTGGAGGCTGGAGGAGGTCGACGGTGGAGATGAACAGTATACGGTGGAGTCCCGTTTTGCGGTACGTGCCACGACCGGTTTTCCGGGTAATAAATTTCCAGAAAAGACCGTCGTGCTCATCAGCCCCAGGATTTACTGTTAGCTGATGAGGCTCCAACTTGATGTAGAAATTCCAAGCAAAATACAAAATATGTAGTACAAGACCATTCTGGCCTGTGAGTACAACAAATGGTTTCTAGTGGTTGATGGCGGAAGCGGTTTGTGGATCATCAGTGTCTATGGGACTCCATTTCCCACGGGAACAGCTGACCGGGTTAATTCCTATCTTCGCGAGACTGCTATCTCCATTGAGTGGGTTCCGGGGCTGGCATCGCGTCGCTCCTCTCCGTGCAAGAAAATCTGGCCAAGACAATAGCCAGGGACGAGCCAGTGAGTACTTTGAATGTACTCGCAAACATTATGAACACATGTATAATGTAACAATGATGTGCTAAAAATATTTTATGCTCATGACGTCAGTCACAAAAGATCAATGAAACTTTGATGCGTGCAAGCAAGTTATTTATAAAATTACAATAACATTGTAGTATTAAAATTTATGAAATAAATAACAAGCGAGCCACAATCGGGCGTCTTAGAGACACCACATAAAGGGCTTTAAAAGAAATACCACAGTCGGGCGTCTGAGCGACACCACATAAAGGGCTTTAAAAGAAATGCCACAGTCGGGCGTCTGAGCGACACCACATAAAGGGCTTTAAAAGAAATGCCACAGTCGGGCGTCTGAGCGACACCACATAAAGGGCTTTAAATGAAATGCCACAGTCGGGCGTCTAAGCGACACCACATAAAGGGCTTTAAAAGAAACAATCATAATGAATATCCCGGAGGTAGAACCATCCCAGAGATACTCGGTAATAACAATAATATCACGGGTTGGTCAACAATAATAATAATCATAGATATCACAAGTCACGAGTAGTAATTCCATTTTCTGGTTAACAGTTTCACCTCCGAAGACCGACACTAAGACCGACACCTGACCCATCCCAGACTGTAATCCTTAACCATGGACACGGCTATTCGAATAGGTTTATTCTCTGCAGAGGGTGTACTCTTTACCCACGAGTAATGGATTTCTTTAGTCCATCGGGACTAATTCCATCTACGGTCTTTTTGTTGAAAACACACCTAACTTGCACACACCAGCTTATTTCACACGTGTCTGGAATCACCCACGACACCTGTTAAGGAAACTCTAAGTGGGGAGGCTACAACCTCGCATAGCATGGGATCAAATTTATATCGCGCGCTCTAAGGGGTGGCCTCCCCTCTCGGCCCCAACCGGAAACACCCATGCCCCCGGACCAGGTAGCCTCCCTACCAGCTACAACCGGTATCCTCCACCATGGCCTCTCTGTACGGTGTGTGCTAGAAAGAGGTTGACAACTTACTGAACCGTACTCTACTTGCTGTAGAGACGAGTGGTAGTACGAAACAAGTATGGGGGTTACTGGAACAAGACTCGATCTACGGTCGACTCAGGAGGTTTAAGTATTCCCTGCATGATTAGTATAACGAGTATATTTCATCCAACAGAGTCACCACTCATATCACCTTACCATGCCATACCAGACATAACCGTCCCGACGGAGACCGGCGACAAACTCATACCTACCCAAGGCAGAGGTTTTCCCGGTTTCCTGCCGGTATGCATGCAAGGCTCATGAGGGTGATTATCATCACAAGTGTGTTCATTTCCAACAGCATGGAAATCAATAACATGCACCCATGCATATGATCATATCACATGAAATAACAAGTCCTTCGAAATGCGGTGGTGTTATAAATGCACCAACGATCACACCAAAAATATTATGCCGGGATTCAGAATGCTTGCCTTCAATGTGTGGAAAGGCAGCGTGCACTCCAAAACTTTTGAAAGTTTCTTCTCTCTCCCCAAAATCCTATTTAAAAATATATTTGAATTAACACACATTTCAAAAACAGTACAAAAAAGTTCTTTGAAACATTTTCAAATAAATCTTAAAATAAACTAGATCAAATTTGAGAAAGGTAGGAAAAAGAATCAACTCATTTGGACTTATATTTAAAAAGTTATAGCCAGTCAAAGATTTAGTCAAATCTGTTTTTAAAATAAGACAGAAAAGAAAACGTTTCAGATAGAAATACGCTTCCGGTGCAGAGGAGGCGTACTTGAGGCTTTACGCCTCCACTTAACCACGTGGACAGACACGGGGTCGCTGACAGTGGGTCCAGAAGGCCCACTGGTCAGGTTTGACCAGTCTTCTCCCTCTTCTTTCTCTGTCCCGGGCGGAGGCGAGGCAACGGCGATCGTCGCCGGCGAACGGCGGCTCCCTGCGGGGCTCAGAGGGCGGGGATGGATCCGCCACTCCAGGGCGATCCTCCCAGTGGTCGCCAGGTAGGTGGGGACGGAGGGAGCTGCCGGCGGCTAGCTTCTCGGCGGAGGTGGCCTCGGGAGCAAAGTGATTTTTCTCCCGCGGTGTGTCCCGATCAAAACTGAGTAGTGGGGATGGCTCACGGAAAGGTGAGGAAGCTCTTGGTGGAGAGAACGGAGAGTGGGAGGCCCTGGTGGTGCCGAATTGGCCGGGGCAGTGGCGGCGGCTGCAGTTGCCGGAGATGAAGAAGGAGACCTCCCCCGGGTCGATTTGCTGCCATGGGAGGACTAGGGGAGCATTCTAAGGCTTCCTGTGTGCACAGGGAGGCTCTGGGGCCTCCTTTTATAGCTCGTCGAGGTCGGTTCCGCGGCGGCCGGATAAGCTCTCCGGCGAACCGCCTCTCTGTAGCTTGCAGGGCAACGTGGCGTGGCTGGGGATGACGGCAAGAGCTAGTGGATGAGTGGGCGCTGCTCCAGGGGCCAGGTGGCGAGCGGGAGTGGCTTTGGCGGCGCCGACATGGCCAGAGGCTGTCGGGCGGCGGCGGCGGCTAGCGCTTGGCCTGTCGGGTGCGGCGAGGCTGCTTGGCGTGTTGCGGTGAGAAGGGGAGTGCGTGGCGAGGTGCTGCAGAGCGGGCCAAAGCCGTGGGGCCAGCGTGTCAGCTCGGGCGCGGGTCGTGCAATACGCGCGCTCTGCTCGCGCTCCGGGCGTGCACGGGACGTGTTCGACACTATGCCAGAGCACGCTAGAGGTCGCGGTCGAGGCTGGCAATTAACAGACCCACGTTAGGAGCAACTGGAATCCTAGTGGACATGCTAGTATGATCCGAGGTGCAAGGTCACAATGCAAAGACAAAATCATGTCAAAACTGGCCATGCACACCAGGTGTTTGACAAAATGTTAAAGGCTTCTAAGCAACTCTTGGGGTGGCCCAAATCTCCAGATCAAGATCTCCTTAGATGCAAGAGAGAGTGGTGAGGTTATTTGGACAAAAGGAGAAACTTGTTAGTGCAAGTTTTATAAAACTTCAATACTGGACAGGAAATAAATAGCATTATTACATGAACCAAAAATTATCCAAAAGGTGCATGATCCTGGACTTAAGGGTTTAACATGGAGGACTACAAGTAGGAGAAAGAATCAAGGGCTAAAGAGCAAGCAAAAATATGGTTGCTGTACAAACCATCCAGTTGGTCCAGAATGAAGATGAGGTTGATTCACTCAAATTTTTCAAAGAACATAAATAGGTTTTTTGCACAAAGTGGAATAATAGGCTCCTACTGACCTCCCCTAATTTTGGTAGAAGTTTTAAAGAAATATTTAAATAGGTTGTAGTGTAAAATTGCTCACTGGACCAGAGAACAAAATTTGCTGTGGAGCTCAAAATATTTTATGAATGAAATATATTTTTGCATAAAAGTGATTTAAAAACATAACATGACATCTCCAAATTTTTGTGGAAATTTTAAGTGAATCTATCAAATGGTTGTAGTTCAAATATGGCCATTTAACCTTGAAAAACTAATTTCAAGAAAGTAAAGATCAAGCAATTAAATTAGTTAATTAGTTACACTGATAAAAGGAAAGTTTTTCTTTTTGAGAGGTTAAACAAGTCCAATAACATATTTGAAAAGTTTTCTCTTTGGGAAAAACTCATCATAACAGGGAAGGAAATGAGTTAAAAATCAAAATGGAGCTCAGAAATCCAAAGTTTTAATTCCTGGCAAAATTTTAATTTAATAAAACAGGGCCAAATTTTTTTGGGGTGTCACAATACTATCCCCCTTAAGAAAAATCTCGTCCTCGAGATTTGCTAAAAGCGGTGTTAAGAAAAAAATTACGCAATAAAGACGTGGCTACAGTGAGAGGGCAATAAGTGGTGAAAAACCACAGTGTGAAAAATGGTGCCGCGTGGAAAAGTCTACGGTTCGGGACAAAAAGGCGAGATTTCTACGCTGGATATAAATTTAGAATAACTTCTAAATTTAAATATACGCTGGTCGTACCCGAGAGCACAGTGCTCTCTTTGGCCGACAGGTGGACCCGGGGCCCACTATCAGCCTCTTCTTCTCCCTCTGGCTCTTTCTTCCTCCTCTCTCCCGCGCGCTTTCTCGCGCTCTCTCCACCGGTGACGCCTAATGCATAGGGCATCTAGGTCGTACCGTGGTAGTGCGCGGCGTGCTAGCTGCCGGTGCAGCGTGCACTGACCTCGCGGGCCAGCGCGCTGTCGGCACTGCTCGCGGAGTCGACTCCGAACACCGGCGATCAGCGACGAGCGGCGTTGGTGGACTTCGCCCACCGTACACCGAGCTCGAGCTATAAAAACGGCCGGGGTGCCTCTCTCTTCTTCCTCACATCTGGCCTCACTTCTCCTCCTCCTTCTTCCTCCATTACTGCTTACAGAAGCTCGGGTGAGGCTCTAATGGCGGAGGCGATGCCGGACTGGTTTGTGATCCTGATATGCGTAGGGCTGGCGACACTACTGGGGCTCTCTGTGCTCCTGTGCGCGATGATCTTCGACGAGTATCGCGACGCTGCGGCTCGGGTGTTGGCTCTCCGCGGTGGTGGTAATCATGAAGAGTAGATGGAGTGTGCCGGGTGCTAACTGTTGTTAAGGGGGTGATTAGCTGGATGTAACACCGTTGCAAGGTTTTGCAACAGTGTATATGTCCGAATGATTATGGTTGTGAGTCTGCTGCATGGTGCTGTGTGAAATTAATTAATCCATGTCGTGAAGTGGCAGGTGTAGCAATTCAGGGAAAAGAAGTCTCACTCCAGGATTTTGCGAGGGGAAAAAACAGTTAATTTAAAGGAGCATAAACCACAACAAAAACTACACACATTAGTAGAAGCCAAATAACTGACTCGTCGTACAAACTCAGGGTATCACGCATAAGTCACACACATAAATAAATGCTGCAAGGAACAAATACAATAGTGACGTCAAAAATGAAAACGGTAACTGGACGGGGTCCTGATAAAATGTCTCTGGTAAAGGAATACACTCCTCTTCTATTGGAGGAAGTGGATTGACCAGTCGATGTATGCATCTCTCCGGGTCGGGTCTCAGTGGTCTGCCGATGGCAATCTGAGGATTTAAATCTGCGAGGCTCTGGAGATAATCCATCACTCGCTGGTTCAAATGCTCTTGAGCAATGATGTACTGGATAAGGTTGGCCAGAACTGGGTCTCTCTCAATACGTCCACCGGGAAAAGATGTTACTTCTCCGGGTGCTGCACGACTCGGAAAGTAATAATATCCTCGTTCGCGGGCATAGGGTACTGCGGATCGAAGACGAGCAATCGCTTCTTTCGCAGCAGCTTCTATGGCCAGGTGTGGGGTTGGCATAGATTTCCCCACGAAGGAAACTTCTGTTGGATCTTGATTGGAGTCTACGGGAGGGATGTGCACTGCTGCCCAATATTCCGAGGTGGAAGAGGTGATCCTCGATTTGAACAGCTCGTACCGAGGTGGCTGGGTAGAACCCATGGTACTGCGGGTAAAATCCCACAATATTTTGACAAAGCTACCTGGGGTTGCATCTGGGGTTCTCAGATGAATGCTGGGGCTCGGCATGACAGGATAAAGTGTGAGTGTGGTGCACAAGGTGGGGGTTGCTGGGTAAGGTCACAAGGTGGCCTTTATATAGCAATGGAGCCGGATCGTTTTACCGTAGTGAAAGGTAACAAATTTGCCAGCTTAGCTCCAAAGGTCAGGTTAGTGTCAGAGATGCACATATCTCATAAAGAGACGTGTTACTGTGGTTGTCGTCGGGTTGGTTTTGGTAGTTGTGCCCGGAAAATATGCAACTATGCACTGACCAAAAATGCAAGGCCACTAGTAAAACAGAGGCACAACGACAGGCTACGTTAATATACACGGTCGCATGATTACAAAGAGAGGATACACTGAAACTCGGTGCTACTCATACGGCTTAGTCTACCTCGTTCATGTCTAAACGGGTGTGCCTGGAGGATGTCGAGGCTTCTCCACGTGTCTCACTGCCGGGATTAGTCGGAGATGGCGGGGAACTGCAGGGTCGGGGTAGTGATGATGACCATCGCGGGGATTGTTGGCCACAACCCCGTTGGAGTGTGCTCCCAAAATGCGACGAAGCACCTCTGGGGTTATCGCAGCACCTTGGCCGATGGCTGGGGCAGATCTTGGGGTCTCGATCGGTTGTCCAAACAGCACGACTGGGTTGTCGGCGTTGGGCTCGTTTTCTTCTCTCGCCGGAGCTCGACGAACCAGCTCTCCACGAGCTGCGATTAGATCAATAGTGATCTGGTCGAACAGTGCCTCTAGTGCTCTTACATAACGCACTAGGTGCAACAATGCGGGGTCCGTCTCGTGATCTCCGTTGGCAACTTGGGGTGGTCTACCATACCCTTCACGTCTGGGGTAGTAGTGGAACGAGCGATAGTTAACTCTGGGCGACAAGTGCCTGAGATGAACTATGGCCTCTCGAGCGGCTAGCTGGATGGCTTGTGGCTCAAAGGAAGTTGTCCTTCCGGTGAACCTGTAGGGGCGCTCGGGTGCTAGACCCCTACCGTAGATGTGCACAGTGGCCCAGAATTGACGGTCTTCACCGCTCATGGGTCCTTGATACACAACATATTCTGGTGGCTCCTCTAACGCGTAGGCACGACGGGTGAGGTTTCCGAGGATGGTCACAAAACCTCCAAGGTTGGTTGCTGTGGTTTCGTTGTGCACTATGGGTCCAGGCATTGCGGCTCGGTTTGGGGTAGCTGCTGTGCTGTGCTGGGTTGAGGCTAGCGTGCCCTTTTTATAAGAAAAAGGGGACGGAGTCTTCCTTCGCACGCTTGCGAGAAAGGACTATTTAGGGGCCAGTCACTGGCGCATGAGCGACAGGTTAGGTTGATAGGTTGGGCACCGACTGCCAAAAGGTGTTGGGTCACTGTGTGGCTATCTTGCACGAGAAGCTTGGCTGGTGTTTGGCTAAGGTCTAGTGGGTTGGTTAGCCTAAGTTTATTGACCTGGCTAAGATAGGATTAGCCGATGGTCAGCCTGGCTCTGATACCAAGTCTGCCACGACCGATTTTCCGGGTAATAAATTTCCAGAAAAGACCGTCGTGCTCATCAGCCCCAGGATTTACTGTTAGCTAATGAGGCTCCAACTTGATGTAGAAATTCCAAGCAAAATACAAAATATGTAGTACAAGACCATTCTGGCCTGTGAGTACAACAAATGGTTTCTAGTGGTTGATGGCGGAAGCGGTTTGTGGATCATCAGTGTCTATGGGACTCCATTTCCCACGGGAATAGCTGACTAGGTTAATTCCTATCTTCGCGAGACTGCTATCTCCATTGAGTGGGTTCCGGGGCTGGCATCGCGTCGCTCCTCTCCGTGCAAGAAAATCTGGCCAAGACAATAGCCAGGGACGAGCCAGTGAGTACTTTGAATGTACTCGCAAACATTATGAACCCAGGTATAATATAACAATGATGTGCTGAAAATATTTTATGCTCATGACGTCAGTCACAAAAGATCAATGAAACTTTGATGCGTGCAAGCAAGTTATTTATAAAATTACAATAACATTGTAGTATTAAAATTTATGAAATAAATAACAAGCGAGCCACAATCGGGCGTCTTAGCGACACCACATAAAGGGCTTTAAAAGAAATACCACAGTCGGGCGTCTGAGCGACACCACATAAAGGGCTTTAAAAGAAATGCCACAGTCGGGCGTCTGAGCGACACCACATAAAGGGCTTTAAAAGAAATGCCACAGTCGGGCGTCTGAGCGACACCACATAAAGGGCTTTAAAAGAAATGCCACAGTCGGGCGTCTGAGCGACACCACATAAAGGGCTTTAAAAGAAATGCCACAGTCGGGCATCTGAGCGACACCACATAAAGGGCTTTAAAAGAAACAATCATAATGAATATCCCGGAGGTAGAACCATCCCAGAGATACTCGGTAATAACAATAATATCACGGGTTAGTCAACAATAATAATAATCATAGATATCACAAGTCACGAGTAGTAATTCCATTTTCTGGTTAACAGTTTCACCTCCGAAGACCGACACTAAGACCGACACCTGACCCATGCCAGACTGTAATCCTTAACCATGGACACGGCTATTCATATAGGTTTATTCTCTGCAGAGGGTGTACTCTTTACCCACGAGTAACGGATTTCTTTAGTCCATCGGGACTAATTCCGTCTATGGTCTTTTTGTTGAAAACACACCTAACTTGCACACACCAGCTTATTTCACACGTGTCTGGAATCACCCACGACACCTGTTAAGCAAACTCTAAGTGGGGAGGCTACAACCTCGCGTAGCATGGGATCAAATTTATATCGCGCGCTCTAAGGGGTGGCCTCCCCTCTCGGCCCCAACCGGAAACACCCATGCCCCCGGACCAGGTGGCCTGCCTACCAGCTACAACCGGTATCCTCCACCATGGCCTCTCTGTACGGTGTGTGCTAGAAAGAGGTTGACAACTTACTGAACCATACTCTACTTGCTGTAGAGACGAGTGGTAGTAAGAAACAAGTATGGGGGTTACTGGAACAAGACTCGATCTACGGTCGACTCAGGAGGTTTAAGTATTCCCTGCATGATTAGTATAACGAATATATTTCATCCAACAGAGTCACCACTCATATCACCTTACCATGCCATACCAGACATAACCGTCCCGACGGAGACCGGCGACAAACTCATACCTACCCAAGGCAGAGGTTTTCCCGGTTTCCTGCCGGTATGCATGCAAGGCTCATGAGGGTGATTATCATCACAAGTGTGTTCATTTCCAACAGCATGGAAATCAATAACATGCACCCATGCATATGATCATATCACATGAAATAACAAGTCCTTCGAAATGCGGTGGTGTTATAAATGCATCAACGATCACACCAAAAATATTATGCCGGGATTCAGAATGCTTGCCTTCAATGTGTGGAAAGGCAGGGTGCACTCCAAAACTTTTGAAAGTTTCTTCTCTCTCCCCAAAATCCTATTTAAAAATATATTTGAATTAACACACATTTCAAAAATAGTGCAAAAAAGTTGTTTGAAAATTTTTCAAATAAATCTTAAAATAAACTAGATCAAATTTGAGAAAGGTAGGAAAAAGAATCAACTCATTTGGACTTATATTTAAAAAGTTATAGCCAGTCAAAGATTTGGTCAAATCTATTTTTAAAATAAGACAGAAAAGAAAATGTTTCAGATAGAAATACGCTTTCGGCGCAGAGGAGGCGTACTTGAGGCTTTACGCCTCCACTTAACCACGTGGACAGACACGGGGTCGCTGACAGTGGGTCCAGAAGGCCCACTAGTCAGGTTTGACCAGTCTTCTCCCTCTTCTTTCTGTGTCCCGGGCGGAGGCGAGGCAACGGCGATCGTCGCCGGCGAACGGCGGCTCCCCGCGGGGCTCAGAGGGCTGGGATGGATCCGCCACTCCAGGGCGATCCTCCCGGTGGTCGCCGGGTAGGTGGGGACGGAGGGAGCTGCCGGCGGCGAGCTTCTCAGCGGAGGTGGCCTCGGGAGCAAAGTGATTTTTCTCCCGCGGTGTGTCCCGATCAAAATTGAGTAGTGGGGATGGCTCACGGGAAGGTGAGGAAGCTCTTGGTGGAGAGAACGGAGAGTGGGAGGCCCTGGAGGTGCCGAATTGGCCGGGGCAGTGGCGGCGGCTGCAGTTGCCGGAGATGAGGAAGGAGACCTCCCCCGGGTCGATTTGCTGCCATGGGAGGACTAGGGGAGCATTCTAAGGCTTCCTGTGTGCACGGGGAGGCTCGGGGGCCTCCTTTTATAGCTCGTCGAGGTCGGTTCCGCGGCGGCCGGATAAGCTCTCCGGCGAACCGCGTCTCTGTAGCTTGCAGGGCAACGTGGCGTGGCTGGGGATGACGGCAAGAGCTAGTGGATGAGTGGGCGCTGCTCCAGGGGCCAGGTGGCGAGCGGGAGTGGCTTTGGCGGCGCCGACATGGCCAGAGGCTGTCGGGCGGCAGCGGCGGCTAGCGCTTGGCCTGTCGGGCGTGGCGAGGCTGCTTGGCGTGTTGCGGTGAGAAGGGGAGTGCGTGGAGAGGTGCTGCAGAGCGGGCCAAAGCCGTGGGGCCAGCGTGTCAGCTCGGGCGCGGGTCGTGCAATACGCGCGCTCTGCTCACGCTCCGGGCGTGCACGGGACGTGTTCGACACTATGCCAGAGCACGCTAGAGGTCGCGGTCGAGGCTGGCAATTAACAGACCCAGGTTAGGAGCAACTGGAATCCTAGTGGACATGCTAGTATGATCCGAGGTGCAAGGTCACAATGCAAAGACAAAATCATGTCAAAACTGGCCATGCACACCAGGTGTTTGACAAAATGTTAAAGGCTTCTAAGCAACTCTTGGGGTGGCCCAATTCTCTAGATCAAGATCTCCTTAGATGCAAGAGAGAGTGGTGAGGTTATTTGGACAAAAGGAGAAACTTGTTAGTGCAAGTTTTATAAAACTTCAATACTGGACAGGAAATAAATAGCATTATTACATGAACCAAAAATGATCCAAAAGGTGCTTGATCCTGGACTTAAGGGTTTAACATGGAGGACTACAAGTAGGAGAAAGAATCAAGGGCTAAAGAGCAAGCAAAAATATGGTTGTTGTACAAACCATCCAGTTGGTCCAGAATAAAGATGAGGTTGATTCACTCAAATTTTTCAAAGAACATAAATAGGTTTTTTGCACAAAGTGGAATAATAGGCTCCTACTGACCTCCCCTAATTTTGGTAGAAGTTTTAAAGAAATATTTAAATAGGTTGTAGTGTAAAATTGCTCACTGCACCAGAGAACAAAATTTGCTGTGGAGCTCAAAATATTTTATGAATGAAATATATTTTTGCATAAAAGTGATTTAAAAACATAACATGACATCTCCAAATTTTTGTGGAAATTTTAAGTGAATCTATCAAATGGTTGTAGTTCAAATATGGCCATTTAACCTTGAAAAACTAATTTCAAGAAAGTAAAGATCAAGCAATTAAATTAGTTAATTAGTTACACTGATAAAAGGAAAGTTTTTCTTTTTGAGAGGTTAAACAAGTCCAATAACATATTTGAAAAGTTTTCTCTTTGGGAAAAACTCATCATAACAAGGAAGGAAATGAGTTAAAATCAAAATGGAGCTCAGAAATCCAAAGTTTTAATTCCTCGCAAAATTTTAATTTAATAAAACAAGGCCAAATTTTTTTGGGGTGTCACAGTACGCCACACCCCTCCAGATGAACAGGACCCCCGTTTCGACCGTAGTGCTCCAACACAAGTCCGTTTCGTCTGTTTTGTGGTATGCCACATCCCTCCGATCAACAGGACCCCCGTTTCAACCGTAGCGCTCCAACACAATCCGTTTCGTCCGTTTTGCGGTTCGCCACACTCCTCCCGATCAACAGGACCCCCGTTTCGACCGTAGGAGGTCTGTTTCCTCCATTTTGCGGTATGCCAGACCCCTCTCGATGAACAGGATCCCATTTTGAATGTGGCCGGTCGAACACAAGGCTGTTTCCTTCGTTCTGCGGTATGCCAGGCCTTGTTTCCTTCACCTGTTCTGTCCAAGCCCTCCCGATGAACACGATGACGCATTCCGTTCTGACCCAACCGGTTGGCTCCCCATGAACACGACGACGACGCTATTTCTCCATTCCGACCCAGCCATGTACACGAGACCTGGCCGTACGTATGCGCGAGTAGGCGTTCGAGACCCCACCCGTGTGTACGCACGTGGCCGTATTTTCTTTTTGAACGTTGGCCATTGTACGTACGTGTACATGCTACATGCGCGCCTCTACTACGACACGTGCGCGCCTCTACATCCACAAGTATGTACGTACACGTTCGTGACCAGAATGACAACGCTACGTACGGTTCGACCAGGTGGATCCCGACTGTCAGGCACTTCCTTGCATGCAAAAATGTTGCTGGTGGGTCCTAGCAGTCAGGGGGGCACTTCCTTGCGTGCGAAGATGTAGCTAGTGGGTCCCAGCAGTCAGGGGGGCGAATCGTTTTTTTTTTCGTACG
>NC_041385.1:199343074-199368073 GCF_002162155.2 Triticum dicoccoides
GCGAAGATGTAGCTGGTGGGTCCTAGCAGTCAGGGGGGCGTATGGTTTTTTTACCCGGATGCACTTCCTTGCGTGCGAAGGTGTAGCTGGTGGGTCCCAGCAGTCAGGGGGGCGAATCATTTTTTTGCCCTTATGCACTTCCTTGCGTGCAAAGATGTAGCTGGTGGGTCCCAGCAGTCAGGGGGAAATGTTTTTTCATGAAATGCAGTGGCCCGTCCGGTGGGTCCTAGCTGTCAGGTGGAGGAATCATTATTTTCCGCGTAATAAGGAGGCACTTCCTTGCTGCGACCGTTGACCCGGCTGTCAGCCTCTCCACGTACAGTCCACGTCCGATGGAAGTCATTCCTTGACCACGTTGACCATGCCGCACCGAGAGCACCACGGCGGTGGATGATGCCGAGGCCTAGGAAGGGGACGACACGGAGCCGGGGAAGACGCGGCAGTGGAAGCCCGCGCGAAGAGGAGTACGAGGGTTCACTGGTTCGGCTGCGGTGTGACGCTGCCGTCGTCGCAGGGCCTGGCCAGCGGTGGGAATAGTAGGGGGCGGTGAGGCCTCCGCGGCAGCACAGCCGGCCATGGGAGGAATGAGCATGCGGCACGACCGACGCTGCTTTGGGCGGCTGGAGCAAGAAGACCAGAGGTTGAAGAAGCACTACGGCCGTTGGATGGACATCGTACGATCACTGGAGCTAGAATCCTTCATATTGACTAAGTTGACAAAGCCCTCCGTCCCCGTCAACTTAGATGGCCCACAAGTCATCCTCCCACTATGGTGGGTCCCAGCTAGCAGGGGGTATTCATTTTTTTGTGCATAATAAGGAGGTACTTCCTTGTGTGTGAAGATATAGCTGGTGGGTCTGACATGTCAGCGGGGGGAACATTTTTTCGCAAAATACAGAGGCCCTTCCGATGGGTCCCAGCTGTCAGGTGGAGGAATCATTATTTTGCACATAATAAGGAGGCATTTCCTTATGTGCGGCCATGGACCCAGCTGTCAGCCTCTCCACGTATAGTCCATGTCCGATGGATGTCGTTCATTGACCATGTTGACCAGGCCGCGCCGAGAGCACCATGGTGGTGGACGATAGCGAGGCCTAGGAAGGGAACGATACGGAGCTGGGGAAGACTCGGCAATGGTTGCCCACGCGATGGGGAGTACGAGGGTTTACTGGTCCGGCTGCCGTCGCCGGAAAATAACAGGAGGTGTGGGTGAGTAGAGGAATGGCCTGGCCAGCAATGAAGTAGGGTGGGGCGGTGCGGCCTGTGCGGCAGCACAGCCGGCCACGGGAGGCGGGAGCAGGCAGTCCCACCGGAGCTAGTTTGGGCAGTTGGAGGAAGAAGATCAGATATTGAAGAAGCAGCACGGCCGTTGGATTAACATCCAACGGTCACTGTTGCTAGAATCGTGTGTGGACTAAGTTGACAAAGCCAAAGTACACGTCAACCTAGTAGACCCACAAGTCAGCCTCCAAATCTGTCCCAAATAGCATACAACCCGAAATTTCTAGCCAGATTATAATTAGTTTTAAATCTAAATATACCTTAATTTAAATTCAATGAAACTTTACCCGCACAAAAACAATGAAATTTAAAATATCAAAATCCGAAAGGAAACAATATTTTGGAACTAATTGCCTGTTTGTTGTATTTTTTCATTTTACATCCCTTTTATTATTACTTATAGCCCATTTCTTATTACTTATAGCCCATATTCTGGGCAAAATGCACCCCTCCTCGTCTTGAAAGATTTCCGGCCCAGTAGGGCGTAGGAAAGCAAGTAGGCCTATGTTGGTTATTCTGCAAAAAACAAAATAGCTGGCTAGCCATTTTCAGAAAGGAAAACAAACTGGGCTGGTCATGTGCTAAGCATATAAAATAAAATCCTGGGCTAGACGGTCCACGCGTCCCGCACAACCCAGTTGATACCCTTCTCCGTCCCGAAAAAACAAAATTGCTGCGCACGCTGCTGTGTCCCTACTATCATCCTCACCATGTACAATCATCTCCTTATTCCTCTCGGTTGTTGACCATGTTGACAACACTGGAGGGCGGCGCCGCGGCAAGCGAACCAAGGCAGAGTACGATGGTGATGCCTCGTACGAGAACGAACAGGAGCCGGGGAAGATGCGTAGAGTTTTAGGGTGCGATGTGGCCACGATGCGTGCGCGGCAGCACAGCCAGCCGTGGGAGGTGGGAGCAGGCGGTCCCGCCGGCGCTGGTTTGGCTTTGGCGGGTCGAGGAAGAAGAGACTGAAGAAACATGACAGACGTTGAATGTCAATCCAACGGTCAAGTTTGGCACAATCGTTTGTTGACTAAGAGGACACCAAGTAGCATGCTTTTTATATATAGGAAGAAAACTGCGAGGAAAATGTGTTCGTCTGCTGTCTTCCTCACAAGGAATGTTCGCCACATAAGTGACTAGCACCCTTGGTTTTCAACCGAGAGGTCTTGGGTTCGAGTCCCAGGAACTCTCAATTTTGTCCTCCTTCCTTCCTCGCAAAAAAGGGAAAGAAAATCAAAGACTTGGGAAGGCGTACAGAACAAGCTAGTGTACCAGTAAAGAAACGTTGCCGAGTTTTAGAAAAAAGAGAGACGTGCTCCTGTAGCTGGTTCGAATCCAAACCGAGACTATGACTATATATGGTGCTATGCTACTCTGCAAGTAATGAAACAGACATATCCAATGTTCGCTTCTCCTCTTCTCTACTTACTCTGCCTAGCATCAGAAGCTCTGGCGCAGCAACCATGTCCGTTGGCTGCTTGTCCACCTGCTCTTCAGCAGGCAACAACCAGATATGCGCCAAGTCACCGCCCATACCATCGCCTGTGGGTCTCATCACACCCCCGCCGGCACGCGCACCGCAGCCGATTGCTCATCGCAACCCGCTGCTGTTGGTGTGGTGCCACTACTGCAAATCACGCAGAGTCATCCGTCGCGTCTCAACCACAATCCTCAACCCTGGCCGAGTCTTCCACAAATGCCCGAATCATGGAGTAATAATATGTTTAAGTGTTGTTCTGCTACTTTCAGTTGCTGATTTTTTTAATAGTTTGGTTGATGATCTTCCAATTTGATCGTGCAGAAAAGGGAAGATCCGTGTGATTTGTATTTCTGGGAAGTTGCTGATGTGGGGGAATGCAACTACACTGATTATTTGGTTAGCCGAGGAATCCCAATACCAACAGGTTGGGGTGTTGGACAAGTAACTGAAGGAACAACAGAAGAGGAAGATGAAGAGCAGAAAGTTAAAATGCAGTTCCTCTGATCATGGCCAAGCAACAGCTTCTGAATAGCCTTGACAGCAATGAGGAGATGAAAGAGCTTGTGAAGGTAATGGGCAAAATTGATCTGCTAGGATGATTGTCTCTTTATTTGTAGTGTATGTAGCACTCGTGATGTATTCAGTGGCTATGACATGAGCACTTTGCTAAAACTAGTAATGAATGAAACATGTGTAGCAGGCTGGGCGTAGTGTTGTGAACATCTAATGATTTCTATTAACGAAAATCAGGGGGTATCCCCTTTTGCTCATAAGTAAATAAATAGCAGAGGCCCTATCGGGTCAGCTTTGTTCTCATTTGAAGACGTCGAGCAAATTCCAGTCCAACAGCAAACTATGTCATCTCACAGCCAAATATGAGTGCAACTAAACAACAATGTCATCATGTTTTAGTTGTCATACAATCACCAAACAAAAATTAGCATATATAACAAGTGATGTTCTCACAGCAAAATACTAAACAACATGTTCATCAGGTTTCAGTTGTCATAGCAAACACAATTTCACATAGTAGATAAAAAACGTCTTCTGACAGGCAAATACGACAAAAGCAATGTAATCATCATCATCAGCAGCAGCGTCAACATCTTCGCCATGTGTATCCGTCTGAATCGTAATTCCCCATGGTGTCATCTTCTTCTTCGTCCTCAACGTCCTCGAACGTTGGCATCTTCTTGATCAACTCTTGTATGTCCACAGCACGACATGCAATCTTTTCGCCGGTGTCATTGACGTGATGGTTCTCAAAGATATTAGGAACGTCTGTGTTATCTTGTACATCAGGAGCAGTGTAAGCATCATCTTGTTGTGCAACTTCATTAAACAAATTCCTCTGCCGAAACCTTTGCAATACTCTCCAGTCATCGCTATGTGCAAATGTGTCTTCCAAGAAAAATATCTGTGTTTCTTGATTTGCCAAAATAAAAGGCTCGTTGGTCAGGTATGCCGCCTTGACATTGATGGATTTGAAATAATCATCAGCTCTGGATTTTGCGATCCTGGAAAACAGGTTATACCAACGACAACACAACAGAACGACACACTGATGATCCTCAAAACTGGAGATATACTGCAACTGAACAATGTCTGTTATGTTAGCATACATTTCAGTGGTCTCTTTGTCATACGTATCCGTGCTCATGATGGCACTGTTTTGTGTCTTCCTGCCTTCGTATCGTGCAAGGGTGTTGTAGCGCACATCTCCAACAATGCAAGATTCATAATGTCTTCCCCGAGTATCAGGACCCATTGCTAGTGAGTAAAGGGCATCATCAACTACCTGCCCATCCTCCCGCATCTTCTTAACCTATGGTTAGAAAATAGACAAGTTGATCATCTTATGTACTCAATATATTAAAAAAACTAACAATGCAATTCAAAAGCTTACATGGTTCTTGAACCATTTCGCAAATCCTGCCATAACCAGTTTGTCAATGTTTCTTGGATTTTGCGGCAGTAACTCCTTTTTGTAGATGCTGCACAACATAGTGATCGCGTCAAACATCTAAATATATAAAAATGTGCTGCAAGTTTAGTAGATTACGATGTATAAGCTATAGTACTGCACTTACTTGATATAAGGTAGTATCTCAGGACAGTTATTCAACATATACGAAGCCATTTTGTCCAAATCTTTAGGTTTGTCCTCTTGTCCACTCTTCCCTGTAACTCGAACAGAATAATCGAAAACATTATTGAGCCCGAGATTGTCTTCACCCACCTCTTTGCTTAGCTGATCAGCTGTTTCAATGTATTTTGAGCAGATTGTCAACGCTTCTGTAGCAATGTAGGCCTCTGCAATGGAACCCTTGGGTCTAGCTCTGTTCCTAACATAGCCCTTGAAAGGGAACAAGTTCATTTTAAACCCTGAATTCGTAGAGGTCTGCCGAAACAAACCTCAAAGTCGAAATCCCTGTCGATTGCACCCTCAACTATGCAATCCCGGTCTAAATCAAACCCTGGCAATAGTCAACCGGGATTTATCTGATGGGCTAGCCCATTTATTATTTTTTGCTCAAAAAAAGTTGTCTTTATTTTCCTGTGGCACGCACAGGCGGAACTCGCCCTTTTCTTTTATAAAACTTGTGCTACTAATTCGAGTTAATTCAAGTGCGCAACGTTGGAAGGAGCTGTTCAACGTAAGAATATTTTATCCCCGCAAAAAAGTAAGAATATTTTATGTCGGTAATGCTAACTAGCGAACATTTGCGGAGAAAAAACACACAGCGAACACCCTCGCCGTCGCACATACAGGCGGAACTCCGACTGGGCCGGCCCATGAAAACAGGCGTCCGTCAGTGGACCGCTAAAAAAATATGCGCTAGCCAACGTATCGAACACAGGACCTGCAGCTCCACATACGCAGGTAAACCAGTTGAGCTACGGACTGAACCTGTTCAAAATGCAACACAAAACTATAAGAATCAACGCCAGATTCGAATATTTAAAAAAAATTCGAACGCAAAAAATTTGATTCTTTTTTAGTGTTTATGAAAAGCGATCACTTTTCAAATTTCTGAACAAATTTACGAAACTAAATTTGGAGAATTCAAACAAACTTTTGGAACATGCACATTTTTTAAAACAACCAAAAAAGTTAGGAAAATGAACATTTTTTCAAAATTTGCAAACAATTTTGAAATGAAACATTTTTAAACTCCTGTTTTCTATCAAAAACACGGACATTTTTAGAATTTTGTGAAATATAGGAATATTTTTTCATACTTCAGAACAAAATTAGAATAAACAAACATTTTTTAATTTTGTGAACAATTTTTGAAATGGAACCAATTTTTGAAATGGAACAAAATAATACATGATAAACTCTTGTATAATACGTAAAAAAGAAGAAAGTAAAAATAAACTGAAGAAACACAGATTGTTTGTCGTATTAAATTATTATTAAAGAAAAAAATACACAATGAAACATTTCCTTATAATGTATTAATGAAAGAAAAAGGAAAACGAAAAAGAAAAGAAAGAAAAATCGAAAGAAAAAGGCAGAAAAACATGGAAGAACCAGAAAGAGAAAACCTAAAAAATAAATTAAAATAAAAGGTCAACAAAAGAAATAAACGAAAAAACAAAGCAGTGAACGGGCAGCGTGTGCTGCCGCGAAATGGGTCGGCCCATCCACGGGCGTAGCCACTGCTGCGGGCGGCAAATAGGTTCAGCCACCAATCCCGGCCATCCTTTGCAATCCCTGTTTAGCAAACGACTTCAGGGTTTGATTTAGACCGGGATTCCATAGTTCAAGGTGCAAACGACAGGGATTTGGACTTGAGGGTTTGATTCACCGAACCTCTACGAGTTTAAGGTTTAAAATTGTCTTTTTTCCCCTTGAAAGTGCCTAGCCGCCTTTCAATAGGGTACATCCAGCCATACTGTACTGGACCTCTAAGTAGTGCCTCATCAGGTAGATGAAAAACCAAATGCACCATCACATCAAAGAAGGCTGGAGGATATATCTTCTCAAGGTCGCATAGGATAGTTGGTATCTTGTCTCTAAGACGCTCCAAAGCATCTATCCTGATATTTCTACTGCAGAGTTACCTGAAGAATTGTCCCAACGCTGCAACTGCTCTGTATAAGTCAGGGCGGCCCAATCCTCTAAGGATAACAGGTAAAACCCTTTGAAGTAGGACGTGGCAGTCATGAGTTTTCAACCCGTGTACCTTGTTTCCATCTGCACTGACTCTCCTTTCAAGGTTGGAAGCAAATCCATGTGGGAATCTCACACGTGACAGGACCTCGCAGAATTCTTTTCTTTTTACCTTGTCCAAGATGTACACAGCTGGTGCCATATCCCGTGGTATACCTTCATCTTGCACCTGCAAATCCTCTCTGATACCTAGATGTGTCAAATCAATCCTAGATTTTAAGGTATCTTTTGTCTTGCCTTCAATATTAAGGAGTGTGCCGATAATGTTGGCACACATATTTTTCTCGATGTGCATCACATCAAGATTATGTCACAAATCCAAATCTTTCCAATACTCCAAGTCCCACAAAGTGGACCTGCGGGTAAACAATAATCTCTCTTCTGCCCTGCCATGCTTCCTTTTCCCGCTACCATTACCAGGATGGTTTCCTGGTGTAATATGCTTGACCCTCTCTAATTCTACTTGCAACTCATCGGCGGTGAGCCTCTTTGGCACATCACGGTTTTCATGCTTTCCATTGAACACATGTCTTCAGTATTTTCTAGGATGCGGCTTGTCCTTGGCAAGGAAACGATGGTGTCCAATGTAACAGATCTTGCTAAGTGTTGCGTATGACAGCAGATTCCTGTCACAGCGAACACATGCATTGTAACCATGTGTCGTTCGCCCTGACATAGTGCCCAAAGCCGGATAATCATGGATGCACCAAATTATAACAGCACGCAGAAAGAAATCAGCTGGTGGGCTGTTATATATGTCTCGAGTGAGAACACCCCTCCATAGCTGTTGAAGTTCCTCCACAAGAGGCTCCATGAACAAATCAAAATCCTTTCCAGGACTTTTTGGACCTGGGATGAGCAAGGCCATCATGTAGTTTGATTCTTTAGTGCAGAGATTTGGAGGCATGTTGTAAGGGATAACAAGCACTAGCCACATGCTATATGTGGCGCTCTGGTGGCCAAATGGGTTAAATCCATCTGAAGCTAAGCCAAGTCTAATGTTTCTCGGGTCAGCAACAAACTTTTTGTGTTTATCATTGAAGCTTTTCCACTCACTACCATGAGATGGATGGCTCATTACATTCTGATCTCTGTACTCCTGGTTCCTAGAATGCCACAGTACATCCTCTCTTGTTTCAGCATCATGAAACAACCTCTGCAATCTTGGTGTAATTGGAAAATGTCTCAGAACATTATGAGGAATCCTCTTCACAGCATCGCCATCTTTCCATCTTGATGATTTGCATTTCGGGCATTCACTTAAGTTGGCATAATCCTTCCGAAATAGAACACAATTATTCTTACAAACATGCATCATATCATATCCAATTCCAACTGCATGAAGGAAATTCTTCATTTTACTGTAGGTGTGTGGCAGCTCAGACGCATCTGAGAAAGATTTGCGGAAAGCAGCCAACATTGCATCAAATGATTTGTTGGTCATCCGCTCAGATGTCTTCACCTGAAGAAAGGTGACCATAGCTGAGAATACTAATAGCTTATTTCCTGGGGTGACAGCCACACTGCATTGTTCCAACATGCGGGCCCACCGTTTTTCTTCTGCAGGTGAAAGTTCACGGAATGCATGAGCATTTTGTAGGATTGTTTCAATGTTGGTCAAACTCACTGGCTCCGCCACCACCACCTCCTCCTCCTCTTCCACTTGAGCATCAGGCATATCAAGATGGTGATCTGCTGCTTCCACGTAGTCAATAACATTGACGTTGACATTTTCACCATGATGAACTCACCTAGTATATGTGACCGACATCCCATACAAGTGTAGATGATTTTGCACAGTTGACTGGGGTCTTGTAACTGAATTCATACAACTGCTACACGGGCAGAGCACATCTGGTTTTGGACCACCATACTCAGCTTTGATAAAGTTCATGAAGTTTTCAACCCCCTCGACATATGCAGCGGAGAATCTTCGAGCAAGAAGTTATCCAAGTCATGTCCATCTGCCAGACATAGAAATTAGTTCTTCTACTAGATATTACAGGAAAAACATATATGCTTTTTTATGAAGTCCAGAAAAAAATACCTAGGTCGATGTCTAAAGCTATGGCAAGATATTTGGACGAGGAGATCAAAGTAACAAAATATATGTAAAGCTAATTCAGCAAACAGATTTGAGTGCTAAATTATGGCAGGTTGTTTCAGCAGTCAATGAGGCTGAGCACACAGCCATCGAACTATCGAAGGCCATCGCAGCAACAAAGATCGATATTAAACGGTGTAGAGCTATTTCACCTAACAGATTGGCTACTAGACCATGGCAATCCATGTCATAATAAATATATGGCAGGATATTTTAGCAACTAATCGGCCTTGTCAGCTAAGCAGATTGAGTGCAGAACAGGGCAAGGAAGCTTCTTAAGCAGAGCATATTGATAGTAAACTACTTCGGCAAACAGTGAGATTAACAACGTCTATCAGCTAACATTCAGCGCTACACCGACATGAACGGGGCCTCAGTCTAGAATGAGCGTATCGTGGGAGAAGCTGACTGCAGTGCGTCTCCACACGAATGTCGCTAGCGGTGGCGGCGCTGACTGCCAAGCACCTCCACAAGAACGTAGCCAGAGGTGGCGGCGCGGCTAGAGGATGGCAGTCTACGAGAGCGTACCGTGGGAGCGAGAGGATCACCGTGCGTCCCCTCGATGAACCGCGGCGCCGACGTATCGGTGTGGCGGGGAGGGCGTCCTTGGCAGAGCGAATGAAGTTGAGGGGGATGGGAGGGAGGGGGTTTGGGGAATATTATTGGCTAGTTGGCCGAAGGGCGGTTGAATCGGATTTGGGTGGAATTTTTATGGGGGGGAGGATTTTCGCGCGGTGGGCGGGGGGAGTTTGGCGCATGGTCGGTTTCTCCAAGTGTGGTCCCACGTGTCAGTGAAGAGGCAAGCCGAAGCGCATTCCGTTTGTGTGAGCCGTGTGCAGGACCGAATGTGTGTGGGGTGCAATGCGACCGCGACAGGAGTGCTGTGAGTGTACGGCCTTCTTTCCTTTTAAACTAGGTGCTGCACCCCCTCAAAAAAAATTGTTGCTTCACCGATCCATCGATACTACTTACTAGTAATCCGGCAATCCCGACTAAAACGGCGCGGGCGGGTCTTTTCCCGCGTGATATGCTGGGAGATTGGCTTAGTTGGGTTTTTTAGGACGAGTAATGCTACACCTACATAATCCCAGTTACGTAATTAACTTAACGTGAAACATGTGAGCTGTTGATTGTAGATTGGGGGGAGGGAGGGGCCCACCACCATGAAAATCAGGGGAGGAGAGAGAGAGGCAATTTACGTTAACCCTTTTGTAGGTTCCCGTAGATGTAGAAAGATGTGAAATGCGTGAATGTGTAGTGGACATACTATTGGAGTGCCTAAGATAAATTGTGTATGTATAGACCCTATGTGTGTATTTTACTTCACATGTTAGATTTGTCTCGGTTCAATAGAAAGCAGTGTTGGTGATGATGGTGTGCCTGTCATCCTGCAATATAGGCCGTCCGATCTATATCTAACGGATAGGAAGGAAACTATGACAATTTACCCGCACTCCTCTCCACATTTGCAGATAAGGCTTTCCCTCGTTCATCCTTTTCTCCCACAAGATCTTGATCTTCCGTGCAACACACGGGCATCTTGCTAGTACTACTACAATACGTATATTATTATGAAAGTTCATATACACCGGACGAGATTAATGCAAACACGACAGATTTCTATTACATTTCGAACTTTTATAGGACAGAAAAATAAAAGAAACCCGACCCTAAACCTATTCTATGGCGGTGGCCGACGTCCTCCATCTGCAATCTCTATGTACGGGGGCGGGGTTCAAGACCCGTGAAGTGAAGGTGCGGTCTCCGGCGAAGAAGAGTAGAACACGGGATATGGACCGGCCAGTTGGCACACCTTGCCCTGCGGCCTCCCATGCCCTACTCATCCTCGGAGGAGTCCCCGACCTCGGCGGTGCCGGAAGTTGGATGGTGGCAAGTAGGACGCGTGGCTGACAGTGCTCCCATCGTCAGCCGCCAGCGTGGCCACCACTTGTGTGGTCGCGTCCGCGTCCGGCTACACCGCTATCGCGTCACGAGAGGCGACTTGAGCGAGGGCGGCGACCTCGAGCTTCATCCCCGAAGACAAGCTCTCCGCAGAGTGTTCGCACTTGCAGTCATGGCGGATGTGGTGCCAGATAGGAGGACGATGCGCTATGGTGTGGAGGTTAGTTGGGCATTGTCGCTTTAAGTAGCGCATTCCTGTGAGGCCAAGCGTCCGGGTGCGTCATTAAGTCCCCGGAGTTGGTTCCTCGGGCACCTGGCCTCTTAACGACGACATACGAACGGACGACATGAATGCGGGCAGCTGGCGCTGGCTGGGAATGCACCGCGCAAGGGAGCGAGGGACGAGGGTTTTGGTGTGCCAGGGTAGTCAGCTACGGTCGTGGAAACATTGGAGATGCCCTTTGCTCACATGCGATCCCCGCATGTCATTGAAAAAGCAAGACGACCCGGCATGGTCTTAGGTCCTGAGAATGCAGTTGGCCACGCTACACCACTCCGCAGACGCGTCGCGGCGCCCCGTGCATCCTCGACGAGCCGGGTGTTGGGGTATGTTCGGATTGTGGCCAAAGTGCACCTTACCAAAATTTTGGTCATGACCCAAAGATTGGTCTTTGTATGGATGGTTGCCATTTTTTTGGCATGCCAATGAACTCTAGCCAACTCCAATTCATTTTTCTTGCCAATGTCGGCCAAATCATGGGCAACCAATACCTCAACCAAAATTTTGGCTACCCAATGCTTTGATGGGGCAACCTTGGGCACAAACCAAACATATTGTTGGTCGTGCCACAACACTAACGCCACCCTCAGCACACTAAAACCGACCGTGTCTAGCGACGATATGAGCGTGTCGCTCACTGCGGTCGCCGTGTCTAGAGGCGATGCTGGAGCTACGCCCCCTTGTTGGCCCCAACGACCCACATGAACGGTTGTCGGTGGCGAGTAGGTCGTGGGCCAGGTCCTCCATTGGACTAGTATGCACTACGTCGTCCTGACGGGTGTGCCCCACATGTCGGTTTCCCTGTTTTTCCCGCCATATTCGAGCGTCAATGCTCCGCGTTACGCATTAGGCCTTTCACTATGTAGGCCAAGCGAGACAACTTATTGTTTATTTGAGCCGTTCAAGTATAATCATGTGGCGTTTGCTTATTTCTCATTCCTCTCCAACCCTCTTCTCCATCAATCATGGCGCCCTCCAATCAAGTCCATCCCCCCGCATGCCTCATTTGAACATTCCGCCGAGTATCATTCACATGTACCCACCCTAGTCCTCTTTCAATCGATCTCCGGACCCCGAGATGAAATCGAGAGAGAACGAGTGGGGGCACGTGATACCTAAGGCGGATTCAAAATTTTGAACCGGTGATCATAGCATCTACAAATCATATATAAAGGGTATTCAATGTTCGTTTCGTTTTTGAACGTACAAATATACTCCCTCCTATCCTTTCTAGTTTACATATAAGTTTTATGTGTAGTCAAAGTATCTCTACTTTGATAAAAAAGGTATCACCATTCAACAACACGCCCAATCAATATTGTTAGATTCATACGTACTCCTAGATTTGTACTCGAGATGGTTTCCAATTTGTTTTCAACCACGTGAATGTGCTTGTTCTCGCGCATGCTCTTCCTACTAGGATTTCGCCACGTATAGCCAGTCCAATAGTAACTTTTTAAGCTCCCTGTCCAATAGTACACGTGGAGTACTGACAACATATGTACTCCCTCCTTCCATTTATATAGGGCCTATGTGGAGGAGAGAGATGTGGAAAAGTAAGGGGAGTGAGCTCTGATGCAGGAGCCTTATCTATATACACATTCCTAGTTAAATACTAGTACAATAAATATGAAGAAAGAGATGGAGAGGAGATGGCAAAAAGTACTAATACAATAGCCAATCTTATATATATTTTTGCGGGAAATAGCCAACCTTATAGCCCACACTACCGTATGAGTGCATATAATAGATGATGGCTATAGATGACATGGCAGTCCCTCATAGCCATCGACTGGCTATATTATTAACCATGCTCTAATGCGTTTTTAAAACCACATTTGACTATTGACAAGATTAATAGTACATGAGATGTATAATGTGAAAATTATATCATTGGAAACTATTTTCACATATGAATTTGACCATATGCTTTGTGTAAGTTGCATGTCCTATATTATTACTCTAACATTTGGTCAAAGTTAGCCTCGAAAAACGCATTAGGCCCTGTATAGTAAATGGAAGGAGGGAGTAGTAGTGGAAGTGGATCCTCTGACGTAGGTATCCCAGCCTTACCCTCCCTTTCGGTCACTTACTGACGGACCCCATGCTTGCTAGGCCCTGTATGTCAGTTACTCAATGGGTTCAGCCACATCAGGGGATCCTCATTCGTAGTATACTCCCTCTATTTTTATTTACTCCGCATAAAACAGAGGGAGTGGTAGTATAATAAATGACGCAGGCAGGGGAGGGGGAGGGACGCCGGTTTGCTCTCAACTGCGGTCCCACAAGCGAGCGAAAATGCAAGACGAAGCGTGTCCCATCCAGTGAGCGACATGGAGGGTCCAATGTGCCGGGCTGCAACGCGAACGCGACAAGAGCAATGTACAGTCAAGACCGATTGACCGGTCATCACCGGAACCACTATTCACACCAGAACCTTCGCTGCTCGGCCTACGCCAGCCACTGCCCTAAAACCACACCTAATCTCTAGCCCATTCCCCCACCTTTCGATCCCCTAGCCCTCATCAAGCGTCCCCTAGTTCACCGGAAAGCCATGGTGCGCTGCAAGATCACTTACTACAAGATGCTGACGCCGGAGCGCCGTGCAGAAATCGCGGCGGCGGTCGGTGCCACAGACCTCTGTTCCCAAGCTTGCTTTGCAGCGGGCCAATCCCCGAGTTCTCTGGAGCCAAGCTACGAGGAGGAGGAAGTCGATACAATGTTCATGGCGGAGGTCACGACGCAGAAGGCCCCCGATGGGTATGAGACGATGGACGTCGACTTCGTGCCGGCGTCCGAGTCCCCCATGGTGCAGGCGGACCAGCAGTTCAACATGGCGATACTAAAGGAGGACCGGGAGGCAGAGGCTCAACTCGATGCGGAGCGTGCGCATGCCGCTGCCATCGAGGCTATCGTGTAGGCGGGACCGGATGTCGTGGATGTGAACCAGGCGGCGGAGGCTCAACTTGAGGCGGAGCTTGCGGATGCCGATGCCATCGAGGCCCTCCTGCAGGCTGAACCAGGCGTCCTGGACTTGAACCGGGCGGCAGAGGCTCGACTTGATGCAGAGCACGTGGATGCCGCTCTCATTGACACCCTCCTGTAGGCGGAACCGGATGTCCTGGACTTGAACCGGGTGGCGGAGGCTCGACTCGACACGGAGCGCGCGGATGCCGCTGCCATCGAGGCCCTCCTACAGGCGGAACCGGACGTCCTCGACTTGAACTGGGCTGTGCTCTCATCTGTGCAGAGCGCCCACACACTCCGCTTGAACGAGTAGCTGGAGGCCGAGGACAAAAACAGTGCGGAGACACACGTCGGCAGCTACTGCTGGTTCGCGCGGCAGCCAAAGACGACGAGGCCGTCTCTTTTCACGAGCAATGATAGTCTTTCTTTATGTTGTTGTTTTTATGGATCTTTTGTTGTGTAAAAACATATATTTGTTATGCAAGTCGCCTGACTTGGGTCAGTCTACCATTTCAGGTGGTTGGATGAATACCCTACGTCTCCTAACCCTTCTTTCCTTCTTCCTCACCTCTTATACTTCCCCAACAGACCACCGCACGGGTCGTACTGATACTCCCCAACATGCGGTTGGATAAACATACTCTATGAACGAAAATTATGTGTCAGCGATAGGATGGCTGAGTTTGGTTTGTTCACATGCGACAGCACGTGTCCGTGAGGGTGCATTCCCTTGGTTGGGTTTGCAGCGTGCAGGAGCGACTATGTGAGGGTGCGGTGCGACCGCGACGTGCAGGAGCGACCGTGTGAGGGTGCGTCGCGACCGCGACAGTCGTGCACAAGTGTACCTCCTTCTCATTTTGAAAACTTTAGGAAAGCTTGGCAAAAATGTGTGGCGAAGTTTGGCAATGCAAGGCCTAGACCCAAACAGGATAAGTACGTACGTACTAGGAGTACTAGTGTTAAAAAATAAAGGCGGGATTTTCCTTCGCGGGATTTAATCGATACAAATCCTTGTTTCACGTGTCAATTAATGCGTATTTTTTCTCCAAAGACCAAAGAGCTAACCATCTCACTCCTCATCGCTCTATTAATGCAGTTCCATGCAAACCAACCTTCTCACTTCCGCATGCATGCAGGGGATATTAATGTCCTTGGTTGCTAGTATTGGCAAACCCCATCAATTTTGCCTCGATTAGTGTTAGTGGCCCTTTGCAAATTGTAATTTTGATATACTGGCCTTGTGTACAAAAAAATGGAGGTAGTAACTATATTTGACTTCCTTCCCCATTGCGGTGACGTTGACGATATCTATTTTTTTGTGGTTTGGCGAAGTGCGTTCGACGGAGAACACCATTGAGGGAGACCACGGTAAGTCGTTCGCAAGTGCCGCCTGCAAGCTAAGACAACTGCCTTATTTCAATCCAGGAAGTCCGTTGAACCAAAGGACTAGTACTACTAGGAGTACACAATAGCGTCGTTCGTCCAACTTAGTGCGGTGAGATGGTTTCTCGAAGAAGACGATGGAGAAGCGGAGTCAGCGAAGAGTGAAATGATGGTTGCTTTGTCCGTTCTTTTGTGATTTGACGCCTCACTGCTTTGTGATTTGTGACAGAAGGGACAGGAGAGTAGACTCTGTGCTCTATACTGTACTACATGCGTCCAAGCATGGGAGAAAGAGGAGAGACATTGCATTTTTCTATTCCTTCAATCAATCAATCAGGGAGCTTCGGTTCCATCTTTTTGGCTTTCGCAACACCGTCCACAATGGTTCCCACGGTGCCAAAAGCTATTTTCACATTTGGCTACACATTGTGGATGCCCTTAACCGTACCACTTGGTTTTGCTCATGTGTGCTATCTATGCAAAATCTCAATTATATTGATCTAAAAATTATAGAATAAAGATTGGTAAAAAGGAGGTGATTTTGCCGCGTGGATGGCGGGGGAGGATTCTTATTTTTAGAGGACATTGTCCTGGCGGTTTGCTAACATGCGGTCCCACGTGTCAGTGCTTTACCAAGCCGATCCGCGTCCCATATGAGGCAGAACAATGGCAAAAGCAACACGTGGTTAAGTTGAAGAAGATGAGGGAGAAGCAGATTCAACAACGAGTGAAATGATGGTTGCTTCGTCCCTCCAACTTCTTTTTTTAGCATTATTACTTCGTCCCTCCAACTTAACTGCGGGAAACGTGCAGCTTTGTGATTTGACGCCTCATTGCTCATTACTACGCCCGCACCATGACTGGGGTGCTTCACCCCGGCTGCTCTGCACCGTATTCCGGTATGGCACGTGGACCCGGTAGCTTGATGTCCCACATGTTGGCGAAAGGGAGTAGAGGATTTATGAAAGCAAGCGCTCCACTCTTACGACGGAGGAGTACACGACATGACGGCCTAGTGAACTGTCACTTGTACTGTATAGTACTATAGTTTTGCTGTTTCGCATGATCCATCGATACAAACCCGATTAAACAGGAAAGAGCGGGATTTTGCCGGCGCGGTAGATGATACTGGCCATACATTTCAAAGGCAATTTTAATGGATGCAAACTGAATAATTATAAGTAACAATATCATATCTAGTAAAACTAAAAACACATATGATTTATTGTGTTAGAGTGTAGTAGTAGTGCTGTATTGCATAGTTGTTAGATGTAACATGCGAGAACGTGTAGAGATGTAGTTTTGGAGGGACTACAGAGAGAAAAGCGTAATACAGTCACCAAACTTCAGAATAAGCTGATTACGATCACTATATATGTATTGCGGTGATTATACGATCACTTGCTCACGGTTCAGCATCGAATTGCACTCTGTTGACCGGCCAAATAGTCTGCGTGGCGCCATGTTGACTAGTTAAATTGACCACGTTCCTTGTGGGTCCCACATATCAGTTCGCATAGGGAAAAGGTCAGATAAACACAAATTTACGTAGGCGTGACAAGACTCCAACCCGTGCGCGGGAATCACCTGGTTGTGTATGTGTCTGTCAGGGCCTGATGTGTGCGCATGCACGTGTAGGTTGAGCACTTGAGCGTGAGAGTGCGCATGCATGCGTGTGTGCGTGTGACTGTTGCGTGCGTGCGTGGCTGCGTGTGTACGTGTGAGTGTTGCGTGCGTGCGTGGGTGCATGTGTTTGTGTGAGTGTTGTGTGGATGCAGTTGGTGTGCATGCGTGCATGTGTGTATAATCACCACACCAGCTCATGTGTGTTAAAACAGACGGCTCAGCATACCAATACAAGGCCACCTTGTCCGCTGTGCCCGCGGTCATGACTTCGAACCATCGTCCAAATATTTTTTTGTCGTTTGTTTTCATTCTTACTAGGAAGATGCCTGTGCATTGCACGTAACATCAAGATGCATTTGTATGACTAGTTTATCTTGTAAGAGAAAAGGATGAAAAGGGAAGGACTTATTTGCAAATGTGGAGAGGTGTGTGGGTACCTTTTTGCAAAATTGCCATAGTTTCTTTCCTATCCGTCAGATATAAATCGGACGACCTATATTGCAGGATGGCAGGCAGACCATCATCACCAACTCTGTTTTTTTATAAGTGTATTTTATGTATTTTATAAGAGTCTAGATGTAGAGTAGATACAAGTAGACAGGTGGTCACGATGGTAGTGAGATAATGTGATGCAACACTAGAGGTGCCACGTGGAGCGTTTAACTGGTCAACTAGTCATGTCATGAGCAAATACAGAGTTGTATGGTGAGCTCGTGACTGTATAATAACCACTAAACGTAAATGGTGCCCATAATGAGTGGATTATGAGGTCCAATGTACGTATCGTGCTTTCGCTTCAAATACAATGATCGTCATTGCATATATCACGAGAGAAAGATGAAACATGTGTGAATTTTCTAGGGGCTTACTTCTAAAGGACCTGGAGATAGTTTTGTGTGCATACATGAAAGGGGCGTATAGGGGGGGTATGCGACGGAGAGAGAGATGCTCTTCGTTTCTCTTTATTATGACTAACTTTGTATATAGTATAAAAATATACAAATTCACAATGCAGAATAAATATCATTGTGGGCACCATGCAATGCAAATTGGCGTTCGTACTCCTCCATATAACTTTGTAATATTGTATATATGTAGAAACTCTAAAATAATTTTTTGTCCACACTTTATTCGAAAGGAATGTTGTACGCGAAATAAACGTGAAGAGAGGGCTTTTTAGATCAGTGGAGTACGTGATGTAACATATGTGAATGTGTAGTTGATGCATTTGGCGGGGCCTAGAGAGGTATGTGTGTGTATTACGTATTCGAGAGAGGCATGGATAGAGGGGCCGACGGGGGGCGTGGGAGAGATAGCACGAGAAATGAGAGTGGTCTAGAGAGAGAGAGACAAATATGACATCACAACGAGAGATTCCATTCCCTTGAGTGTGTATATGCAAGGGGGGAGGGAATAGAGGCACCAGGAGAAATTTTTTTGTGTGTGTGGTGTTTGTGTTGGTATGTGTGGGTGTGAGAAGATAATGAGACGTGGGGGCAGAGGGTGTGTCACCGCGTGAGGTCCGGTGGTTCGAGGTGAGGCCCTTCGTTCGGTTCCGTCCTGCGCCACATTGGTCGGCCCATGACGCATTTAGGAAGACCCATGGATGACTAGTCGTACAAGACGAAGATAGCAGAATTGTTAAGGACTCTGTGTCCACTGACAAAGCCGGCTAGGATTTGTAACCCTAGGTTCTCGGACTAAGGTAACCCCTTTATCTCTGATATTACTATTCATCCAACCTAACTTTAAGGGGCATCCTACAGAATGCTCTGCTAGAATCATACTCGTCGATTAGGAAGAGAGGTGTGAGACAATGCATGAGAGACAGGCCTAAAGATAATGTGCGTACATGAGACACGTAGGCAGGTCCATGTATATAGAAAGGGTCGATGGGCATTGTGCGTGTGTATGTTTGTGAGAGGAAGAGTGCTTGTGATAAAGGTTAGTGAAAATAGTTGTAAATGGTTACGAGAGGGAGGGAGGGTTATATCTAGAGCATGTGTGCGAGAAAGATACCTCGGGAGAGAGTGTGTGAGCATATGTGAGAGACCACCGATGTAGAGTGAAACTACATGTAAAAGACTGGTGTACACATTGATTAAACATATAAATTGTATCCAAATATTAGGATGGGATCATGATATTTGCAATTCGCGTAAGGAGCGGTCATTGATCCATCAGACATCTAGATTCTATCGAATTTGAGCATGTCTAAGTTATTATTCGACATAATTGATCCACATAGTTAGTATTTTGAACTTCAGACAATGCATCGCTTTAGTAATCGAATATAAACGTGAGTATAGTTCATGTTGTGTGTGTAAAGCACATTATACATACGAAAGTTACACAATGAACATTATAAATAGCTACCTATGAACTAGCATACATTTGAATTCAACTTAAGGTGGTTTAAAAAAATCAAATTAAACATGAGGTCCATTCAATTATTTGAATTTGATATCACACTACAACAACAACCCCCTATAACAACGAATGGCTTGCAACGAAAAAGAAGATGTGTTGTAGGTAGCCCCACGTATCCGACCTCTCAATGTTTTCCTATTTGACCTTCCCCACGTCTTGAGAGAGGAGTCTCCGTAGATCTTTGGTCTTCTCCCCCCGTAACAGAAACTTCCCAAAATTTCTACCGTGAGAAGCCCTAAAACAATTCCTCGATCCGTAAGCTGTGGTGGCGCCTTCCCCTCTGAATTTGCGCCTAGCTCCAGATCTCTCTTCACTATTTTCTAGCGTCGCCTCTTTTCTGATCTATTTGGCGTCAATCATCATTCTCACTAATACTAATCCATCTGGTTGACCCTCGTTGGATTGGAATTTGGATCAGTCGTGCAGGAGCAGGGTTCGTGGATCCTCTATGGACAGCAAACGCCTACAAGATCCGCAGCCACACCGACATCATCTTCTGGCACGGCAAGGTATGTACAAGTCGAATGATTTAGAAGTAGAAACGTGTACCCTGCTCCTAACTTGGTTCCTTAATTACTTTCGATCTCGTAGAATGCCTTTCTGAATTTCACACGTGTTTTCAAGGATCTTATTAGGCCACGAGGCCTATGGCTAAGTTCCTCAAAGTCTACTGCGAATGTATAGTATTAAGTATTAACAAACACGAATACTCTGTGAACTTGGGTTTATGCTGCGTGCAGGGTGGTTGAGAGTTTGTAGAAGCATCTAGAGGGGTTCATGGTGGGGGAGACATTGGCGCCAACGTTCATAGTGTAGTGCGACTAGTGCAGCAATTCAGCGTTGGAGTGGAACAATGTGTGCTCTCTGCTACTATTCATTGTCGGCTCCAGGATGCACCGCAGGGGTACCACCCGGTTCAGCGAAGCCATGAGGGGCGTTGCTGCGTGTCTTCCTCGACGTGTTTGACGCGCACCATGGGTTTGTGTTTCTTGTATTTTTGATGATTTATGTCTATTTTTTTAACAGGAACTTAGCCATATTCCTACAGTAGACGACTGAAGATGCAGAAGGTACACAGATATTACTAGGTGTAGTTCAGCTATTAGTTGTGCACATATTTGTTTAGCCAAGGAGGAATAGTTAGATACATATACAAGTACTATGAGAATGAAGATGACAAACCACCGGTTGTTTTATTTCTTACATCGTCCATCTCATTTAGAAATCTACTAGAAACTCACTACACAGTCTTCAACTTTACATTAAACGGCACTGATTACTATTGAAACGGTAGATTGCCAATTACGACCGCAGTCTTATACTTGAAATACTGAACCACCTCCCCTAAGAAAATTTATTTATTTGTCAAATATATTAGCAATACTAATGAGCATAAAATTCTCAGTATTCCAGATTGACTTAGGAAGTTCATGTTAAAAAATAACCATTTAGGCTGGAGACCTTTGTATGAGTAATGATGGTCTTAACTGCAAAATAAAATAAAATAAATGTGTAATAATGTTCTGCCAACTGGCACCCGATCTACTGCATGATTGTAACTGCAGAACTTAATATTCACTTCTCTTGTCCACCCAGGATATTAGCTTATGGATGTGACGGTTTGTCTAGAGCATATTTGATTTCAGTATACATACGTTTGAAAAACTGGTTAGTGATGTTCTAAGTTACAAATACATATATGGAATCTGCAGGTTACAAAAACTTATTTGTTCCTGACTTCCAGGTCAATATTATTGGCACTAAACCTCTAGTACCAAGCTAGATTCCTATGAGGTTATTTCTAATTGTAAGTTCTATATTGAATCAACGTTTCTTCACCAGTTCAAATTAAATGCGAGATTGGATTGTTAATAGCAATCCTGGTTTTTTTTATTATATACCATATGCATTTATCTTTTTTTTCCACCTTATTTGTACAGGAAAACAGTTCCCGAAATATTGCAGGGCACTAACACATTTCATCCGATGACAACCTAATGATAGATAGTAGCACTCTTATAATAGATGGTAAGATTTTTAGCCTATGAATATATAATTTATTTGGCTCTAGCTTTTGAAATTCTTCCTTTAATTTTTTTGTCTTTCACGTACCATACTATGCTGTAACTGAAACTTATTATATTTAGTGACAAACTGATATAATGCATGCACATACTGCCCATTCAGTTTCATAGAGTATTTTGACCCTACTATTTGTTTTAGACATCTTCATATTACTGCCGCTAAATGTACAATTTATACACCCATCAGGCTTTCTTGACTACTGTTTTCGAGCATATAGTGCATCTAAAAATGGATAAGAGCCAACACATCTTTGTTTCCTAGATTTTGGAATATCAATTATTTCTCTCCTTAATGGTTTCTTATGTTTACAACGCAACAAACAACATAGCTTTATATTTTAATAGGTTAAAGATGTCTAATGATCAATCTATCTTCTATAGTTTTATGTTAGTTTTTACTTTTACAATAATCAAAAGCATCTAGTCTTCGTAGTTGTAACCTGGGCCATTTGGAAGGAAAGAGACCACAAAATATTTTGGAATAATGAGCCATCATTTAACTGCTGGAAAACTTGATTTGAGTGAGATTTTGCCTTCTGATACATAGATCCAAGTCCGACCTAGGGCCAGCTATACATTGAAAATTCAGTAAAGTAACTAATCATTTTTTGCCTTTGTTCTTTGCCTAGCTCCTCCTTTGGCTTACCACCCTTCTCATCATTCATTCTTTATTGGCTATATGGTGTTGGATCTCAGGGTGGCAGCCTTTGTTGGACTAGCTATACAATGTTGTAATTTGTGAACCTTTAAATATATGTGTCAGTAGGATTTCCTATTGTCTTCTGATTCAAAATAAAATAGAACATGACACAATGCAGATCGTATCAGGTCATTCAAAGTGCTGATGGTTTAGAACATGCCGCTCAATAAATGTAGCGGGGTTAATTATCGCATCGCCTTCACCGTTTTAAGTTGCTCCTCCAAATTTTACCGCTCTATTAATCTGATTTTATCTAATGTAAGTTACTTATCTTATTTCTTTGTTGTTGTAGATTGCCAAGACAAACAGATATGCACGGCTCAGATGTTGATTGCAAGGTCGAGAGTGAAGCTACTTCTAGATAGGTCCACAAGTTGTTTTGGATTTTTCTTTTGCCGAATCAATGCTCAAACATTATGCTTTACAATAACTGAGATGTTGATAGCAAGGTCGAGAACTGGGCTGCTGGTAGTAGATAGTTTCACATCTTATAATCTTTGGATTGTGTTCTTTGTAATGGAACAGCCAATTTAATAAATGAAATGTTCTATTCATTATATTGTGGTTCTTATATATGCTTTATCGCCAATTATCTTATATATCTAGATGATAATATATGAAATTCCAATTTTTTTTGAAGGAAAGCTTCTAGGCATTGTAATGACTGTTCATTTCCATTTGAAAATCATGTTGTGCAGGGTAGACACCAACGCATATGAAGTGTTGTTGGGCTGTAACTTTATATGTTGGTTTTTTGCAACACTTTTTTACGTTGTTTACCAATGCATTTGTATACGTTGTTGTAGACCCTTGCAACACCACCAACGGCAACGCAAAATAATCCGTTGGTGTATACCTTAGCAACGATTATATGGACATACAACAACGCATCGATGTGTTGCTGAAGGGGGGTTCTTGTTGTAGTGTCATGGCATTTGTAAACCATACCTAAATTACGGGGGCACCAATCTTTGCTCTGAGTTTGTACATAATAGCATATGTAGTCGTGTACAAAATAGATTCAAATTTAGATCCTCCATTCCAAAATAACTATAGTTATAGGATTTTCAAGTGTCAAAATTTCAAAAAAAAGCGGATAATTTAATAAGGTTTTCAAATATATAAGGTCAAATATAACGTTGTCTATTTAGGTCAATCCTCATAGTTCAAGAGTACTCTAAACGTGAATGCTTGTGTTTCAAAATTTTGAACGAAGCGCCAAAAGAGCCTCTACTCGCCCGAAACCGCGTGAGACCAATGTTTGGTAGTACAAGGAAATTACTTTTCTAATAACTCCGACCCATGAAACCTACCGGCCCAACGTCCAAAGGTCTAAACCGGGGTAGGTTTGTAGCTTCATCTAGACGCCACGCTGATAACCCGCAAGTATACAGGATAGTTGTAGCATCTTTCGATAAGTAAGAGTGTCGAACCCAATGAGGAGCTAAAGGTAGAACTAATACTCTCTTAGGTCCTATCGGCCACTGATACGACTCTACGCATGCTTGACGTTCGCTTTACCTAGAACAAGTATGAAACTGGAAGTACTGTGTAGGTGTGATAGGATAGGTTTGCAAGATAATAAGGAGTACGTAAATATAAACTACGGGCTGTTTAGATAAAGATGCAATAAAGTAAATATAGCGACTGTGGGACAGTGGTGGTAGGAGTTGTGAAATTGTCCCTAAGCAATTGACTACGTTACTAGACCGGTAATCACTATTGCAATTCTATTTGAGGGAGAGGCATAAGCTAACATACTCTCTCTACTTGGATCATATGCACTTATGATTGGAACTCTAGCAAGCATCCGCAAATACTAAAGATTCCTTAAGGTAAAACCCAACCATAGCATTAAAGTATCAAGTCCCCTTTATTCCATACGCAAACAACCTACTTACTCGGGTCTGTGCTTCTGTCACTCATGCCACCCACCACAAGCAAATCATAAACATATTGCAAACCCTACAGCGGGAACCCCTCACGCTTGCGCGACACGGAGGGCACAATAGGAAAGCACCGATAATAAAACATGCAACTCAAACCAATCATAGCAATTCATCAATCATCGATAGGACAACGAAAATCTACTCAGACATCATAGGATGGCAACACATCATTGGAAAATAATATGAAGCATAAAGCACCATGTTCAAGTAGAGGGTACAGCGGGTTGCGAGAGATGGACCGCTGGATATAGATGGGGGAAGGTGATGGAAACGTTGGTGAAGATGATGGAGGTGTTGGTGAAGATCGCAGTGATGATGATGGCCTCCGGCAGCGTTCCGGCGCCACCGAAAGCAAGGGGGAGAGAGCCCCCCTTCTTCTTCTTCTTCCTTGACCTCCTCCCTAGATGGGAGAAGGGTTTCCCCTCTGGTCCTTGGCTCCCATGGCGTGGGAGGGGCGAGAGCCCTTCCGAGATTAGATCTATCTCTCTGTTCCTGCGTTCTCAGATTCTGCCCCTTCATCGTTTCTTTTATATCTGGAGATCCGTAACTCCGATTGTGGTGAATCTTTCGCCCAGATCTTTCTCGTAAAATTAGCTTTCTTGTGGCAAAAGAAGAGCATCAACTGCCTTA
>NC_041385.1:199368301-199400421 GCF_002162155.2 Triticum dicoccoides
GCGCTTGCCTCCCTGGGGCGCGCCCCCTATCTCCTGGCCCCCTCGGGCACCGTCTCGCGTTGATTTTACTTCCCAAAAATCACAAATATTCCAAAATAATTCTCCGTCCATTTTTATCGCGTTTGGACTCCGTTTGATATTGGGTTTCTGCGAAACAAAAAACATGCAACAGACAGGAACTGGCACTGGGCACTGGATCAATATGTCAGTCCCAAAAAATAGTATAAAAAGTTGCCAAAAGTATATAAAAGTTGAATAATATTGGCATGGAACAATGAAAAATTATAGATACGACGGATACGTATCAGCATCCCCAAGCTTAATTCCTGCTCATCCTCAAGTAGGTAAATGATAAAAAAGATAATTTTTGATGTGGAATGCTACCTAGCATAATCTTGATCATATGTCTAATCATGGCATGAATATTAAGACACGAATGATTCAAATCAATAGTCTATCATTTGACATAAAAACAATAATACTTTGAGCGTACCAATAAAGCAATCATGTCTTTTCAAAACAACAAGGCCAAAGCAAGCTTATCCCTACAAAATCATATAGTTTGGCCATGCTTCATTTTCGTCACACAAAATGCCCCCATCATGCACAACCTTGATGACAAGCCGAGCAATTGGTTCATACTTTTTAACGCGCTTCACCTTTTTCAACCCTCACACAATACATGAGCGCAAGCCATGGATATAGCACTATAGGTGGAATAGAATATAATGATGGAGGTTATGTGGAGAAGACAAAAAAGGAGAAAGTCTCACATCGACGCGGCTAATCAACGGGCTATGGGGATGCCCATCAATTGATGTCAATGCGAGGAGTAGGGATTGCCATGCAACAGATGCACTAAGTGCTATAAGTATATGAAAGCTCAACAAAAGAAACTAAATGGGTGTGCATCCAACTTGTTTGCTCATGAAGACCTAGGGCATTTGAGGAAGCCCATCGTTGGAATATACAAGCCAAGATCAATAATGAAAATGCCCACTAGTATATGAAAGTGATAACATAGGAGACCCTCTATATGAAGAACATGGTGCTACTCTGAAGCACAAGTGTGGAAAAAGGATAGTAACATTGCCCCTTTTCTTTTCTTTTTTTTCTTTTTTTCTTTTTCTTTTTCGGTGGGCTTCTTTGGCCCCCTTTTTTTATTTAGACTTCTTTGGCCTTTTCTTTTTTCTTTTTTTCTTTTTTTCTTTTTTTTCTGGGGCAATGCTCTATAATGATGATCATCACACATTTATTTACTTACAACCCAATATTACAACTCGATACTAGAACAAAGATATGACTCTATATGAATGCTTCCGGCGGTGTACCGGGATGTGCAATGATCTAGCGTAGCAATGACATCAAAAAATGGACAAGCCATGAAAACATCATGCTAGCTATCTTACGATCATGCGAAGCAATATGACAATGAATGCTCAACTCATGTATATGATGAGGATGGAAGTTGCATGGCAATATATCTTAGAATGGCTATGGAAATGCCATAATAGGTAGGTATGGTGGCTGTTTTGAGGAAGATATAAGGAGGCTTATGTGTGATAGAGCGTATCATATCACGGGGTTTGGATGCACCAACGAAGTTTGCACCAACTCTCGAGGTGAGAAAGGGCAATGCACGGTACCGAAGAGGCTAGCAATGATGGAAAGGTAAAAGTGCGTATAATCCATGGACTCACATTAGTCATAAAGAACTCATATACTTATTGCAAAAGTTTATTAGCCCTCGAAGCAAAGTACTACTACGCATGCCCCTAGGGGGATAGATTGGTAGGAAAATACCATCGCTCATCCCCGACCACCACTCATAAGGAAGACAATCAAAGAAACACCCCATGCTTCAAATTTGTCACACAACGGTTACCATACGTGCATGCTACGAGACTTGCGAACCTCAACACAAGTGTCTCTACAATCCACAACCACCCACTAGCATGACTCTAATATCACCATCTTTATATCGCAAAACTATTGCAAGGAATCAAACATATCATATTCAGCGATCTACAAGTTTATGTAGGATTTTATGACTAACCATGTGAATGACCAATTCCTGTCATCTCTCTAAAAAGATTTAAGTGAATCAAGAGAGTTTAATTCTTTCTACAAAAGATATGCCCACACTCTAACAAATATAAGTGAATCAAAAGATCATTCTACAAATGGCGGTTTTCTATGTAAAGAGAAACAGGCAATCCAACTTCAAATGATATAAGTGAAGCACATGAAGCATTCTATAAAGCCACACTCAAAAGATTTAAGTAAAGTGCAATGAGAATTCTATAAATCAACCAAGGACTATCTCATACCAGCATGGTGCATAAAAGAAAAGTGAAAACTAAATGCAAAAGACGCTCCAAGACTTGCACATAATGCATGAACGAAACGAATATGAAAACATACCGATACTTGTTGAAGAAAGAGGGGATGCCTTCCGGGGCATCCCCAAGCATAGACGCTTGAGTCTCCTGGAATATTTACTTGGGGTGCCTCGGGCATCCCCAAGCTTGATCTCTTGCCTCTCTTCCTTTTCCTCATATCGAGACCTCCTCGTTTAGACACTTCATCCACACAAAACTTCAACAGAAAACTCGGTAAGATCCGTTAGTATAATAAAGCAAGTCACCACTCTAAGTACTGTTGAAAACCAATTCATATTTTGTTTTTGCACTGTGTCTACTGTAATATAACTTTTGCATGGCTTAATCCACTGATATAAATTGATAGATTCATCAAAGCAAGCAAACTGTGCATCAAAAACAGAATCTATCAAAAACAGAACAGTCTGTAGCAATCTCAAAATCCACCATACTTATGTTACCCCAAAAATTCTACCAAAATTAGGAAAAATAAAAAAGTTGTACAGAAAGACAGTTCAAAAAGAATCAGAACCCATTAACGTCCCAGTTAAAAATGTAAAATCGCGCACTACAGCCAAAGTTTCTTTCCTGCACCGTACAAACAAACAAGCATTGTAAACATCCTAAAGGCAAACCTTGGCACATTATTTTTATAATACAATGGAATTATACAAGGGGATAATTATTTTTGATGAAAAGTTTATGTAATCAAGATTCACCAAGTTTCCGTGAGCATGAAGAAAGTTCAAGGAGCTCTCCCACTTCAACAATGCTTGTCTCTCTCACTTTCACTTTCCTTTTTCAAAAGTTTTTAGGTTCCCCTCTTTATTTTTTTTGTTTTTAAACTATATGAAAGCACTCAACAGAAATAAATGACTCTCTAAAACTTCCGGGTTGTCTCCCTGGTAGCGCTTTCTTTAAAGCCATTAAGCTAGGCAATTAGTGCTCAAGTAATGAATCCACCCGGATCCCAAGGTATATCAAAGCCAATTTTAATTAACAATGATTTGTACTTTAGTAGTGAGCACAAAGTAACATATATCAAGCAACAACGAAGTATAGCTCTCTTCCTATGCATCGGCATGTCATAAAAGAACAATTCATGCACACATAGTAAAGGCCAATGCATAGTATAAGCAGTTTCTTGCAACTCTATCGTGTTGGAAACATAGAGAGGTGGAGATATAGTTCCTCTCTCATAATAATTGCAAGTAGGAGCAGCAAGCACATGCATATTATATCTATCAAAATCATCATGTGCAATGGTAAAAGGCAACCCACCAATATAATCCTTACTAAGCACAAACTTCTCCGATATAGTTTAGTTGGGAGAATTCAGAAAGACAATAGGACTATCATGCGTGGGTGTAAGAGCAAAAATTTCATGTTTAACATAAGGAACTATAGCAAGTTCATCTCCATAAGCATAATTCATATTGGCATCTTGGCCACAAGCATAGCAAGCATCATCAAAAAGGGATATTTCAAGAGAATCAACGGGATCATAGCAATCATCATGGCAATCATCCTTCGGTAAGCACGAAGGGGAATTAAACAATGTATGAGTTGAAGAGTTACTATCATTAGAAGGTGGGCACGGGTGATTAATCCACTCTTCCTCCTTTTGTTCTTCGCTCTCCTCATCATCTTTTTCATCCAATGAGCTCACTGTTTCATCAATTTCTTCTTCCATAGCTTCCTGCAAAATATTAGTCTCTTCTTGGACAGCAGAGACTTTCTCAATAAATGCATTAATATTGTAATTGTATTCATAATTTTCATAGCAATATCTAAGTATAGCAAGATTTTCAGGTCTATAAACACCATCATCATCAAAAGCTTCATTCTTTTCAAACAAAGATTCTATTTCATAAGCAGCCTTAAAAGCAACAAATTCTTCATTTTGCTCAACATCATAGTAATCATAGATACCATTAGCATAAGAAGCTAAGGTTTCATTATCATTGAATTTGCATGAAAAGGGAAGGTGTGGAGCCTTCATCCTAGAGCAACAAGTATAATCATGTATCACGCATAGTTGACGAGCATACCAACGCAACATAGAAATTTGATCCCATAATAGCTTCCCTTTTTGTGTCAAGCGATAATCCCTAAAGTATTCACGTTGATCCAACGTGTCTCCCATAACATAATGGAATGGGGTTTTCTCAGGATTACCAAAGTAGTACATAATATCTTTCACATAATGAGAATTGAGGGTTTTTGGAGTCACCCCATCTTCATGAGTAGCAAGTACACCTAATTTTTTTGGTATTTTGTGTTCCATATCCATAACTAAAGATAGAGAACAACTAAGAACAGCAAATAAAAATAACTTAGTGATAAAGCAAACAAGCACACACGAGAATATTCACCCCATGCTATGACTCCCCGGCAACGGCGCCAGAAAAAGGACTTGATAACACGCAAGCATACGGGATAGTTGTAGCCTCTTTCGATAAGTAAGAGTGTTGAACCCAACGAGGAGCTAAAGGTAGAACAAATACTCTCTCAAGTCCTATTGGCCACTCATACGACTCTACGCACGCTTTACGTTTGCTTTACCTAGAACAAGTATGAAACTATAAGTACTGTGTAGGTGTGATAGGATAGGTTTGCAAGATAATAAAGAGTACGCAAATATAAACTAGGGGCTGTTTAGATAAAGATGCAATAAAGTAAATATAGCGACTGTGGGAAAGTGGTGGTAGGAGTTGTGAAATTGTCCCTAAGCAATTGACTACGTTACTAGACCGGTAATCACTATTGCAATTCTATTTGAGGGAGAGGCATAAGCTAATATACTTTCTCTACTTGGATCATATGCACTTATAATTGTAACTCTAGCAAGCATCCGCAAATACTAAAGATTCATTAAGGAAAACCCAACCATAGCATTAAAGTATCAAGTCCCCTTTATCCCATATGCAAACAACCTACTTACTCGGGTCTGTGCTTCTGTCACTCACGCCACCCACCACAAGCAAATCATAAACATATTGCAAACCCTACATCGGGAACCCCTCACGCTTGCGCGACACGGAGGGCACAATAGGAAAGCACCAATAATAAAACATGCTACTCAAACCAATCATAGCAATTCATCAATCACCGATAGGACAACAAAAATCTACTCAGACATCATAGGATGGCAACACATCATTGGAAAATAATATGAAGCATAAAGCACCATGTTCAAGTAGAGGGTACAGAGGGTTGCGGGAGAGTGGATCGCTGGATATAGATGGGGGAAGGTGATGGAAATGTTGGTGAAGATGATGGAGGTGTTGGTGAAGATTGCGGTGATGATGATGGCCTCCGGCAGCGTTCCGGCGCCACCGGAAGCGAGGGAGAGAGAGCCCCCCTTCTTCTTCTTCTTCCTTGACCTCCTCCCTAGATGGGAGAAGGGCTTCCCCTATGGTCCTTGTCTCCCATGGCACGGGAGGGGCGATAGCCCCTCCGAGATTGGATCTATCTCTCTGTTTCTGCGTTCTCAGATTCTGCCCCTTCATCGTTTCTTTTATATCCGGAGATCCGTAACTCCGATTGGGGTGAATCTTTCGCCCAGATCTTTCTCATAAAATTAGCTTTCTTGCGGCAAAAGAAGAGCGTCAACCTCCTTACGGGGGGCCCAAGAGAGTCCAGGGCGCACGTGCCTCCCTGGGGCGCACCCCCTATCTCCTGCCCCCCTCGGGCACCGTGTCGCGTTGATTTTACTTCCCAAAAATCACAAATATTCCAAAATAATTCTCCGTCCGTTTTTATCCCGTTTGGAGTTCGTTTGATATTGGGTTTCTACAAAATAAAAAACATGCAACAGACAGGAACTGGCACTGGGCACTGGATCAATATGTTAGTCCCAAAAAATAGTATAAAAAGTTGGCAAAAGTATATAAAAGTTGAATAATATTGGCATGGAACAATCAAAAATTATAGATACGACGGAGACGTATCACACGCAACCGCCTCCGAAAAACATTCATACACAATGGCCGCCTAAGCACACATGCGCACGGCCGAAATCGCTCCCGCCCACTATGTGGGACACCTAGGATTACCATCCTACCCCCAACCCGTAGTAGGTCCGAAATTTAAGAGGGGGCAAATTTAGTACTTTCCCCAAATTTCAAACAAGCGCATCCCATCTTCTATTCAAAAAAGCCAAAAAACAAGCGCGTCCCAGACCAAAACATGGTTCCCCCCCCACCCGTCCGATTCCCCATTCGTACTCCGTGGGCACCAAAATACCTCTCCACCAGCTGCGAAACCCCGGCGTCCTCCGTCCGCCACCCCATCTCACCCATTAACCACCGCCCTCCTCCATCACGCCGGAGCCGATACCCCGATGTCGTCGTCCACCGCAACCTCAACCGCAACGCCCTCGATGGTTAGTAGTTGAAGCCGAGGCCGAGCCATCCGTACCCGAGCCAGTTCAACCACGCCATCCTGCACCTCACCGCTGCTGCTCCAACTTCGCCACCCTCCACCGCGTCGGAGCTGTTCCTGCTACGCCGTCCTTCAAAGCCTCGGATCTGCTTCCCCTCCGCCGACATACGGCCACGGCAACACAATCAACAATTTGGCCATGGGTTCGTCCAAGCCTGCACCCTCCAGAACATCAATTTCCCCGGTAAAAAGAAGAAGATCAGCATGACATGTGGAGGTGAACACACCGGCAACCGAAAATGGTACTCCTCTTCCCTTATTCATGCAAATCTTACGTCTCTGCTTGCACGGTATTCATCCCACAGAAGACACTAGTTGACCACTTCTTCTTGATACTAGATGTTCCTAGTAACTCGCGATGCACAAGGTTTCTCCTCATATACTATTTCACCTTAGCTAGAGGTTCGTCGCCCCCCTGAATTTCAATTTCTGGCCAGTTGATTTCCAATTAACGGAAGCATTCCCCGGCATAAAAGGCGCTAGTACGCCTATTACACCGGGGAAGTAGCGCCTTGGTGTTTATCTTAGGGGCGTGTGCGGCCTAGAGCTACTGGCGCCCGATCTGGAGGTCGGCCGGGATTAAAGGGATGGCCTGGGGGCGCTGCCAAGCACGGTGGTGGTGCGAGGTCGACAGGAGGGCTGGGCGGTGGAGGCAGGGGTCTGGGCCGGTGGTCGCTGGCGGTTCAAGAAGGATCGTCAACAGTGACTGGCGGGAGGTAGACGAAGGCCATCTGCCCGTTCCTAATAGATCGGACGGTTCATTAAAAAATCGACTAACCTATTTATTTTCAGTCGACTGTTATCTTAGATATGACCACATGTGGTGGTGTGCTGGAGGAGTACCTGCATTTCCTGTGCTCATATATTACAAAATCATATGGAGTAGAATCTAATTTTGTTTGCCATGCAATGTTGTAGAGCTATCATATGTCTCCTGTCATTTATTTTTCAGCCACCTGCTATCTACTACTTTTATAGTGCACTAGTTCTACACACACTTCACCCATACTCTCACTATTGTGTTTTTATGCAAGGGTATTTTAGAGTCTGCCGAAAGAGAAGCAGCAAAGAAAAGAGAGAAGTCACGCCAGCTTTCTTCGCGGGTAGGCACGACATGTTATAGCACTATAAAGGGTGCAGTGTCAGCAGATGGAGACGGTAAACGTAGCTCTGGAGTTGATAACCTCGCTCGCAAAGCACCACCATCCCAGGTGCTTGCTTTAATTTTGCGGTGTCATATGTGGTTGCGTTTTCCATATGGTGTCTAGCTTGTATTCGAAACACCGAAGTCGGTCTTTGATAAGGAAATATATATTTTTACATGAACCACCATCCCGTGAGCACCAGAAGACAAATAGCTAGTCAGGGCACTGGCCGAGCTAGTGACAAGGCCAGCAAAGATAGGCATCACCTGGAAGCCAACTAAAAAGCTGCGATGGTGGCGAAGTAGCCTGCCTCCCAGCAGGCTCTCAGGTCCTAGATGATCATGCTCACCACTCCAGCCGGATGTCTAGCTTGTATCGCTTCCAATTTGGTTAAATTGCATGTTCTTAGCTTACACATTATACCTTTGAATATGACATGCCTTTCTGTTTTTGGTACATACTAGTACATCTGTATATTAACCATGTTCTTACATCAAACTAATGTTCTTGTGTACTCCTCATCAATCACTTATGATGAGGCAGGCAGGCAAGGGGACTACTCCGCATTTAAAGAATGCAGCATCAGCCTCCCGGCATGATTCTCAAGAAACAGAAATGCTAGATGAAGATAGTGAATGTAGCTCTGTAGTTGATTACAGCATTTCCCCTGCACTAGCATCGCAGGTGCTTTCACTAACTTGGCAGCGTGATATGTGGTTGCATGTTGCATATGGTCTCTAGATTGTAATTCTTCCAATCTGGTTAAACTGCATGTGCTAGTCTGCTTAGCTTATACATTATACCTGTTAATGTGACATGCCTTCTTGTATTTAGTACATAGTACATCTGTCTATTAAGCATGTCCTTACATAAAACTATTGTTTTTTTGTATCCCGCATCAATCAATATGACGAGACACCTTTAGTATATGCAGTGTGATATTAGTTGCATCTTTCATATGATTTATAGCATGCGCTGCTTCTAATTTGTTGCAATTCCATTTATGAAGGGACGCTTTTAACTTGGCAGAGTCATATTGGTTGCATCTTTCATGTGGTGTCTAGCTTGCATTGCTTCTTATTTGTTGGAATGGTTTCTGCTTAGTTTACACAAACAGTTGTGAACATGCCATGCCATCCTATTTTTCGTACATATTCCATCCTGGTATCATGTGTTTGCCTTACATCAAAGTAGTGATTGTCAGTATCATGCATGAATGAGTTCTGAAGAGAGAATTTTATTGCTTTTTATTGTCGGTTTTACTTGATAATTCAAAATCAATAAAGCGGAAGGAAGTTAGCAAGGCAGGGGATAAAGGTGCTCCTTCCGAATGGAGGGCCTCTACAATTTCTACTCCTCCACACCCCCAAGATGATTTCCAAGACAACACATGCATAGACACTCAACAAAGCTGTGTTTATGATGAGCACGTCTCCCCTAGTGCACCATCACCGATGCTCCCTCTAACTTGGCACTATTATATGTGGTTGCATGTTATGTGTGATGTCTAGGTTGTATTGCTTCTAATTTTGTAGAATTCCATCTGCTTACTTTACACATTATACTTGAATAAGACATGTGTTCCTGTTTCTAGAACATACAATATCTGTCTATCACAAGATGTTCTTAGATCAAATTACTACTGTTGTGTAACCTTGTCGTGGGGAATGGGAGCACGAGCACCTATGTGGCAGGGGGCGCCTTCTCGTCCGGCAAGGGAGCGGAGGGCGCACGCAGAGCGGATCGAGGCAAGAGCACGCGGGGGATTTTACCCAGCTTCGGAGCTCTCCGGATAGATAAAACTCCTACTGCTGCTTTGTGTTTTGTATTTGTTCTTGCTTGAGAGCGTGGGTGTGTTGTGGTCTCGAATGAGTCGAGCCGAACTGCGGAAAAACTCCCAACCCCTTCTACGTGCGCATGGGCCTCCTTTTTATAGGCTAAAGGGGTCACCGACAGGTGGCAGCGTAGAAAGAGGGGTAGAAAGGTAAAAACGCAGGTTGGTACAACTACTACCAATAGTGTCCCCTACCTAACTCTGACGGCAGGGGACAAAGGCATTTAATGCCCGTCCGGTCGCCCCAACAGTGCAGGAAGCGACCGTTAGGGGCGCCACCGATCGCCACGATGGCCTCCTTGTCAGCTTCGCTTGCCACCTCGCACCGCATGGCTGCACAGCGCCTTGCCACGTGCTCCTAGGATGGTCCTGGGGTGACACGTCGTCTGATGCGCTGGAGCTTGGGTACAGAGTGGCAGCCTTGCTGCGGCAAGCGCCTTGCCGCGGCCGTCGTCTTGTCGCACCTGCGAGCTTGCTGCTCGCCGTGCCTTGCCGGGACGCGCAGGGCATCGCGGCAAGTTTTCTGAGGTGCCTTGGTTGGCCTTCCCGGCAAGCTCCTCTTGATGGGGTCTTTGTCCTTTTCGGTAAGCTCCTCTTGCCGGGGTCTTTCCCTTCCCGGCAAGCTCCTCTTGCCGGGGCCTTGTCTTCTCAGTTAACACTTTGTTCTTGAATGGCAGTAATACGAATGGCGGAGGGTCTTGGCGGACGCCCGGCAAGCCTTGCCGCGGGACGCTGCGACTGTCCGTGCCCAAGTTCGGGGTACTAAGGTACCCCTACTTTAGTACACCGACAGGAGCCCCCGGGCCTGGGCCATACACGGTGCCGAGCGCTGTTGGGCCAGGCCCAAAACAGGGCACGGGCACACGCGGCCTGGGTCCAAACTAAATCAGACTCCACACCCGCCGCGCTCTCCCACAACGGCAGGCGTCAATCGCGGCATCGTTGGGGAGATCGTGGGCAATACTTAATTCCAGGAAATGTGTAACGTTCGCATCCCCTGTTTATAAGCAGAGGAAACAGGGCCGTTCCCCCACCTTCACCACTTGCAGTTCCTTCCTCCGAAAGCTCCACCGCTCCCCTCCGCTTCCCAAGCCGAAAGAGAGCAGCTCTCCGCCGCCCGTCGCCGCCATCGCCGCCGTCGCCCTCGCCTTCCCCCATCGCTTCCGCCATGGCTCCGAAGACCGGGAAGGCTGCGAAGGCTGCGAAGTCGGCCGAGGCGCTGCAACTTGAGGCGCTGCGCAAGAAGCAAGTGCTTTTCTCCCCCGAGCTCACCCCGGAGGCGTTGCGGTCGGAGTTCTACCTCTTCTGGTCGACGGAGATGCGGGCGCATCCGCGCACGCAGGCGCTTTCCGCTGAGGCTTCCAAATCGAAAAAGTGCCCCAGAGGTTACTACTTCTTTCCTGTGTTCTTCTATTGCGGGCTCTGCCCACCTTTTTCTGATTTTCTCTGCGACATCATGAACACCTATGGGTTTCATCTTCTTGATTTCACCCCCAACGCTGTTCTGACAATGGCGGTTTTCGCACACCTCTGCGAGAACTTTGTTGGCATCCTCCCCAATGTCGCTCTTTTTCGTCATTATTTCTCCCCCCGGCCCGAGAAAGGGGAGCCACTGGCTGGCGGAATCGCCTGGACCTCCCGGATTGGCATGAAGGAGGTGTAATTGACGGGCGAACTCCGCAGCAAGTGGGACGAGTGGAGGGCGGAGTGGTGCTGGATCTGTGATGCCAATCCGCAGCCATTCACCAAACCGCACCAGACCCGGGTGGTGCGTGGCGGCGACTGGAGCGCTCTGTCGCCGGACGACGCCAAGCTGAAGATTGCCACCACTCGAATCCTCCGGCTCAGGCATGCCGGGCTCACAGCAGGGGCGGTTGGCGCGGATTTCCTTCGCTGTCGCATCGCCCCTCTGCAGAAGAGGGGGAGGCCCGCCTGGCTGTTTGGCGGCCCGTCGGATATCATGAGGCTGCGTCCAGGCCTCAACTTCAACTTCACCATTCTGGAGCTTGACGGGATGCTGAGGGAGCTGTTCAAGCATGACGCCAACCATCCAGAGTGGTTCAGGTTGCCGCAGGGTGTCGTCCCTTTGTGCAACAACTCCCAGCGCGACCGCATATGTGCAATGATGCTAGAGTGCGACTCGCACGGGATAAGTGCAACTTGGATAGAGCCCGCCACCGAGGTCGTGCAGCAATTCTTCGATAACTTGACGGAGGTAGCAGTCAACTCTGACGAGCAGAGGCTCCTCACCCGCGCCACCACCGACAACGAGATGCTGTACATCGCCACCAGGGCCGAAGAGGCGGCGGCAGCCGCTGCCGCGGGCGAGTTTGGCTTCACGCTGGCGGAGGCGGATGCAGCCGAGGCGGCAAGCCTTGCCGATTGGGAAGAGCTTGCCGAAGAGGTCGCTGCAAGGGGGAGCCCGAGGTTGAAGCGAGCGAGCCTGCCGAGGGCGCGAGCGGCCAGCCGTCTTCGAGCAGCTTGCGCAGGCGGAGCCCCCAGCGCGGCCCCAATTCCAATCGAGAAGGCGCCCCCGTCGAGTTGGAGATATGGCAGAGGAGCAGGCCGACCAGCAGCCGCGGCGCCGTGGGACACGCTCCACCGCGTCAAGTACCGTTGCCGCGGGAGGGTTCCAGGCTGCGCCGGCAACTGAGGCGGGGTCTTCCCGGGCCGCCACGCCTGATCCGGCCGCAGCTCCCGGCAAACACCGAAGGGAGCCTACTCCTCCGCCACACCGCGCAGAGAGGGTACCGGACTTCGACCTCTCCGTGCTGAGCTCCGATGATGATGAAGAGGAGGAGGAGGAGGAGTAAGATTTTCTTCTCACTGTCCTTGATTTTCTCTGATCCTTGTTGTTGTCTGCCTTGTATCTAATTTGCTTCTCTCTGAATTCCTGTTCTATTTTAGGACTTTGGCGGAGAGAGCGGCGAAGAGGGCCAAGGTCCCCGTGGTTGTCATCGAGGACGATCCTGCTGTGACGGCAGAAGATACGTCCGAGACCACCTTGACGGACCCGGTTCCTTCTCCTCGCAGCAGCCCCCAGCACAGCCCCCAGCGTAAGTGTTTGGTTCACTTCCTGTTGTGGGGCGCGCATGGGTGCTTCTTCTTTTGTTGACATCTTGATTGCTGATGCATTCGTGTAGGAGCAGAGCAGGCCCATCAGGGGCAATCAGAAACCGCCCCGGAGGTGCTGTCTGCTTCAACTACGCCGCCAAGGGGTGATTCCCCGACAAGGGGGCGCTCCCCGGCAAGGGAGAGGTCCCTGGCAAGGGACGGAACCGGCGAGCCCTTGGTCACAGAGCCCAGCACAGGTAACCTTCCTTGTCGAAAATCTTCCCTTGGGTTCTTCTTCTGATCTTCTTTCTTCTTTTTTGGATATTTGCTTGACTTTTCCTTCCTCTTCCTATCTTCAGGTCCCCCTCTCGCAGACCCGATGGAGACCGAGGCCACCGGCGAGGAAGGCACACGTGGCAACACCGAAGATGCCGCCGCTGGCGAGGAAGAGGCCGGCGCTGATGAGCCTGCCGACGAGGAGGCCACCAAGGCTGCTGGCGCAGGAGCCGGTGAGGGGTCCGGTGATCGTACTGACGACCCGGAGGGCACAGGAGCGCAAGGCGCTGCACCGTCCGCCGACCCCTCCGCCGCTGATGCAGCGCCGGGCTCCGAGGAGCCCCAGCCAGGCGCGTACTTGAAGGCCGGCGAGGGCGTGTACATCAAGCTTCCCTGGGCGTCAAGCTCCAGGGCGCCGGTGGAAGGGAAGGAGTTTGACGGGGAAGTACTCGCCTCTGCTGGGCTGGCAGTGGTTGACAAGCCAAGCAGCAGCAGCGGCGAGTCCGGGAAGGAGCAGTTGCTCCGAAAGCTGGTGTCACTCTACCGCGCCCGGCAAGCGAAGCTTGAGTCCCGAGAAGCGCTTGTCGCGTAGGCGGGAGTTGACATAGAGAAACACGTGGAGGAGCTCAAGAGCCGCAACCAGGAGGCCCTCCGGTCCATTGCTGAGGAGAGGGCACAGCTCGACGAGGCGAAGAAGGCGTTCATCCTGGAGAAAGCTGAAGCCGAAGAGCAGCAGAGGCTCGCCACCGAGGAGCAGTCCAAGCGGGAAGGTGAGCTGACACAGAAGAAAGTGGTCTTGGACAGCCACGAGGAGGAGCTCACCGTCCGGGAGCAATCACTTGGCAGGGCACTCAAGGAGGCGAAGGATGCCGCCGCGGCTGCTGAGGCCGCCAAGAAGGAGTTAGAGGTGAAGGTGACGCAGCTGGAGGCGGACATGAAGAGGAAGTACGAAGAGCTTGCCACACTCCAGCGTGAACGCAAGAAGGATGCACGCGCCCATGGCGATCTGCAAGTTCAGCTCGCCGAGAAGATCAAGGAGCTGAACGCCGCCAAGGACTCAAGCGCCGATCTGGAGCTGAAACTGGCCACCTTGACGGAGACGCTGGACGCCGCCAAGAAGCGAGCAGATGACTTGAGGAAAGATCTCAAGGGTAATGAAGAGCTGCTGACGAGGGCCGCCGAGACTCAGAACACTTTCAAGGCCACGGTGGAGCTCTGGACGGAGGGCCTCGTCAACATCGCTGCAGCCATCGACGAGGAGTTGGCGGAGCTGGACTTGGCGGGCTTCGGGTACTCCACCAACGAGTACCTCCAGCCCAGCGCCAAGCTCACTCTCTTCTTCAAGGGCGTGGTGACGGCCCTCCAGCAACTCCGGGAAAGGATCCCGAAGAAGCTGGCGGACGAGTCGCGCGCAATCTGCGCCAAGGTCTTGGAAAAGGTGCTGGTGAAGATCCTCTTCCGCAATCCAGGCCTCGACCTCTCCCGCGTCACCAAGAAGCTGCCGGAGGATGCTGATCTTGAGGAGCTCAGGGCCATCGTCGCACCTATCGTGGACAAGGTGAACGAAGTCAGGAGGGTCGATGACGAGCGCGTGGATTAGGCCATCCTTCTTCTCCTTTCCTTGTCGCTGTTTGTTTAAGTCATGAGAACAATTTAGTCAGTGCCGCAACAAGCTATTTTTGTAATATAACTCTATTCTGGGCAATATCTGCTATGTTACTTCCTTTACTCAATTCCATCCCTTGTATGTTTTTACCCTACGCATTTAGGGAACTTGCCGGCGCAAGCACACTAGCCGCGAGCGCTGAGTGCGGAACATCAGCAGCCTGCTGGCGGTGTTGCCTCCGGCAGGAAACCTTGCCGGGGCTAGTTGCAGCACGCTTCCCTTGTTGAGTGGACTCGAAACAAAGTAAGGGCGCAATTTAGCCACGAACCGGTTCCTCCGCGCACAGGTTTTCCATACAAGGCATGGTCATTCAAGGAATATAACATAAAAATTTAAAGCTGACTGTGCTCAAACTTTGGCAACTTAGCTTTTCTGTCGTCTTTGTCCCGGCAAGGCCATACTTTTTGAACGACGCCCGGTCCACACCTTTATCCTCTCCTCCCCCCCCCCCCCGTGAACTTGTGGGCGAAGGAACCTTCTTTTTTGAGAAAAAGAAAGAACAGAAAATAATGGTATGGGGCCCTAAGGCTTGTTATTACTTACCGGGGGAAGTGCTGCACAAAGTGTCAGATAAAACATGCAAAAAAGAAAGAATGCATGAAATTTGACAAGATGTGCGAAGCACATACGGGCCTTATTTATGCACGGGGTCTACGCCCGGCTTTGTACAAAGGGTTACATGCAACAGCGGCAAGGCTTGTACAAAAGGTGGTTGCCGGAACAGGTTCCGACAACCGCGCCTTACGGGTAAAACTTGCGAAGATGCTCTATGTTCCAGGAATTGCTCACCGGAAAGCCATCTTCGGTCTCAAGGCGGACAGTGCCGGGCCTAGTGACTCGTTTCACCCGATAAGGGCCTTCCCACTTCGGTGTCAACTTGTTGGAATTCTTGGCGGATTGAACGCGCCGAAGAACAAGGTCGCCTTCCTCGAAGCTTCTGGCACTAACTTTGCAGCTATGGTAGCGGCGCAAAGCTTGCTGGTAACGAGCAGCTCGCACAGCAGCCTGAAGACGATCTTCCTCGAGGAGCAGCGCGTCATCTTGCCGCAGCTGCTCTTGCTCAAGCTCATCATAAGCGAGCACTCGAGGCGATCCGTATACGAGTTCCGTGGGGAGAACTGCTTCTGCTCCATAGACAAGAGCAAAAGGTGTCTGGCCAGTGGCTCGATTTGGCGTCGTCCTGATTGACCAAAGAACCACTGGCAGCTCCTCGATCCAATTCCTTCCGCACTTGCGCAGCCTGTCGAAAGTCCTGGTCTTGAGCCCGCGCAGCACTTCAGCGTTTGCCCTCTCCGCTTGACAGTTGCTTCTCGGGTGAGCAACAGAAGCGAAGCAGATCCTGGTGCCAAGATCTTGGACGTACTGCATGAAGGTGCGGCTCGTGAATTGTGTGTCATTGTCGGTGATGATCCTGTTAGGGATTCTGAAATGGCAAACAATTGACCTGAAGAACTTGACTGATGACTGTGCTGTCACCTTCCTCACTGCCTCCACTTCAGGCCACTTTGTGAACTTGTCGATTGCAACGTACAAGTACTCAAAGCCCCCGACAGCTCGGGGGAAGGGGCCGAGTATATCGAGCCCCCAGACCGAAAATGGCCAGGATAAAGGGATTGTTTGGAGAGCTTGAGCTGGTTGATGAATCTGCTTGGAGTGGAACTGGCACGCTTCACACTTGGTTACTTTTGCAGTTGCATCCTGGAGGGCTGTCGGCCAGAAGAAACCTTGCCGGAAAGCTTTGCCGGCAAGTGCTCTTGCGCCAATGTGGTGACCACATATGCCTCCGTGTATCTCCGCCAACAGCTCCTGTCCATCTTCCCGGGAAATGCACTTCAATTTCACTCCGTTGAATGTTCTTCTGTACAGTATGTCATCGACAAACTGGTACATACTTGATTGCCGGGCTACTTTCTCCGCTTCTTCTTGTTCCTCGGGAAGTTCTCCTGTCTGAAGGAAATGGACGATCTGCTGTGCCCATGCCGGTGCTTGTGGCTCGACGACAAGGACTAAAGGCGCGAAGGCTGCTGCAGGAACATCCGCTTCCACGGCAAGAATCTGGGATCCTGCCGGAGCGTGATGCTCCCCGGCAAGTGTGTCGGGACACAGCTTGTCGGGAGCGTCTGCTTCAACGAAACAAGCCCTGGGGCTTGTCGGAGCAGTCTGCTCCTCAGCACTCTTTGTGTTGATCCTGGGGACCTTCTTGGTGGCGGCTCCGGGGAGCTCTGTCGGAAAGTAGTCGCCAGTAATCAACTTTCTTTTCTTGCTCTGTCCAGTTGATGGTGTCACAGATGGCTGAGTCAGCTTGAGCACAAAAATCTCTGGTTCCACAGGCAACTTGAGTGCGGCGCACTTTGAAAGTCCATCTGCAATGTTATTCTGAGCTCTTGGAACATGTTCCATTTGCAGGCCGTCAAAATGCTCTTCTAGCTTCCTCACTTCATCAATGTAGGCTTCCATCAACGGACTCTGATAATCTTTGTTTACTTGACGAACGACAAGCTGTGAGTCACCCCTGACAATAAGCTTCTTGATCCCAAGTTCTGCCGCGATCCTGAGTCCGGCAAGCAAGCCTTCATACTCTGCAGTATTATTTGTTGCTTGCTCCTTGGGAAAGTGCATCTGGACCACGTACTTGAGGTGCTCTCCGGTGGGTGCGACAAGTAGTACGCCCGCACCGGCGCCTTGCAGCGAGAAGGCACCATCAAAGTACATGATCCATTCCTTGCTTGCTTCCTTGACGGGGATGCTCCTCTCCGGAGTTTCTTCATCAGGTGTTGGCGTCCATTCTGCTATGAACTCTGCCAATGCTCGGCTCTGAATAGTTGAAGTACTTTCAAACTTGAGGCCGAAGCTTGACAATTCCAGTGCCCACTCGACAATCCTGCCTGTTGCTTCTGGATTCTGCAATATCCTCTTCAACGGAAAGCGAGTGACCACTGTGATCTCATGTGCTTGAAAGTAATGGCGCAGCTTCCTCGAGGCCATGAGAAGGCCGAAAAGCAACTTCTGCACACCAGAGTACCTTGATCTAGCCCCCTGCAGAAGGGAACTGACAAAGTAAACTGGGCGCTGCACCATCTTCTTCTGTTTCTCTTCTTGTGGCTGCGCAGATCCATCCTTGCCGGAGCCAGAACTTGTCGGGTCAGAGCTTGTCGGGGAAGCCCCCTGCTTGTCTCTGGATTCACTTGCCGCGGCCGCTGGCTCATCATCCACCTCCCTCTCCGCTACTAACGCAGCACTAACCACTTGATTTGTTGCCGCCAGATATAGCAGCAACTTCTCTTGTGGCTTAGGTGCAACAAGTGTTGGAGTGGAGGATAGGTATCTCTTCAGGTCCTGCAGCGCGGCCTCCGCTTCCGGAGTCCATTTCATCGGACCTGCCTTTTTCAAAATTTTGAAAAACGGCAGGCCGCGCTCAGCAGACTTAGAGATGAACCTACTGAGAGCAGCAACACAGCCGGCAAGCCTTCGTATGTCCTTGACTCGCTTCGGTGCTTCGATTTGCTCGATGGCCTTGATCTTGTCGGGAGGGCTTCAATCCCCCTTTGGGATACAAAGAATCCGAGAAGCTTGTCGGAAGGAACTCCAAACACGCACTTCTCGGGGTTCAGCTTGAGATTGATCTTGCGCAGATTTGCAAAAGTCTCGTCCAAATCTTGGATCAAAGTCTCTTTGTCCTTGCTCTTGACCACTATGTCATCCATGTAAGCTTCTACATTTCCGTGCAACTGTGGCTCAAAAGCATGGCTGACTACTCTTGCAAATGTTGAACCAGCATTCTTTAGTCCGAAAGGCATCCGTACAAAGCAGTACGTGCCACATGGAGTAATGAATGCGGTTTTCTCCTCATCCTCTTCAGCCATGAAGATCTGATGATATCCTGAATATGCATCAAGGAATGAAAGCAGATCACATCCTGCCGTGGAGTCGACAATCTGGTCAATGCGCGGCAAGGGAAATGGATCCTTGGGACAAGATTTATTAACATCGGTGAAGTCAATACAAAGCCTCCAGTTCCCGTTTGCTTTGCGCACAACTACTGGATTGGCTAACCACGTTGGATGGAGTACTCCTCGGACCAGGCCTGCTGCTTCCAACTTCTTGATCTCCTCTGCAATGAACTCCTGACGCTCCACTGCTTGCTTCCTAACTCTCTGCTTGACGGGCCGCGCGTGAGGACAGACGGCAAGGTGGTGCTCAATTACTTTCCTGGGAACACCGGGGATGTCAGATGGTTGCCATGCAAATACATCAACATTCGCCCGCAGGAAAGCAACGAGCGCGCTTTCCTATTTAGGGTCAAGCGTGGCACTGATGGTGAAGGTACCACCAGTGTCGTCCTCCTTGGCGGCCACTTTCTTGGTCTCTGGTGAAGCTGTCTTTGCTTTCTTGCACTTGCCGGTGGAGCTCGATGGTGCGTCCTCGACGGTAGCGCAGCACTCCGAAGAGGTGCGCTTGCCGGAGTGGGCATCAGAGCTACTCTTGCCGGACTTGGTCTTCTTCTTCTCCCCTCCGGGAGCTTCAGCGGCAAGTGGTTTGCGCTCTGCTGCGGCTGCTGCTTCCCGGTAGATCTTGTCGGTACAGATGAGTGCATCCTTCTTGTCGCCTTGGACAGAAATGACACTTATCGGACCAGGCATCTTGAGCACATTGTAGGCATAGTGAGAGGCTGCCATGAACTTGGCAAGCGCTGGACGGCCAAGTATCCCATTGTAGGGCAATGGGAATTCAGCAACATCAAATGTGACTCTCTCTGTCCTGAAATTCAGCTCGCTGCCAAACGTCACTGGCAGTGTGATCTTCCCCTTCGGCTTGCTCCTTCCCGGGTTTATCCCTTGAAAGGTACCAGTCTCTTCGAGCTTGCTATCGGGGATCTGGAGCTTCTTGAGCACTGCGGAGGAGATCAGATTCAGGCCGGCCCCGCCGTCAACCAGCATCTTCATGACCTTGAGGTTGCGGATTGTTGGCGAAACCAACATCGGCAAGCACCCGACCGCAGTGATGCGATCAGGGTGATGCTCAACGTCGAAGATGATGGGCGTGCTGGACCACTTCAGGGGCTTGCGCGACTCAACGGACGGTTTTGCTGCGTTCACTTCCCGCACCCACTATTTGAGTTGGCGGTGCGAGGTGTGCAGAGAAGCACCACCGTCGACGCACAACACCTCTGTTGCCTTCTGGAACTCCTGCTCGTCAGTCTCATCTTCCTCCATCTCATCATCCTCATCTTCGTTTTCGTCCTTGTCACGGCCGCGGGGAGGCCTATCTCCTTGCCGCGGCTTGGCCTTGCCGCGGCGCCCTCCCCGGGCGGGATACTTCTTGCCGGATCCTCCGCCACCTTCCCGGGACTTCTCCTTGTCGCGGCGCTCGTATTCAGCTTTCTGTAGCTCCGCCATCTGCTCAACTTTCTTGCAGGCTTGGAGGTCATGGCCCTTGGTGCGATGGATCTTGCAATACTGCTTGCCGGAGCCATCCTGCTTGTTGGCGGCTACCACAGCCTCGCCGGAGTCGCCAGCTTTGGCCTTGTCGGAAACGCCTCCGCTGCCGGACTGCTCAACAACTAGCACATCCTTAGCCTTTCACTTTCTGTTGTTCTGCCTCTGGTTCTTCCTTGCCGGGGCGGTATCCTCACTGTCAGATCCTTCTGCTCCTGTGTTCTCTCCGGGGAGTCTCCTCCCCTCCTCAACCCGTGCACACTTGTCGGCCAGAGCGTATAGCTCGCTGACATCTCTGATTTTGCACATCGCCATCTCCTCCCTCATCCTGCGGTTACGCACGTTCTGATGGAACAGCTGATAACCGCGGCAGGGTGGACGTCTGGGATGTTGCGCTGCACCTGACTGAATCTCTATATATACTTGCGCAGGGGTTCTCCTTCCTTTTGGGCGAGCAGATGAAGGTCGCTTTCCTGGCCATGGGGCTTGTGGCCGCCTATGAAGGCGCCGACAAACTGATGGCACAGGTCCGCCCATGAAGAGATGGAGCTGGCCGGCAAGTGCATGAGCCAAGATCTGACGTTGGGCTTGAGCACCAGCGGGAAGTAGTTGGCGAGGATCTTCTCGTCGCGCCCCCCGGCAGCCTGCACCGTGATGGTGTAGACGCTGAGGAACTCTGACGGATGTATTCTGCCGTCGTACTTCTCGGGCACGTCTCGCTTGAAGTTCTTGGTACTGGGCCACTGGACCTGCCGCAGCTCATGGGTGAACGCAGGTTAACCTACCGCGTACGGCAAGTCGCCTGGTTCCCCCGGCGCATGCATATCGACAGTGGGCCCAGCGCGCTGGTCAGATTGACGCCGCGCTTCTCTTCGACGCTCGATGCGAGTGCGAGCGTCTTCGTGTCGTCGTTCTTGGAGAACTTGGCGTTGATCACGGCGAGCTCGCGGGTCCGACGACGCGGTGGAGTCGGTGTCGAGGTTGGCCCGGCGAGTCGGCGATCTCAGCCTTCGGGGCGGGGAGTGCGTGGTGGTGGCACCCCCAGCGGTCTTGTCGGCGTCGGCTTGCGCCTGGGCGTCTTGCCGGGGCTTCGATGTGCTCGGTTGCCGGGGCTTGTCGCTGTTGGCGAAGCCGATAAGGCTATAAATGGCGGCCCTCCAGTCGTCGATCTTGTCCGGCGCTGGAGGGTAATCTAGAAGCAGTTGGGCTCGGGCCAGCGCTTCCTCTGGAGTCTTGGGTGGCGGTGGCGAGCGACGCGAGGTGTGAGACATGCTCAAACTCCTAACAGTGTTAGAAGGAGCAACATCTCGTACAGGCGACCGCACTGCGCTCGGGCCAGCGTGTTGACGTGCATGTTGGCCTTGAGCGTCCCGCGACCCACCAGCTTGGCCCTGCTCCAATGCGAGTACGGTGTTGGGAGCACTGTGGCGTTGTCGATCCTGCACCTCCTGGGAAGGGTGCGGTGGATGTGCAGACGCTGAACCTTGCGGGGCCTTGTCCTTGGACCGGGTGACGATGTGCGTCCCCCCGCCGGTGCCCGCTCCTCCGCCGGCGTCCGCCCCACCATCCGTTTGCTCTGGCGGCGGTAGGACGGTCGCAGACGGAGCGGTCACCTCCGAAGTCTTCTTCTTCGGTGGCATGTCGATGAAGATGTTGATGTAGCACGCGCAGACGCTGGATCAGATACGCATGACCTCGACGCCCCCCCTACCTGGCGCGCCAGAGATGTCGTGGGGAATGGGAGCACGAGCACCTATGGGGCAGGGGGCCCCTTCTCGTCCGGCAAGGGAGCGGAGGGCGCACGCAGAGCGGATCGAGGCGAGAGCACGCGGGGGATTTTACCCAGCTTCGGAGCTCTCCGGAGAGATAAAACTCCTACTGCTGCTTTGTGTTTTGTATTTGTTCCTGCTTGAGAGCGTGGGTGTGTTGTGGTCTCGAATGAGTCGAGTCGAATTGCGGAAAAACTCCCCACCCCTTCTACGTGCGCATGGGCCTCCTTTTTATAGGCTAAAGGGGTCACCGACAGGTGGCAGCGTAGAAAGAGGGGTAGAACGGTAAAAACACAGGTTGGTACAACTACTACCAACAGTGTCCCCTACCTAACTCTGATGGCAGGGGACAAAGGCATTTAATGCCCGTCCGGTCGCCCCAACAGTGCAGGAAGCGACCGTTAGGGGCGCCACCGATCACCACGATGGCCTCCTTGTCAGCTTCGCTTGCCACCTCGCACCGCATGGCTGCACAGCGCCTTGCCACGTGCTCCTAGGATGGTCCTGGGGCGACACGTCGTCTGATGCGCTGGAGCTTGGGTGCAGAGTGGCAGCCTTGCCGCGGCAAGCGCCTTGCCGCGGCCGTCGTCTTGTCGCACCTGCGAGCTTGCTGCTCGCCGTGCCTTGCCGGGACGCGCGGGGCATCGCGGCAAGTTTTCTGAGGTACCTTGGTTGGCCTTCCCGGCAAGCTCCTCTTGCCGGGGTCTTTGTCCTTTCCGGCAAGCTCCTCTTGCCAGGGTCTTGCCCTTCTCGGCAAGCTCCTCTGGCCAGGGCCTTGTCTTCTCAGTTAACACTTTGTTCTTGAATGGCAGTAATACGAATGGCGGAGGGTCTTGGCGGACGCTCGGCAAGCCTTGCCGCGGGACGCTGCGACTGTCCGTGCCCAAGTTCGGGGTACTAAGGTACCCCTACTTTAGTACACCGACAAACCTGCAACAATCACTTATCATAACACACGTTTCACTTCAGAGTGTGATATAGGTTACATCTCGCATTCTTTTCTAGCTTGTACTACTAATTTGTTGAAATGGCACTTATGACGAGACAGTTTTAACTTGGTAGAGTGATATTCGTTGCATCTTTCATATGGTGTCTAGCTTTCATTGCTTCTAATTTGTTGAAATGCCTTCTCCTTAGTTTACACATCATAAGCTGTGAATATGCAATGTTGTGAATATGCAATGGCACTAATGACGAGAGACCTCTAACATGGTAGTGTGATGTTGTTTGCATCTTGCATGTGATTTATTTCTTGTACTACTTCACATTTGTTTAAACGCCATTTATGATGAGACACTGTTAACTTGGCAGAGAAATATTTGTAGCATCTTTCATATGGTGTATACCTTCCATTGCATTGCTTCTAATTTGGTGAAATGTCTTCTTCTTAGTTTACACATCATAGTTCTGGTTATCTCTTCCGTCCTGTTTTTCATACATATTACATCCTCCCATCATGTGGTTGTCTAACATCAAAGTTCAGTTCGTCTGCATCACGCATCAATTTGTTCTAAAGAACTAAATTATTATTCATTTTTTTTGTCAGCTTGACTTAACATGGCACAGAGAAAGAGGAAGAAACACAGAAATGCAGGGAATGAGAAGCAGATGAATCCTGCAGATTCTACTGGTACTGATGGTGCAATAGAAGGTCAAAGTCCAGTGGAAAATTCTACAAACACGGCATCCCATGCTACACGAGCTGAAAAAAAGCCAAACAGAAACAAATAGCTGCCACCAAACAAGCAGAGACAGCCCTAGTTCTTGCAACACCTACCACAGTACTACCAGCTGCACGACTTACTCGTGCGTCAACTGAGCTAGCAGCACGTTCCCAAGCTCCCTTGCCACCTGACACTACTTCCCAAGCACTCTTGACACAAAACGAGTTGGCAATATCAGATGAACCTTGTGAGCTTGAACAGCAAGAAGGTAGTTACTAGAGTCAAGTTACAGTTGCATGCTTCTTTATATGTAGTCTCACAGTTTGATGTACACTAACACTTCCTATGTTCGTTGTTGGACTAGCACCTAGGCGCAAGAGGAAACAAACATCAGGGATAATGCTCGATAGGTTAACTAAATATAGAGGAGGAAGAATGGAGATCCGTTTTGAGGCAGGTTTAAAAAGGTCACGTGATGCTACAGAGTCAGCCAAGTTAGTATAAGAGGCAATGGTTGCCGTTAGGTGTCATGTACGTATCCTCCCAACATGGATTGAATACAGGAATGACAAAGACGAAACCCAGTTCAACACCTTCCTCGACCATTTATCTGTAAGTATGGTTATGTATGGAAACTAGTAATATCGTCTTGCTCTGTCCCATACTTTCTAGGTTGCTGATAATGAGACTCCCATCATTTTCACAAATGAGGTTCAAGTTGGATAGCCAAGATGATGCAACCAGACAAGCTTGCACCCATGTTTTCAAGTCTGCTCTGCGACAGTATCGGTATAACTTGAGGAAAACTCACTTTGAAGGCAAGGCTAACAGTGAACTTTCCCAAACATCTCCAGTGGAAAATATATCGGATGAAGACTGGAGGGGCCTTGTTAAACACTGGTCTGATCCGAAGTATTAGGTACATTATATATATGTGATCAGATCACATGTTGAAGTCCTATTTACGCATGTGCCACACAAATCTATCTTCTTCTAGGTGAACTGTTCAAAGAACAAGGCCAACCGTACGAAAGTGAAATTCCAACAGACGACAGGATCTCGTAGCTTTATTGCACACTGCGAGGCTCTTGTAATTAGTTGTTGTTTCTCTCTTTTTGCTGTACCATATTATCAGATCTATATTGACTTGTTCGAAATGCAGAGGAAAGCCCGCAAGGACCAAAAAGTACCTGAACCAAATGTTGTGGAAATCTTCAAGGACTGTCACACCAGCAAGAAGAAGGGCATGACTACACCAGTCAAAGCCGCTATTGTATGTCCTTAATCCTCATGCCTTTTAACTACTACTTACTCTGACTTGTGCCTTGAACTGCATGGTTTGCAGCCAATGTCTATTACTCTTTTCAATTTTGTACACAATTGTCTTAGCGTATCATTGCACCTTACAAGGTTTAAGAGAGGAGTGATGTTCCTTTGATCTTGACCCGTAATCTAGTTCCGTGCTGGACTTGCCCACACAATGTTAAAATTGCCTGTTTGCCTGTTCTCAGTTGTTTTGTGATATGAATGATGTCATACTATGCTTACCGTATTATAAACTTTGTCTCTTTATCCTTAGCCCTCAATACAATGTGAAGAAATAGACAATACATTAGCGATGGTACATGGTCATATGTTTGGAACCTAGTTTTATTATGTACTTTGCAATAAAATACAACTAATATTTTACATGGGTTCACCAGAATAAGTTCTGTATATAGACCAAAGCTATTTTGTTTGGTTTTGCTGCCTCCTTAATATCTTCTATTCTAGTACTACTAATGTAAAACATCAACTTTTCAGCGAGCTATGGAAAAAATGGTGGAACCGCCACCTTCTGAAGGTGGCGAGGCAACTATAACCACAATGTCAGCTCTTGCTGCAGTGGGTCAGTACCTGTCCACTAACAATGCCAATAGCACGTTCCTACGTAATACTGGGTTGGTTGTTAAGGAAATATCATCCAAAATGCCTCATGATCAAGATATGAAGCTCAAAGCAATGTTGTATCTGCGCTCCAGACACACGTCCATTCGCTAACAGAGACCCTTTGTGAAACAAGGAGAGACATTGTTCGATGTCGTCAAGATATGCCTGGTTTTGAAACCAGATTATCAGACATTTGCTATGTTGTTCAGGAGCCTAGGGGAAATGAAGGCGAGGGTTATGGTGCTCCATCGGACCATACAGCATGAAAACGTAATAGTCAGGTCAAATGAACTGAGCTTCTGAACTTCTGGTGGTGCATTTATCTGCTAGACTGTTAAGTTTTATGCCAACCTTCCTTTTGTTATATAGTTGTAATTTGTTTCGGTGTGATACAAAATTTATTCTTAATGTGCAGCCACCGGTTGAAGAAAACAGCAAGCCATTTTTGTATAGTCTAGGATGTTCCCTATATTTGCACTGGTGGCGACCTTTGATGCCGAGTGGATGTAATCTGTGCAATCGCCTTAATAGCCTAGCCTTAGTTTCGGCCTTACTTATTTCCTAGTCTTCTTTTTCCCTGGTTTGTTAGTGGCCGCAACAACCGTGGGCCATATACGGGCCGTAGGATCCATGGGTCTCCTACGGGCCGTAGGATCCATGGGTCTCCTACGGGCCGTCGATAAATGGGCCTCCAACAGGGCCGTAGAATCGGTGGGCCTCGGGCCGTCGGATAAATGGGTCTACATGGGCCGTAAACGGGCGTAATTGGTATCGGCCCAGCACGGTAACAGGCCGTTAACAGGCCATAGGACAGCAAAGGCTTAATTCTGTCACAGGCATAACGGGTCGTTAATGGGCCAGAATATAGGACGGGCTAGAAACGCCGCAACGGGTTAACAGGCCAGAAACGGGCCGACTCATGCCATGGGCCGAATTTGGCCCATTAGCGTAACAGGCCAGTAACGGGCTGGCCCATGAGGGGAACAGGCCAGTAACAGGTCGGAAGTAATCGAGGGCCGAAAACGAGCCCAAGAATGTATGGGCCGTCAATAGGCCGAAAGCTAAAACGGGCTGGAAACGACCGATGTAAATCACGGGCCTTTAACGGGTACAAAGAAAATTACTGTCACGACCGGTTTTCCAATAAAAATATTTATTGAGACACCAATCTATTGAGTCCAGTATGAGAGAAATCCTCCTCACTGGTAGACAAAATCTTGATACAATAAGCCAGTAGCATAAAATATATTACATGGTCGAACTACGGTTGCTCAACCAAATTATTACAAGCACGCCAATAATTATACATAATGGCGGACAAGACACAGTGGTGTGGAGGCATACTACTGACTCGAGGATAGGATGGTGGTGGATAAACACAGCGGGGAGAGGGATACAAGACTCTAAAACTGGCATCTCATCGAGCGTCGAGGTGAGGCTCGATGAATTTATTTGGTAGCGGAAGCGGATATAATACAGTGACCAAATCCAGGGTCGCACGAGACTGACTGGGACTCCTCTAGGCGTCGGACTCGCTATCAAATTCTTCATCCATGAGATCGCCTTCGTCAGCATCTGGCCAAATCAACAAGCCAGTGAGTACTTTGAAAGTACTCGCAAGACAGTTCAGACGTAAGATATAACAAATGCATGCATGGATGCGTCATGATTAATTCACCAATGTACATTCAAAAATTAATTAGCATAACGAGGTAAGTAAAAGGGAAACAACGGTAGTCCGCCTGAAATCCCAACAAAACGCAAATGAAGACCAATCGGGTGTCTGAAGCGACGCCTCGAAAGGTGAACAAATAAATATAAGGAAATGATGCCACAGTCGGGTGTCTTAGCGACACCACATAAAGGGCTTTAAAAGAAATACCACAGTCGGACGTCGGGGCGACATCACAAAAAGGGCGTTAAAAGAAATACCACAGTCGGGCGTCTTAGCGACACCACATAAAGGGATTTAAAAGAAATGCCACAGTCGGACGTATGAGCGACATCGCAGAAAGGGCTTTAAGGGAAATGCCACAGTCGGACGTCTGAGCGACATCGCAGAAAGGGCTTTAAAAGAAATGCCACAGTCGGGCGTCTGAGCGACGCCACATAAAGGGCTTTAAAAGAAATGCCACAGTCGGACGTCTGAGCGACATCGCAGAAAGGGCTTTAAAAGAAATGCCACAGTCGGACGTCTGAGCGACATCACAGAAAGGGCTTTAAAAGAAATGCCACAGTCGGACGTCTGAGCGACATCACAGAAAGGGCTTTTATCAACAAGTAAATATTACTCATAATAAACATTCAATTCATGAAAATAAATGGGTTAGTCCATCCACAGGAATAATCATTTAACCGGACTTAGCACTCATGCGATTCACCGGAGTCTCTGTCATCAAAACTGACATTTGGTCAGGATAAGATAATATCGAACTTGGACATGGAATATATGATTTGAAGGAATATATGACTCTGCTGAGTTTGTACAAAATTTTTCCCACAGCCAACGGATTTCCGTAGTCACGAAGGACTAGTTCCGTTTACGGTTTTTTGGTAGAAAACACAGCTAACCAGTACACACCCATCCTACTTCTCGATGCTAGGAATCACCCTAGACATCGTCCAAGAAAAACTTTTGAGACGGGGAGATCACAATCTCGAATAGCATGGGATCAAATTTATATACGCGCGCTCTAAGGGGTGTCCCCCTCTCGGTCCCAACCGGAAACACCCATGCCCCCTGACCGAATGACTGGCTTTAATCCAGGGCCATGGAACCATCATCACGGCCTCTCCTTTTTGGTGTGTACCAGGAAAGCGGTTTACAACTTACTAAGCCATATTCCTTGCGGAAAACATGTGGTAGTACAAGGAAGGAAGAATGGAAAGAACTGGAATGATATGAGTTGACATTGAAGTCACATAGTCTGGCATAAGCCTGGCATGCTACAACACTGCCATCTTACCCATCCTCATGCCAACACATGGCCATGCATACTCACATCCATCCACTCATGGATTTTCGAAACTCACTTGCCTCATCGTCTCAGGTAACATGACATTCGTCGGTATGTTCATCAACATGCCATGAGACTAACTAAATGCAAAACATGCCAAGACACTCATCATATCAAAAGTTCAAACATGCTTGCCTGGTTCGAAGTAGTCGGAGCCTAGCTCGGTGAAGTTCGCGGCTCCGTCACCTCCTTCGGTATCTACGGTATAAAGAAGATATATGCGCTATCGTAAATACCAAGAGGTTCACAAAAAGTATTCCATATAATTTTCAAATAAATCTGCTAAAAAACTAGACAAAAATCTGAAGAGGACAGAAAAAGAATCAATCAAAAATACTTTTCTGTTAAAAATATATAAAGGTTTTTGTCCAGGGACTCATCTGTAATGAAACAGAAAGTTTCCAGGGGCTAGCTTATAGAAACAGAAAACGCTTCGGTAGCAACTACGCCAGCCCAGAGGGAAAGCGTATTTGGCAGAAGGCGTTTTCAGAAAGCGATTCGTTTAGACAGGACAGAGAGGCTGACAGGCGGGTCCCGCCCGTTAGGTTTAAATATTTGAACGGGGCGGCAGAGTTCGCCGGTGCCCGAGAGCCGCGGTGGTCGCCGGCGGCGATCCACGGCGAGGCAGGGAGATCGGAGGGTACCTCCGTGTTCAGGGCGCCATTCCGCGTCGGTTGGTGGTGGTGGTGGTCGTCGGTGGGTACACGTCGACGGCGAGCTTTGCTCCGGCGGATGGCGGTTCGGGTGGTTGCGGACTTCGTCGGAGAGAGCTGCAGTGATCAAATTTGGGAGGGGGTTAGGCTTCTGGTAGCTAGAGGGAGTAACTAACGGGGTTTGGGCGCCGGAGACGGCCTCACCGGAGCGAATCGAGGTGGAGGCCGAGGCGGATCGGGGCGGCCGGAGCTGGGGAAGGAGACCTCCTCGAGGTCCTCCTAGTGGCCTGGCGGGGCGTTGGTGAGGTGTAGTGATGATGCGTGCACGAGGGTGAGCTCGGGGGCCCTTTATATAGGCGGTCCGAGGCGGTGGTCGTGAACGGGGTCTCCGGTGAAGATTACGGCGGCGCAGGGCTTGGTCGGGGGTAATTAGGACGTTGGGCGTCATCGTGGAGGTCCACGGTTCCGTTTAGGTGCTAATCAAGCTGGGGTTTGGTGCTTTGGGGTGAGTTCGACAGAACGGGGCGGCGCGGGCCCATCGGTGGCAGGGAGCACGTCCCGTTCTTGCCGGGACACGGTGGCGGTGCCACGGGCGTGCGCTGGCATGCATGAGGCCACGCGGAGAGCGGAGAAGCGTTGGGCGGCGCCGAACGGCGTTGAGCCGCCGTTCTTGTTCCCTGTCGGCTGTAACGGGGTTTCGGCCGCCGCAAGACACGCCGGCGCGGGCGGCCAGGGCGCCACCGACGCCGGGAAGACGCCAAGAGCGCGTGCGGGGGTGCTGGCCAGGAAGAAGAAGCCGCGTGTAATGCGCCAAGCGCACTGTGGCCGCGTGACTGAAACGGACGGACGAAAACGACACTGAAAACTAAATTTTTCTGAATTTGCAAAGGAACAGTGCAGCTCAGTTGTTCGACAGAATGTTCTAGGCATCTAGGGATTTTTCCTTGAGCTGATTTTTGGTGGAGTGGCTTCTCATTGCTCCAGTAGGCTGCCTGAATTTTGGTGGAATTTTTGGAGAAGTGTAGATATGAATTTCACCAAATTTGGCAAATCTAGTCCAAACTTGCAGAGACTGAATTTTGAAAAATTTGAAAAGAGGAGGAGTGGATCAAGATGGTTCTGGGTTGTGGATGCTAAGGACAATCCAGAGGGGTTGGTTTGAGGTCAAAACTCAAATGCAAAAGGGTACTTGCTTTGAAAATCTCTCAGGCTCCAAATAATTTTCAGAAATCATTTGAGGGGAAAAATAATTAGAATAAAATCCAAAACTTGCTTGGATTAGTTGGGACAGAGAACTTAGGTTGATTTCAAGGCGGAGGGGAGGTTTTGGCGGGGTTTTACCACATGGGCAAAATACAAAGCCATGGGTGGTTTCTAAGATATGAAAATCCCAAATTTTCATAAAGTTTCTTTTTAAAAGAAAAAGATTAAACTCCCAAAATAATTTGAGAGGAAACCAACAGAGAAGGAGTTTCAAAAGATCAAACACCATAGTTTGAAGAAAAATAAAGTCCTTGCCAAAGAAAAGAAAGTTTTTAAGAGGAAGGTTTTCTGGAAAATTTTAAATGGCCTCTTTTCAAAAACCACAAAGTTTTTGCTGAAAACCAAAATAAAATTTTTGGAGTGTCACAACACCTACCCCCTTAGGAAAAATCTCGTCCCCGAGATTTCAGCTGTTCCTCAAATAAGTGTGGATGCTCTGTCCGAAGAAAATCCTCTCTTTCCCAAGTTGCTTCGCTTTCGGTGTGATTGCTCCACTGAACTCTGAAAAACTTGATGGTCTTTTCTCGGGTTCTCCTTTCAGACTCCTCTAATATTTTTACTGGGCGTTCTCGGTAGGTGAGATCTGGTTGTACGTCAATGTTCTCATGGGATACTTGTTTCTCTGGTTTGCTTACGCACTTCCTCAATTGAGAGACGTGGAACACGTCGTGAATGTCGGATAAGTCTTCGGGTAAGTCTAGCTGGTAGGCTACAGTGCCTCTTCGTGCCATTATGCAGAATGGTCCAATGAATCTTGGTGCTAACTTTCCTTTAATCTTAAATCGTTGCAGTCCCTTCATAGGTGATACTCGTAGGTACACAAATTCACCGGGTTCAAAATTGACCCCACGATGTTTCTGATCGTAATAACTCTTCTGTCGGCTTTGAGCGGTCTTGAGTCGGTCCCTGATTAGCTTGACTTTTTCCTCGGCTTCTTTGAGCACGTCTGGGCCAAAGATACGGCTGTCTCCGGTCTCTGACCAATTTAGCGGGGTACGACATCTCCGTCCGTATAGGGCTTCAAAAGGTGCCATTTGCAGGCTGGCCTGGTAACTATTGTTGTATGTGTCACATCCCTGGTCCTGTTATGCACTAGGCTAGACCTCATGTGAGCATCATGTTTTAATTCAAATGAAATTTGAATTGAGGAATTTTCAAAGCCTCAGAAACCTTCTAAAAATGATCAACATTAAAATCTCCTCAAAGAAGTCCAAGAAAATGTTCCTCTTAGTCTCTGAAAATATTGCAAAGAGGTAAAACTCAAAACAATATTTTTGGTATCTCAGAGTTAATTATTTTGGGCCTTTGAATTGAATAAATAGCTATTTGCATTGGATATATATTTGATATATAAATAATATATGTCCAATAATTACTGGAACATTTTATGTGGTTTGGTATATTTTGACTCTAGCCACATAACTATTTTCAGGATTTTATAAAATGGTTTAGTATTTTACTAAACTAAAACAACACAGAACAAAATAGATAAATAAAAACAGAAATAGAAAGAGAGAGAAGGACTACCTGGCGCTCACCTGGTAGCCCACCTGGCCCAGCAGCATGGCCCAGCCCATCTCCACTTCCC
>NC_041385.1:199400990-199409139 GCF_002162155.2 Triticum dicoccoides
ACGCCCCGGCCACCTCCTGCTTGCCGCTCCACCTCGACACCCCGGACGCCTCCATGCGTGCCACGCCACCCTCCTGGAACTCCCTCACTCTCCCGAACTCTCCCCCCCTCTCCTCTGCTTCCTCTCTCCCTCACTCGCCCGAACGGACCCGTCGCCACCGACGCCGTTCGCCGCGGCCACAACCACCGCCTCGCCTCCCCGACGCCTCCCAAAGCTCCGCCGGTCCTCTCTCTTCCTCCTCACCAAGACGGAAGGCGCCGGAAGCCCTGGATGGGGCCAGCTTCGCCGTTCCCCTCCTCGGCCACCGCGGATCGCCGCCGTCAAATTCGTCCCCGTCCGGCCTCCCTCAAGCTCGCCGTCCACCTCTACAGGGTCTACGTGAGCTCTCCGTCCGTTTCCCCCTCTCTGTTTCGTAGTTCGCGCGCCGTAGCTAGGTTATCCACCAAGACCGAAACCCCATCGCCGCCGGCCATGGCGCCGCCGTGGCCAGGGCCACCGCAGCCCGCGCCTGAGCACGTCACCGTGCTCGGTGAACCCCCAGGAGCACGTAGCCCTCCTCGTTTTCTCCTCTAGTGCGCCGTAGCTTCGCCACCGTTCGCGCCCGAACTCCGGCCACCGCGGAAGTGCTCGCCGCCGTCGTCTCCAGCCACCCCGCGGCCCCTCGTGCAACCAGCTAGGTGCGGCCGTGTACGGGCTACCTTCTGGTGGCCTTCGCGCGTCCAGCCGCCGCCCGTAGCGCAACCCCGGTGAACTTCCACCGCGTTTTGGGTCGCCGCCGGCCGAACTCCGGTGGCCAGTGACGTGGCACTGTCATTAGCCACTAATGACGCACTAACCAACCCCCTAGGCCACTGACTGTGGGCCCCACCCCTGGTCAAACCCCAGTCAACGCTGGGTTTGACCGGGATTAGGTCCTGTGTCACTGACGTGTGGCCCCCACACGTCAGGTTTGACCCGAGCCAGCCCAGTTGACCCTGCTGACGTCACCGTGACGTGGTGCTGACGCCATAATTCATTTCTGGATTTATATTATTCAGGAAATTCCAGAAAATTGTAAAAACTTCTAAAAATCATAGAAATTCAACCGTAGCTCCAAATTAAATAATTTATATATGAAAAATTATCAGAAAAATTCAAGGAATCCATCTGTACCATTTTCATGCATGTTAGAACAACTTATAGCTGCTGTTTAGCACAAATCAATTAAATGGCATTTGAATAATCACATATGGAGTTTGAATTTGAATCTTGTATTCAAACCAACTTCATTTAATCTGTTGCTAGTTGCATTAGCCCAAAACATATTCATTTTGCCATGTCATGATCATGCATCATATTGTGCATTGCATTGATTGTGTTCCCTTCTGTGTTGCCGGTATTTGTCCCCTCTCGATAGACGTGATACCGATGATGTGATCGTTGACACTGATGAAGACTCAATGTTATCTTCAGAAGTGCCAGGCAAGCAAAACCCCCTTGTTCATTCCGATAAAATCCCACTCTCTCGCTCCTGCTCTCTTTTACTGCATTAGGACAACACCGATTCATCTGTTACTTGCTGCGGTAGCCGAACCCCTTTATCCTTTGCATGACCTGTCATTGCCACAGTAAATAGATGAAACCCACTAGCATGAGTAGGAGTTGTTTGAGCCCTGTTGTGCCTACTCATTCATGCTTGTTTGTCATGCCTGCTACTGCTTAGAGTTGAGTCAGGTCTGATTCATCGGGGATGAATCAGAGGTGTGTGAACATGTCCTACTGTGTGTGAGCTAAGTGTGTGAACACGATTTGGTAAAGGTAGCGGTGAGAGGCCATGTAGGAGTACATGGTGGGTTGTCTCATTGAAGCCGTCCTCAGGAACCGAGTTCTGTGTTTGTGATCCATGATTCAGCTACTACCACGCATTGGGCCCGAAACCAATGGACCCTCTCGGCTTCTTAATCACCCTTGTCCTCTGTCCAGGAGATGCAAGTAGTTTCTTGTGTTTGTAGTATGCTGGAGGCCGTGCGCAGCGCTGACCGTAGGGGTGGGCTGTGATGCGGTAGGCACGTGGCCGGGTAAACCGGGCGCCCGTTTGGTGTCACGGAACCCTGTTCACATCGTTTGGGGCTGTGAGCGAAACTCCGGCCGGATCTCCTCATGGATGGAACCCGAATAGGCGATAAACCTGGACTAGAGACTTGAGTGTTTAGGCAGGCCGTGGCCGACACCCACGTTGGGCTTCCGCTTGAAGGTTGCCGAGTACATGTCGTGTAAACGGCGGTAAGTGGTGAGAGTGTGTGTGAAGAAGTACACCCCTGCAGGGTTAATATGATCTATTCGAATAGCCGTGTCCACGGAAAAGGACTTCTGGGTTGCTTATATCAGTTCATAGACAAGTGAAAGTGGATACTCTAAAATACGCAAGATAAGGGTGAGTGCTATGGATGGCGTTCTCGTAGGGAGACGGGAGCGGTTCCATAGTGGTGTATTGGTTGGTGAATATGTGGACTCGTGTGCGCCACCTCAAAAGAGTTACTCGCAGTCGTAGTTTAGGATAGCCACCGAGTCAAAGCTGGCTTGCTGCAGTTAAACCCCACCATCCCCTTTGTTGATAATGATGCATATGTAGTTAGTTCTGATGTAAGTCTTGCTGGGTACATTTGTACTCACGTTTGCCTATTTTATGTTTTGCAGAGAGACTTCGGTCTCACTAGTAGTTTCGCGTGGACTTCGACGTTTAGCTTGTTACCTCAGCTATGATCTTGTGCCTCGGCAGGATCTGGTAGATAGTCAGGCTTCTCAGCCTTTTTCATTTATAGATGTCTGTACTCAGACATGATAGCTTCCGCTTGTGCTTTGATTTGTATGCTCTGAATGTTGGGTCGTGAGACCCCTGTTTGTAATATCTCGCTCCTCGGAGCCTATTGGATAAATACTTGAGTCGTAGAGTCATGTTGTGATGCCATGTTGTATTTGCACATATCGAGCATATTGTGTGTATGTTATTGAAATGCTTGGTATGTGTGGGATCTGACCATCTAGTTGTTTATCTTTAGTAGCCTCTCTTACCGGGAAATGTCTCCTAGTGTTTCCACCGAGCCATGGTAGCTTGCTACTGCTCCGGAACACTTAGGCTGGCCGGCATGTGTCCTTCTTCGTTCCTGTGTCTGTCCCTTCGGGGGAATGTCACGCGATGAATACCGGAGTCCTGTTAGCCCGCTACAGCCTGGTTCACCGGAGTCCTACTAGCCCAGTGCTACAGCCTGGATTCACTCGCTGATGACCGACACGTTCGATGCTGGGTCATGGATGCCTGTCCCTGTAAGTTTGTGCCACTTTGGGTTTACAACTAGTCATGTCAGCCCGGGCTCTTTATCATATAGATGCTAGCGACACTGTCATATACGTGTGCCAAAAGGCGCAAACGGTCCCGGGTAAAGGTAAGGCGACACCCGTGGGAATACCGTGCGTGAGGCCGCAAAGTGATATGAGGTGTTACATGCTAGATCGATGTGGCATTGAGTCGGGGTCCTGACAGCGTTGGTATCAGAGCTTGACTGCCTATAGGATTACCAAGCCAAACTGGTCGATGTTGAGTCTAGAAATTCTTTAGTTATATGTAGGGGAATTGATTGTGGGATGGAACGTAAGGCTCTTTTTACTCCTTATACCTCATGGCCTTCTGATTTGAGTCATCATCTTCTCTTCTACGGGGATTAAGAACTAGGCTATCTCTTCTTTCTATTAGGATCACGTGTTACTAATCAGTGGACTTATAAGATTGTTGGATTTAAGTCTCAGTTCAGTTCCTACTACTTCCGTATGTTAATTGTTGATCTCGGAACCTTGGTATTGTGCTTCTGAGTGGCTATGCCACCATTTTTGTAGCATGTCTCAAATCTTTTTGAGCAATTATAGCCGTTATGCTGTCCGAGACTTCCCAGGTTTCTAAATAGTCTGATGCATTCGCAAAATCCTTTCCCTCTGGTTTCGATGTTCCTTTATGCCAGCTCAATCACACTAATTGTTGAGTTAAGGTATTCTATTGCCTTGACATTTATGTTGGAGTTATTATTATGACCCTAGGTGTCTCAGGGGATCATCTAGTGGTCTAGCCATGATTTGTGTCCTAGTGTGAAGATTCTGGCCTTTATTATCGAAAGCATCCTGTGATGCCATTTAGTTAGTAGGTATTCTATTCCTGGGTTCTTAAACCCGATATTCACCCTACTTACATCATGTTGATAGTGTTGCTAGTTCCTTTAGTATATTAGTAACCTTTGCGATAGTCCTCGAGGTCCGTGGTATATCGTTCTTCCAAATACCATGAACCATTATGGCAGAAGTTTGTTGGATCAAAAGATCACAATAGGCCCTCTATGAGTTCTCCATGCTATATTGTGACTCTGCCAGCTCAACCTTTCTGCATGGGTTATCCGGAAGAATTATGTTGAACTTTGTTCGGCATACCAACCCATGTATCCACAACTCAGAAAGTTATATGTTCCTTTGAGTTGTCCCTCTTTAGTTGTCTACTGACATTCGTCTATCAATTGATAGTCAAGAGTATGCGTGCGTTCGTTTATCGATGCCTATTACTCTTGTGGTCCGTCAAGCCATTCTATCGCGGAATGACTAGGAGAAACAAACTCCAGTACCTCTTCCCTATCCAGGATTGGGTCAAAGAAGTTGTGCTCCGCAGATCAAATTGCTAATCCAGCTTTTGTTCTGCTCTACCTTGGAGTATTACATATTTTATATCGAGATTGTTATAGGAATTGCACACCATCCTATGAACTCTTGGTACAGTGATACTTCTTGCCATCATTGTTCATTCCTCGGTTCCTGTGTTATTGTAACCGGAATGCCGACAAATGAATCATGGCGTGTGAAATCAATATTGCTAGCAACTCTGTTGCTTGGTAGTTAAATGGACGATAACCTCATTCTTAGCATGTTGATTATTGAATCGTCACCCTAAGATTGATTGTGCTACCTAGTCCCTATTTCTGGTGCACTCCTCGACCAATGAGTTAGGAATTATTTCAAGTCCTCACCCATTTGATCATGTCGTCTTGCCCTCAAAAGCAAGATTGTTCTCGAGCTTAGTAACATACCGGTGGTTCGTGACTTTCCAAATATCTTCTTGGAAGTGTTACCGGGTTGTCACCTGACTGTTATGTTGAGCTCGTGATCAAGTTGGTTTATCCTGTAAACCACCCTTTCTCCAAGAATCCGTGTTGGATACCCCTGAGCTAGTTGGTTAAGCTAGACAACAACCTGGAGAGTTGGAAGATAAAAGCTTGCCTGACTTAGTTCATTCCAAAGGGATATTCTTGTGTAGTGTGTGTTGAAGAGAGATGATATCTTCATCGATTGGTCCCTGTGATCAGTCATTGGACCTATTGCCTGATAAAAACTTTGATTTGAGTATGGGTTATCGTCAAATCAAATCAGAACCAACGATGTTCGTAATGTTGTCTTACTCGTGGTTGATCCCTCGAGCATACACCATTATATCTTTTGGGTCTGACCAATGCTATCACTTGTTCACTTAACTATGGAATTCCTTTTAAAAGGAAACCCAGATGAATTGTTGTTGTGCCCATTGACAACATCCTTGTCTTCCCCATAATTTTGCTGAACATTAAGCTAGTGTTGGAAACTTTTGAAAGCATTTGTTCATGCTAGCTCATGAAGCATATGTTCGGATGTAAGAAGTGATTCCTCTAGTTCATGTGCATTTGATGCAAGTTACCGCCGTGGACTCGAGAAAGTCAATGTTGCTTCCTCTGGAATCATCGCAAGTCAGTCATGCACACGTGCGAAGTATTCTGTGGTTTGGAGACTTGCAACCTTCATTCCATATGTGTATCCTAGCACACCAAGCCACTGACTGATTTGTTCAAGGAGAAGGAGTATCTTCATAAGAGCTAATCCGGACTTATGAAAGAACTTCGATATCCTCGCTGATGGTTCCCAACCAGAACTCGGTAGTGTTTTATTGTAAGACTACCATGTGGGCATGCCTGTCTGGGACAACGTGTTCACATGTTTGTAGCAGAACCAGCTCATGTTTTGGAGCTTGCTATCGTAGTTCATCTTCCGAGAATCCCGCAACGTCATCTCGACGATTTGTGTTGCAAACTTTCATTTTTCTTCCTAGACTCGATGAGCCTGGAATATCCTGACACCAACCAGATCTGAATCTCAGGCAGATATGATGGTTGGAACATTTCCCCAAGAACTATAATATTGGTCTCTCGATAACCGGTAAGGTGGATGTCGTGGCCAACACACCCAGCCGGAAGACCTCCTATTGTAGTATCTTGATTTGAGGAAGTTGGCCACCTCCCCATAGGGATTTCGTAGGATTTACTCCCTAGTTGCCCCTATGGATTTCTGTGTTCCGAAGTCCGACCTTTTTACTTGATGTTCTAGATATCAAACCATATCTATGAATGGGTTACACTAGCACATCAAGGAGAACATTAGAAGCGGAGTGCTAAATGTCTCTCGGTCGATCATCCAGATTTTATTTCCTTGGCCCCGCCAAGGGTGAAATCTGAGAAGGTGTTATCTTCCTTTGCATCTGCATCCTCCATCACCATTCATCATGGTAGTAAGTTGTGTTACCGGACCCTTGACACGGATGTTGGTAAAACCTTGATGATTATGGAATTGCTCAAGTTCTTGAGAGCACGCGCAAGTGCTAGGTTTGATCATCGGCATTAACTGTATAGCGCTCTCAGTTTCCTCGGTTATGCTATAACCATTCCAATAGTGGGATAACTCTCTATTGTTGAGCCTCTCCCCAGTTACTAGAATCATTCCCATCATTTGCATTTTGTTCCTAGTTTGCACCACCAATGTGCCATTCTACCATGGGTCTCTTCCATTTCCGGTGATAAGCAAATTCATCCATTGCGTTGTCTTCAACAAAGTAATCCACATCATCCAAGTCCGAGTATGCCATTCTACTGACCCCCTCCAAACGATCGCTTGAGAATTGCCTTAGGCTGGTTTAAAGAGTTTCAATGATCTCTGAATCAAAGGTAATTCTTTTTGCCACTTAAGGGGATATATCTACGAGTCACCATCCCTAAGGTGCCTCGTTGTGGTATCATGGCAACTCAACTCCTCGCTACGTTGACAATCGATTGCCACCTTCTTAAGCGTGAAATTGTTGTCCACCTAGTGAACCTTCGTCATCCGTTTCTTTCCACCCCTCTTGATGTGTATCTCGTGTCTCAACCCGAGAGATGGTCCTATGTCTCATTCCGTGAGTTGTTCGATCTTCGAGAAGATCGACCCTTCTAGAGTCTCCTTCTTCCCTCCATGTCATGTTGACAGGATTTCTCAGAGCAAGACTTCAAGACAATGATGGTGATCGAATCAACGTTCCTATGAAGTGCAACCTGGATCGTGAAGATTGTACTAGTTGCGTTCCCCCTTCACCTTACCCTACGCTTGAATCTCGGGACGAGATTTTTGTTTAGTGGGGGTGAGTTGTCACATCCCTGGTCCTGTTATGCACTAGGCTAGACCTCATGTGAGCATCATGTTTTAATTCAAATGAAATTTGAATTGAGGAATTTTCAAAGCCTCAGAAACCTTCTAAAAATGATCAACATTAAAATCTCCTCAAAGAAGTCCAAGAAAATGTTCCTCTTAGTCTCTGAAAATATTGCAAAGAGGTAAAACTCAAAACAATATTTTTGGTATCTCAGAGTTAATTATTTTGGGCCTTTGAATTAAATAAATAGCTATTTGCATTGGATATACATTTGATATATAAATAATATATGTCCAATAATTACTGGAACATTTTATGTGGTTTGGTATATTTTGACGCTAGCCACATAACTATTTTCAGGATTTTATAAAATGGTTTAGTATTTTACTAAACTAAAACAACATAGAACAAAATAGATAAATAAAAACAGAAATAGAAAGAGAGAGAAGGACTACCTAGCGCTCACCTGGTAGCCCACCTGGCCCAGCAGCACGGCCCAGCCCATCTCCACTTCCCCCCCCTGTCGCCTTCCTCCTCGCGCCAGTAGGCACAGGCGCGTGGCCGACGCACGCCGACGCACGCCCCGGCCACCTCCTGCTTGCTGCTCCACCTCGACACCCCGGACGCCTCCATGCATGCCACGCCACCCTC
>NC_041385.1:199409699-199502490 GCF_002162155.2 Triticum dicoccoides
CCCCCCCTCCTCTGCTTCCTCTCTCCCTCACTCGCCCGAACGGACCCGTCGCCACCGACGCCGTTCGCCGCGGCCACAACCACCGCCTCGCCTCCCCGACGCCTCCCAAAGCTCCGCCGGTCCTCCCTCTTCCTCCTCACCAAGACGGAAGGCGCCGGAAGCCCTGGATGGGGCCAGCTTCGCCGTTCCCCTCCTCGGCCACCGCGGATCGCCGCCGTCAAATTCGTCCCCGTCCGGCCTCCCTCAAGCTCGCCGTCCACCTCTACAGGGTCTACGTGAGCTCTCCGTCCGTTTCCCCCTCTCTGTTTCGTCGTTCGCGCGCCGTAGCTAGGTTATCCACCAAGACCGAAACCCCATCGCCGCCGGCCATGGCGCCGCCGTGGCCAGGGCCACCGCAGCCCGCACCTGAGCACGTCACCGTGCTCGGTGAACCCCCAGGAGCACGTAGCCCTCCTCGTTTTCTCCTCTAGTGCGCCGTAGCTTCGCCACCGTTCGCGCCCGAACTCCGGCCACCGCGGAAGTGCTCGCCGCCGTCGTCTCCAGCCACCCCGCGGCCCCTCGTGCAACCAGCTAAGTGCGGCCGTGTACGGGCTACCTTCTGGTGGCCTTCGCGCGTCCAGCCGCCGCCCGTAGCGCAACCCCGGTGAACTTCCGCCGCGTTTCGGGTCGCCGCCGGCCGAACTCCGGTGGCCAGTGACGTGGCACTGTCATTAGCCACTAATGACGCACTAACCAACCCCCTAGGCCACTGACTGTGGGCCCCACCCCTGGTCAAACCCAGTCAACGCTGGGTTTGACCGGGATTAGGTCCTGTGTCACTGACGTGTGGCCCCCACACGTCAGGTTTGACCCGAGCCAGCCCAGTTGACCCTGCTGACGTCACCGTGACGTGGTGCTGACGCCATAATTCATTTCTGGATTTATATTATTCAGGAAATTCCAGAAAATTGTAAAAACTTCTAAAAATCATAGAAATTCAACCGTAGCTCCAAATTAAATAATTTATATATGAAAAATTATCAGAAAAATTCAAGGAATCCATCTGTACCATTTTCATGCATGTTTGAACAACTTATAGCATCTGTTGAGCACAAATCAATTAAATGGCATTTGAATAATCACATATGGAGTTTGAATTTGAATCTTGTATTCAAACCAACTTCATTTAATCTGTTGCTAGTTGCATTAGCCCAAAACACATTCATTTTGCCATGTCATGATCATGCATCATATTGTGCATTGCATTGATTGTGTTCCCTTCTGTGTTGCCGGTATTTGTCCCCTCTCGATAGACGTGATACCGATGATGTGATCGTTGACACTGATGAAGACTCAATGTTATCTTCAGAAGTGCCAGGCAAGCAAAACCCCCTTGTTCATTCCGATAAAATCCCACTCTCTCGCTCCTGCTCTCTTTTACTGCATTAGGACAACACCGATTCATCTGTTACTTGCTGCGGTAGCCGAACCCCTTTATCCTTTGCATGACCTGTCATTGCCACAGTAAATAGATGAAACCCACTAGCATGAGTAGGAGTTGTTTGAGCCCTGTTGTGCCTACTCATTCATGCTTGTTTGTCATGCCTGCTACTGCTTAGAGTTGAGTCAGGTCTGATTTATCGGGGATGAATCAGAGGTGTGTGAACATGTCCTACTGTGTGTGAGCTAAGTGTGTGAACACGATTTGGTTAAGGTAGCGGTGAGAGGCCATGTAGGAGTACATGGTGGGTTGTCTCATTGAAGCCGTCCTCAGGAACCGAGTTCTGTGTTTGTGATCCATGATTCAGCTACTACCATGCATTGGGCCCGAAACCAATGGACCCTCTCGGCTTCTTAATCACCCTTGTCCTCTGTCCAGGAGTTGCAAGTAGTTTCTGGTGTTTGTAGTATGCTGGAGGCCGTGCGCAGCGCTGACCGTAGGGGTGGGCTGTGATGCGGTAGGCACGTGGCCGGGTAAACCGGGCGCCCGTTTGGTGTCACGGAACCCTGTTCACATCGTTTGGGGCTGTGAGCGAAACTCCGGCCGGATCTCCTCATGGATGGAACCCGAATAGGCGATAAACCTGGACTAGAGACTTGAGTGTTTAGGCAGGCCGTGGCCGACACCCACGTTGGGCTTCCGCTTGAAGGTTGCCGAGTACATGTCGTGTAAATGGCGGTAAGTGATGAGAGCGTGTGTGAAGAAGTACACCCCTGCAGGGTTAATATGATCTATTCGAATAGCCGTGTCCGCGGAAAAGGACTTCTGGGTTGCTTATATCAGTTCATAGACAAGTGAAAGTGGATACTCTAAAATACGCAAGATAAGCGTGAGTGCTATGGATGGCGTTCTCGTAGGGACACGGGAGAGGTTCCATAGTGGTGTATTGGTTGGTGAATATGTGGACTCGTGTGCGCCACCTCAAAAGAGTTACTCGCAGTCGTAGTTTAGGATAGCCACCGAGTCAAAGCTGGCTTGCTGCAGTTAAACCCCACCATCCCCTTTGTTGATAATGATGCATATGTAGTTAGTTCTGATGTAAGTCTTGCTGGGTACATTTGTACTCACGTTTGCCTATTTTATGTTTTGCAGAGAGACTTCGGTCTCACTAGTAGTTTCGCGTGGACTTCGACGTTTAGCTTGTTACCTCAGCTACGATCTTGTGCCTCGGCAGGATCTGGTAGATAGTCAGGCTTCTCAGCCTTTTTCATTTATAGATGTCTGTACTCAGACATGATAGCTTCCGCTTGTGCTTTGATTTGTATGCTCTGAATGTTGGGTCGTGAGACCCCTGTTTGTAATATCTCGCTCCTCGGAGCCTATTGAATAAATACTTGAGTCGTAGAGTCATGTTGTGATGCCATGTTGTATTTGCACACATCGAGCATATTGTGTGTATGTTATTGAAATGCTTGGTATGTGTGGGATCTGACCATCTAGTTGTTTATCTTTAGTAGCCTCTCTTATCGGGAAATGTCTCCTAGTGTTTCCACCGAGCCATGGTAGCTTGCTACTGCTCCGGAACACTTAGGCTGGCCGGCATGTGTCCTTCTTCGTTCCTGTGTCTGTCCCTTCGGGGGAATGTCACGCGATGAATACCGGAGTCCTGTTAGCCCGCTACAGCGCGGTTCACCGGAGTCCTGCTAGCCCAGTGCTACAGCCTGGATTCACTCGCTGATGACCGACACGTTCGATGCTGGGTCATGGATGCCTGTCCCTGTAAGTTTGTGCCACTTTGGGTGTACAACTAGCCATGTCAGCCCGGGCTCTTTATCATATAGATGCTAGCGACACTGTCATATACGTGTGCCAAAAGGCGCAAACGGTCCCGGGTAAAGGTAAGGCGACACCCGTGGGAATACCGTGCGTGAGGCCGCAAAGTGATATGAGGTGTTACATGCTAGATCGATGTGGCATTGAGTCGGGGTCCTGACAGTATGCGAACTCGGCATAGGGCAGGCTTTCTTCCCAACTGGTTCCATAGGTGAGGACACATGCTCTCAGCATGTCTTCTAAAATTTGGTTTACGCGTTCAGTCTGTCCATCAGTCTGGGGATGGTAGGCTGTGCTGAAGGCCAATTGAGTTCCCAGAGCCTGTTGTAAATGATCCCAGAATCTCGAGACAAACTGAGTGCCTCTGTCGGAGATTATAGTCTTCGGGACTCCATGTAGACAAACTATACGAGAGAGATAAATCCTGGCAAGCTTCTGAGTGTTGTAGGCTGTCTTCACTGGAATGAAATGTGCCACCTTGGTTAATCTATCGGTGATGACCCATATGGCATCATACTCGTGTCGTGACCGAGGTAGTCCGACAATAAAATCCATCCCTATTTCATCCCATTTCCACTCAGGTATTTTGTTTGGTTGCAGTAGTCCGGCTGGTTTTTGGTGCTCAACTTTTATGCATTAACAAGAATCGCAACATGCAACGAATGTGGCTATGTCCCTCTTCATACCGTGCCACCAAAATCTTTCCTGAATATCCTTATACATTTTGGTTCCTCCAGGGTGGATTGAATATGGAGTGGTGTGTGCTTCAGCTAGGATTTGCTGCCTGAGGTTCTCTACGTTTGGCACATAGAGTCTGTCCCTGTACCGTAATATTCCATCATCGCCTATGACAAATTCCGAGGCCTTGCCCATACTCACCTTTCTTTTAATTCCTTCAATGCTGGGGTGACCAGGCTGAGCTTCTTTAATTCTCTCCACAAGGTCGGGCCTTATTTCCAAGTTTGATATGGTGCCTTCCGCGATCATTAACAAGTTGAGTTTGGCAAATTCTTGTTGGAATTCAGGTCTCAAACTTTGCAGATTGTTTTCGTCGGAGCTGGGGTTTCGACTAAGAGCATCGGCCACTACATTTGCTTTCCCTGGATGATAGTGGATACCAACATCATAATCTTTTACCAATTCCAACCAGCGTCGTTGCCGTAAGTTTAGTTCTGGCTATGTGAAAATATATTTGAGACTTTTATGGTCCGTGTATATTTCACATCGATTCCCAAGTAAGAAATGTTTCCATTCCTTAAGTGCATGAATGACTGCTGCCATTTCTAAGTCATGAGTGGGATAATTTTCCTCATTCTTGCGGAGTTGTCGTGAAGCGTATGCGACAACCTTGCCTTCCTGCATCAACACGCACCCGAGACCTTTTCGGGATGCATCACAATACACCACAAAGTTTTTGTGTATGTCTGGCACAATTAATACCGATGCTGTGGTTAATTTCCGTTTTAACTCTTGGAAACTTTTTTCGCAGGCTTCTGTCCATTCAAACTTCTTGTCCTTCTTGAGCAACTGCGTCATTGGCTTGGCTAGGGTGGAGAATCCTTCGATAAATCTGCGGTAATATCCTGCCATTCCCAAGAAACTTCGTATGTCCGTTACGCTGGCTGGTGCCTTCCAGTCAAGTATGGCCCTAACTTTCTCCGGGTCCACTGCGATACCGTCTTGGGTCAGCACGTGACCTAGAAAGCTTACTTGCCTTAGCCAAAATTCGCACTTGCTGAACTTGGCATACAATTGATGTTTCCTGAGTTCTCCTAGCACAATCCTGAGATGTTCCGTGTGCTCTTCTGGTGTTTTGGAGTATATCAGAATATCATCGATAAATACCACAACGAACTTGTCCATAAACTTCATAAATACTTTGTTCATGAGGTGAACAAAATATGCGGGGGCGTTTGTTAATCCAAAAGGCATAACTATGAACTCATATAGTCCATATCTGGAGGTGAAGGCTGTTTTGGGGATATCTTCTGTTCGCACTTTTAATTGATGGTATCCTGACCTTAAGTCAATCTTTGAGAATACCTTGGCCTGAGCGAGCTAATCAAATAAATCATTTATTCGTGGCATCGGGTATTTGTTCTTGACTGTGACCATGTTAAGTGCTCGGTAGTCTATGCACAATCTCAGTGTTCCATCCTTCTTTTTGGCAAATAAAATTGGTGATCCCCAAGGTGAGGAGTTGGCTCGAATGTATCCTTTGTCCAGTAATTCCTTTATTTGTTAATTCAACTCAATCAACTCGGATGGTGCCATTCTGTATGGCTTCTTGTATATGGGGGTGGTTCTTGGTGCTAGCTCAATGCTGAATTCTATTTCTCAGTCTGGTGGCATGCCTGGTAGTTCTTCGGGAAATACGTCTGGAAATTCACATACTACTGGAACCTTGCTTAACTCAGAAATGTCCACCTTATTCAATCTCGGCTGCTGGGGTATTTTTCTTTCCTTGGCTGATACTTTTATTGTCTTCCCGTGGTGCTGCGTGAGAATCACGGTCCGCTTGAAACAGTCAATAAAACCTTTGTTGGTGGTTAACCAGTCCATCCCTAGGATGACATCCAGTCCTTTATTTTCCAACACAATAAGATTGGCGAAAAATTTCAATCCTTCGAACTCAATGACCACATTCTGACAGTAATTCTGAGTAACTTGCTGAATTCCAGGGGACTTGATGATCATGGATTTTTCCAAGGGAAACATCGAAAAATTATTTTGCAGAGCAAAACTTTTCGAAATGAATGAGTGAGAAGCTCCAGAATCAAACAAAACCGTTGCAGGTATTGTGTTGACAGGAAACGTATCGAGTACGATATCCGGAGCATTTTGTGCTTCTTCTTTGGTCACGTGGTTTAGATGACCCTTCCTGTGGTTGTTGTTGGGGTTGAAATTGTTGCGCTTGGGCGCTAAATTATTGCCACCGTTGTTTGGCTTCGGGGTCGAGTTCCTTGGCTTGGGGCACTGTTTGGCGTAGTGCCCTTCTTCTCCACAAGCGTAGCAAGTAACGCCTGGGCGATATGTGAACTCTTTGTCCCTTGCATGGAAATTCTTGGTTGGGCGAGAGATGTTTGTGGTAGGTTTGTGTGTCCCACCTTTCTGAAAATCTGTCCTGCTTCGGTGGTTGCGCACAAGAGTAGTCTGGTCTCTTTTTCGCTTGCGTAAATCCTCCAAGCTACGTCTCTCATTTTCCAGAGTAATGGCTTTGTCCACTAGTGTTTTAAAATCTGGAAAAGTGTGCACGACCAGTTGGCATTTAAGCGCGGGCGCCAGACCGTCAAGGAATTTCTCCATCTTCTTGCTTTCAGTCATACGTTCTGCATTGGCGTAGCGAGACAATAGAGTAAATTGACCATTGTATTCTGACACTGTCATGTTCCTTTGTTTGAGGTCATCGAATTCTCTCTTCTTAATTTTCATAATACTCTTGGGAATGTGTGCACCACGGAAACCTTCCTTGAAATCATCCCAGGTTATGTCATTTTCGTTGGGGTGCATGTGCAGAAAATTCTCCCACCATGATGCAGCTGCTCCTGTGAGATAGTGCGGAGCATATAGTACTTTCTTGAGATCTGAACATTTTGCAATAATTAATTTTCTCTCCATATCTCGAAGCCAATCCTCGGCTTAAAGAGGCTTGTCAGTATGAGAAAATGTTTGAGGACGTGTCTTCTGTAGCTCAGATAACTTGGAATGCTGCTGATACTGTCCATGGTGACTTCCCATGTTGATGACTTGGTTCATCATTTCCCGATGTTGTTGCTGACTCTGATCATAAAGGCGGCACATTTGTGAAAGTGTCGATTCACTGCCCTGTTGGCTTGACTGTCCGTGAGTGAACTCGTTGTTGGGTTGTGTATCATACTTTTCCTCTGGTGGAGTTGGCATGGAGCGAGTCCAAGGACGAGACATTTTTCACTCTGGGGATATATTTTGTAAAACCCATAAGAAAAGCGGAAAGAGTCGTAAAAACAATTCCATAAATGCATAAAGCTGGCAAATAAAATTAAATAACCAAGCTTACTTCAGAAAAATAAATCGACTTGCGCATGGAGAAGGACTGCTCATTACATATCTTACACGCGGGCGGTAATTATACAATACATCACTCAGGATATGCGTACATAATCCTGACATGTTATTTAGGCTAGTGCACTTCTCCAGATCCTACATGATGCGCAAACAGGCTACTTCTCACAACCTATGTACATATAAACATATCATACAAAGCGGTACATTACATGGCGGCTAAGCGTACTCAAGCGGAGATGTTGACGACCTCCTTTGCCCTGCCGAGGGTGAGGCGTAGCGAGGCTGGGGACTCGACTTCCTCCTCGCTAATAGGATCCATAGATGTAGTGTTGCACAGAGAGGACGGAGCACGTGCCAGGGGCGGAACAACACGAACAGGAGTGGGCGCGAAGGTTGGTGCAGTGCGCACTGGGGTGGGCGCAATAACTTGGTTGAATTCTTTGGTAGAAGGCAGGCGACGAGTAGGCGCATAAGATGCTGAGGACGAGACCAAAGTCAGTGGCTGTGCGGTGGGTAGGAGCTCCCTCCTATTGGCAGCACAGCCATGAACTGAGTCCATGCGGGCAGCCACGAAGTCGTCCACCAGGTTGTCGAAGGCTGCCTCTAGGGCCCGGAGATACTCAATAAGCATCTCAAAAGCCTCGTCTCGTTCTCCTCTGGGGCAGGAGAATGCGTAGTGACAGGTGTAAGGCACATGTCATGGAAGATAACGGTAACGATGAGTCTTCATCACGGGGAGGACATCCCTGAGACGAGCTATCGCCTCGCGGGCTGCCATCTGCATAGCATGTCTCTCCGTAGGCATGGCTCTTCCCAAGAACCGGAAGCGGCGTAACTCACCACGCCCTCCCTTGAACTGCACCGCGGCCTGGTGCATGGTCAGACTGTCGTTGACTCGGTGCTGGCAGAGTGTGAAGACTGGGCGCACAGATGGCCCCATCGCAACCTGAACGATGAAGGAAAGAAGCTTGACGAACCCATCGGGCACGTTGGCGAAGGTCTGAGACTCGCAGCTGTTGTCGGCCATCTACAAAAGTAGGAAAAAATTCTGCATGGTCAGATCATAAATTTATGCTGACTGTCAGAAATGTCTACAATTGCAGAAAAATATAAAATGCTCTATTATGCTAATAACCAATTAGCGATCGCACCTAGTGGCTTCCTACAGTCAGCCTGGCTCTGGTACCAAGCTTGTCACGACCGGTTTTCCAATAAAAATATTTATTGAGAAACCAATCTATTGAGTCCAGTATGAGAGAAATCCTCCTCACTGGTAGACAAAATCTTGATACAATAAGCCAGTAGCATAAAATATATTACAGGGTTGAACTACGGTTGCTCAACCAAATTATTACAAGCACGCCAATAATTATACATAATGGCGGACAAGACACAGTGGTGAGGAGGCATACTACTGACTCGAGGATAGGATGGTGGTGGATAAACACAGCAGGGAGAGGGATACAAGACTCTAAAACTAGCATCTCATCGAGCGTCGAGGTGAGGCTCGATGAATTTATTTGGTAGCGGAAGCGGATATAATACAGTGACCAAATCCAGGGTCGCACGAGACTGACTGGGACTCCTCTAGGCGTCGGCCTCGCTATCAAATTCTTCATCCATGAGATCGCCTTCGTCAGCATCTGGCCAAATCAACAAGCCAGTGAGTACTTTGAAAGTACTCGCAAGACAGTTCGGACGTAAGATATAACAAATGCATGCAGGGATGCGTCATGATTAATTCACCAATGTACATTCAAAAATTAATTAGCATAACGAGGTAAGTAAAAGGGAAACGGCGGTAGTCCGCCTGAAATCCCAACAAAACGCAAATGAAGACCGATCGGGTGTCTGAAGCGACGCCTCGAAAGGTGAACAAATAAATATAAGGAAATGATGCCACAGTCGGGCGTTGAGGGAGTCCTGGACTAGGAGGTGTCCGGACAGCCGGACTATCAATGTCCGCCGGACTATCAAGACTACGAAGATACAAGATTGAAGACTCTGCCCCGTGTCCGGACGGGACTTTCCTTGGTGTGGAAGGCAAGCTTGGCAATACGGATATGTAGATCTCCTACCATTGTAACCGACTCTGTGTAACCCTAGCCCTCTCCGGTATCTATATAAACCGGAGGGCTTTAGTCCGTAGGACAACATACATTACAACAATCATACCATAGGCTAGCTTCTAGGGTTTAGCCTCCTTGATCTCGTGGTAGATCTACTCTTGTACTACCCATATCATCAATATCAATCAAGCGGGAGTAGGGTTTTACCTCCGTCGAGAGGGCCCGAACCTGGGTAAAAAACATCGTGTCCCTTGTCTCCTGTTACCATCCTCCTAGACGCACAGTTCGGGACCCCCTACCCGAGATCCGCCGGTTTTGACACCGACATTGGTGCTTTCATTGAGAGTTCCTCTGTGTCGTCACCGATAGAGTGGATGCCTCCCCCCGTCTTCAAAGACGATATTTTCGCCGGAGGGGCCTTGGCCGCCGGCCAAACTATCCGGCTTGGTGGTTTTCTCATGACCGCCTGTCCGGCCGCCGCTTCGACAATGACTTCTCAAGTCGTCGAAAGCAATCTTCGCGTCAGCCCTAAAGCTGCCGAACAGTTAGATCCAATAGAGTTCTCCTCTGTTAAAGAGTTCTTGGATCGCATCGCCGCCCTGGGAGTCGCTAAGGACTACAACCAGATTGGGCTTAAAACCGATCTGAGAGAGATTAACTCTCCCCAGGCCACCCACCACGTCGCAGTGGTGGAAGAGCAATACGGCAACTCTTTGCCGGTGTTGAAAACAATTCATGTCCGGACTCCCGAACCCTCCATGCCGGATTCCCACGGAGGGACGGACTTCGATCGAGCATCGAACTTAAAATCATGCATCGCCCCGGACTCGCTGGATTGTCCCCAGCAAAACACACTTCCGAATTCGGAAACCCCTTGGCCTTTGAGCCTCAAGATGGGCAGGGATCCGGATTTTATTCCACCCACCCGCCCAGACATATGCGATCTATCTCTAATACGGCAAGAGCCTACAGAAACAGTACATCACTACTGGGCCAGATTCCTCCTGGTTATGGACAGGATAAAGGACTGCCGAGAGGAAAACGCAATATCAATCTTCCGCAATAACTGCACGGACAAGGGAATACTAAACGCCATTGATCGTCGCAAAATTACGCGCTTTACCGATCTGGCGTCCATAGTACGAAAGTATTGTGCGATGGAGAGTTTCCGGAAAACCGAAAATCAATTTTGGGATAATCCGGCCCCAAACCCAGTCCGCAGTAAAAGGGCGCCTTACACTCAGGCCCCAGATGCAAAAACGAAAAAACAAAAACCCAGTCAGGGAAACGGAACCGTACTGGAGGGATGGCTCAATGGACCCTGTAAGCTTCATAATACAGAGGGAGCCGTCCCAACACATAGCCTTCGAGCATGTTGGATATTACGGCAGGTGGCCAAAAGTGGCGAAGAGCTTCTAGCTCCGGGAAACCACTCCAACAATACTAGCACGGTATCAACAGTCTTCGAGACTTCCGCATCAAATAATATGCGAAAACGATCAATCCGCGAACTCGCCGAAGTCTACCAAGTAGCAACAGCAAATCCATGGAGCGACACAGCCATTACCTTTAATGGTAGCGACGAGCCCATATTCCGAACAACCAGAGCCCCAGCCGCACTGGTACTTAGTCCCATAGTGGACGGATATCGACTGACAAAAGTCCTCATGGACGGCGGCAGCGGACTAAACCTCATTTACGAGGAAACTCTGCGAAAAATGGAAATCGATTGGAGCCGTATTGAGCGAAGCAGCACAACCTTTAGAGGAATAATCCCTAGCCGGGAAGCGCGCTGCACCGGAAAAATCACACTCGATGTGGTGTTCGGCTCTCCGAACAATTACAGATCCGAAGAAGTCACGTTTCAGGTGGCCTCGTTCAGCAGTGCATACCACGCCATATTAGGACGAGAGGCATTCACAATTTTTCAAGCAATACCTCATTACGGGTACATGAAGCTTAAAATGTCTGGGCCCAACAGAATAATTACTCTCGCTAGTGATCCAGACATAGCGCTCCGCGCCGAAAACAAGACAGCCGCACTAGCCCTCGAGGCACTATCCGAAGCCTTAGCGGCAGAGGAACTCACCGTGCTGCGCTCTACGGTGAATAGGGACGATGTCATACTCGATAAAAGATCCAAGTCCACCTCCTTCAAACCAGCAGACGAGATAATAAAATTCCAGGTCCATCCAACGGACCCAACAAAGACGGCCTCCATTGGGGCACAGTTGAACCCCGAAATAGACGCCGCACTGCGCGAATTCCTTCGGGAAAATTGGGATATCTTCGCCTGGCATCCTTTAGACATGCCCGGAATCCCCCGCAGGTTGGCTGAACACAGCCTCAACATCCTAAAAGGATTCAAGCCAGTCAAACAGGCTCTTCGACGATTTTCCGAGCCCAAAAGACAAGCAATGGGAGAAGAGCTAGCCAAACTATTGGAAGCCGGATTCATTAGAGATATCAAACATCCGGACTGGCTAGCAAATTTGGTGATGGTTCCAAAGAAGGATAAATCCTGGCGCCTCTGTGTCGATTTTAAAGACCTCAATAAATCTTGCCCAAAGGATCCCTTCCCTCTCCCCCGCATCGATCAAATCATCGATGCCACAGCAGGGCACGATTCGTTGTGCTTCCTGGACGCATACTCTGGCTATCATCAAATCAAGATGGCGGAAGCAGACCAAGCCGCAACGGCATTTATCACTCCATATGGACCATTCTGCTTCAACACGATGCCCTTCGGACTCAAAAACGCCGGCGCAACATATCAGCGCATGATTCAAACATGTCTGGCCACCCAGATCGGCAAAACAGTCGAGGCATACAGAGACGACGTAGTCGTCAAAACAAAACACGTTGAAACTTTAGTAGACGATTTGAGGCTCACATTCGACAACCTCAGAGCATATGACATCAAGCTGAATCCGGAAAAATGCGTGTTCGGCGTACCAGCCGGAAAGCTGCTGGGCTTCATTGTATCCGGTAGAGAAATCGAAGCAAATCCGGCCAAAATCCGGCAGCATTAAGCCGCTTTATCTCCCGTTTAGGAGGAAAGGCGTTGCCCCTCTATCGCCTCCTCAGGCGCACCGAACACTTCGAGTGGACGGATGCTGCCACTACCGGACTCGAAGAAATAAAGGCCACACGGGCAACAAATCCGGTCCTGGCTGCGCCCACTCTGGGCGAACCAATGTTGTTATACATCGCAGCAACACATCAAGTTGTAAGCGCATTGCTCGTCGTCGAACGAGCGACAGAAGGGCATAATTTCCCTCTTCAAAAACCAGTGTATTATGTATCCACTGTGTTAACCCCCTGCAAATCCCGTTACCCGCACTATCAGAAGATAGCATATGCGGTATTCATGGCGTCTCGAAAGCTCCGGCACTACTTTCAAGAGTGCTCGATAACAGTGGCCTCCGAAGTACCACTCAATGACATTATAAATAACCGCGACGCAACGGGCAGGATAGCAAAATGGGCCATTGAGCTCTTACCATTCGACATCACTTATAAACCTCGACGAGCTATAAAGTCACAAGTTTTGGCTGACTTCGTCGCCGAATGGACTGAAGCCGAACTCCCTAAAGAGTACGGCGCGCACTCCAATTGGACTATGCATTTCGACGGCTCCAAAATGTTGGCCGGACTGGGGGCTGGCGTCATACTGACGTCCCCCACCGGAGATACAGTCCAGTACGTACTTCAAATAATGTACACGGACTCCAACAATGCAGCCGAATACGAGGCCCTGTTACATGGTCTCTGGATGGCGGTCTCCATGGGCATTCAACGCCTAGAGGTGCGCGGGGACTCAAACCTTGCAATATCCCAGATAAATGGAGACTTCGACGCCAAGGATCCGAAAATGGCAGCATATCGTAACGCTGTCCTAAAAATGTCAGCCCGGTTTGAAGGACTTGAATTCCATCACATAGCCCGAGATAATAACCAAGCGGCCGACGTCCTGGCACGCATCGGTGCGAAACGTGATGCTGTCCCTCCAAATATCTTCCTGGAACGGCTCTTCAAGCCATCCGTACTATGGGAAGAGGAGCCCGGTAGCTACAAACCGGAGAAAACCGCACCAACTGGTGATTCGGCAGACAACATAACACCCTCCGCCCACGTCATAATGGCGGTAATCGCCGCGTGGACAGAACCTTTCCTAGCCTACTTACTTAGGCAGGAACTTCCCGAAGACCAAAATGAGGCCCGCTGCATAGTCCGGCAATCGAAGGCCTACAAGGTCCATGAGGGAGAACTTTATAAGAAAAGTACCACTGGAGTCCTTCAAAGGTGCATCTCCGAAGAAGAAGGGCGAAACCTCCTGGATGAAATTCATGCCGGACTAGGCGGACACCACGCAGCAGCCCGGGCCCTTGTAGGAAAGGCATTCCGTACAGGATTTTATTGGCCGACGGCTCGGGCAGATGCACAGGACTTGGTCCAGCGATGCGTTGGTTGTCAGCTCTTTGCTAATCAGAGCCATATGCCACCCACCGCCCTCAAAACCATACCCATTACCTGGCCGTTCGCGGTCTGGGGGCTTGACATGGTTGGACCCCTTAAAGGGGGAACCCACAAGAAAAAGTACCTATTGGTCATGGTGGATAAATTCACCAAATGGATAGAGGCCAAACCGGTCAAAACGGCAGAGTCCGGACCAGTGATAGACTTTATATCAGGGGTGGTACACCGTTACGGAGTCCCCCACAGCATCATCACCGACAACGGCACGAACTTCACAGCCGACGAGGTTAAGTCATGGTGCAAAAATATGGGCATCAAGCTCGACTATGCGTCAGTCTATCACCCTCAAACCAACGGTCAAGTGGAAAGAGCAAATGGTCTAATAATGAGCGGCATTAAACCCAGACTAGTGAGGTCACTCACCAAATCCGACACACAATGGGTCGAGGAGCTCGACTCCGTACTCTGGGGGCTGCGGACAACGCCCAACCGTACTACCGGATTCACACCATTTTTTATGGTATACGGCGCAGAGGCAGTCTTGCCCTGTGACATTATTCATGACTCACCTCGAGTGCGCATGTATGAGGAAAGAGAAGCCGAGCTTGATCGGCAGGACAGCTTGGACACATTGGAGGAAGAACGCGACGTTGCAAAGGCTCGTTCCGCATTCTATCAGCAGCAGGCCCGAAGATATCAAAGCAGAGAAGTACGGGCCAAGACTTACAACATTGGTGAACTAGTTCTACGCTTGCCAGACAAGAAAAAGGACAAGCTCAAGCCCAAATGGGAGGGTCCCTTCATCATCGATCAAGTACTGACCGGCGGAGCGTACCGTCTACGAAATGCGTCGGATAACCGACTCGAGCCGAACCCATGGAATGCAGCCCGCCTCCGACGATTCTATGCCTAGCGCCGGACTAAGAGTTCGTCCCCTTCCCCCATCCAAACTTTTACATTTCGGCTGTCTTTTGTTTCTCTTTTTATCCTTTTTTATTTTTTTTTAAAAACCCTTCCGGGCCTATTTTTTGCATTCTTTGCATACGCATGATGTGCTATCCGCACTGATTATTCCTGGGGGCTTCTTTTACAGAAGCTCAGGTATACGCATGATGTGCTATCCACACTCATTATTCCTGGGGGCTTCTTTTACAGAAGCCTAATTATACGGGTTGTATACCCATCACATGTGTCAAGCTTCCACATGTACCTTTTATTCGCCATTATATGCATCGATATGACTTAAGTTTTGGCCAAGCTGGGTTGCCTGGCTCCTGTGCTTACCCCTACATTCCCGATTGTTCGGCTGGGAGGTAAAGGGAGCACCTCTGCGATTGTTACTGCCGGGTCAGCCGGATGTGTACCTCAGACTGGGTGAAGCCGAAAGCTAGCGTTCTTAAGGGAATATTCGGTCGGTGACTTAAAAGATGACTTTTTACCTATTTATCTATCTGCCCCCAGATGTTTTACTGCTTTCTTTGCAGTCCGGACATGCACTTTAGGGCATGCCTCCCAGCGAAAGGAACCCTTAACGGAACTATTCTCCCTGGAAGATGTTTCTTACTAACCATGTAATATAACATAACTAGTTGGGCACTTGTCTGATAAAGCACTAATGACCCCTACACCTGGTCTCCATGCATACCACGGTTGTTTCTTAACCAAAATGGTATTCGGACACACTCCGGACTCTAGGGTCCCGAGGTCGAAGCGAAAAGGTCGGCAAAGACAAACGATCTACAATCCGGCTAGAAGGCATTTCACATGTCACTTTAAAGGATAACATACATTGTCAAATTTATTGATTATATTCCTCCTCAATCCCGTCTAACAGGCTGTCTAACTTACAGTCCTCTTGGGAAAATTTAGCAGCCAACTCTACTTGGCTATACACTAAACTCACAGGGATCTCCTTCCCGTCAGGCCCCACCGGTCCAACTTCGGCCATATGGTTGGGATCTGCCTTCTTGTACCGCGTCTTCACCATGGCCCAAGCCTCCCTCGCACCTTGACGGCAAGCCGAAATCTTCCACAAACGGAAGCGCTGCCGCACTCCCTGCAGCTTGTCCGCAAGCTCCCCGAGGCTCTCGGGTAGGGTGAGGGCTGGCCATAAAGCCTGAACGACGCCGCTCATTGCCTGCCGAACTCATCCGAGTAGTTGCAACAGTTCGGGAAGTTGATCACCCATTGATATGGGCATCTCCTCTGCAGGACAACCCGTGAGTATACCTACAAGACATATCATGTCAAAACGCTTCCTCGCCGGACTCTTCTTTTCAAAAGAGTTCGCTCAAGCACTTACTATAAATGCTGTGACGAAGCCGCTGGTTCTCCTTAACGGAGCCGGACAGCTCGGCCTGTACGCCTTTTAGCTCTTCTCCGAGCTTGGCGTTGGCATCTTGGAGCTTGTTCCTTTCCTGCTGAACTCTATTCAGCACACTCTCGCCGGCCTTTAGCTGGCGTAGCAATGCTTGCCTGTCCGGATCTTGTCCGGCGGTACCTGCAAATGTCATTATTAGACTCACGCGCACGCCACACAACGCTTATATTTATAAAAATGTGTTACCAGGAGGGGTCTTTCCGTCTCCTCCTACGGCAGCAAGTGCGGCCTCAAGTTGGGCCTTGCAATCTTGCAGCTCCCGAGACAGCTGGGCGTTCTTCTCGTTAAGTGCCTGAAATTTACAATGATCCTTAAATCAGTTAGCATAACTAATTTAAGTCTCGGGGGCTACTGGTATATACAACCATTATAATTTCCTTACCCGTATGTCTTTCACATACTGCTCCGTGGCTCTGGTAAAACCATTTTGAGCAGCACGGAGATGCGCGTCCCCTGCGTTAAAAGCATCCAATGCCTCAGGGGAAAAGCACGCTTCTTGAAACACTGTCCGGCGGCGCCTATGGTTCATGGCGCTCTCCACCTCAGACTTGGTGGCGGACAGTCTGTCGGTATCCTCCGTTGAAGAAGGATCCGGCTCGCATCTTGCGTTTGCCTCCCCCTCCAGGCCGGGTGCTGGGGCCTGGCCGGTGTTGGTCGGATTGGCAATTCCTGCGCTCGCAGTCCGGCGAGCGCTTTTTCTCCTACAGAAATCATGGGCACTTAGACGTTTCCTCGGAACGTTGCTCTAAAAACTCAAATATGAGCTATACCTCTGCGGCGACGTTTCTGTCCGCACTGCGCTCCTTTTCCGCCTGCTGGTTCGGACTGACCTCTGTTGGTCGGCCGCCGCGGGCTCGGCTTCCTGCCGTAAAGGCGCTTCCTGCGAAATACCATCGTTCACGAAGGTCGGAAATAGGCAGGGATGAGATAATGGTGTCCGGACTTCAGTCGCAGTCACCTGGGAAGCCGGACTTAGTCCGGGGTAGTCCGCCGTAATGGCGACCAAAGCAATGTCTATGCTGAGCTGGTGATACACCCCGTCGATCAGCTCCACCTCGATATCCGGGTCCTCTTCGGAGGCCGGACCCAGGGATCCTTCTGGATCCTCGGGTTGCGGAGCAGGACTTACCATGTCCTCCACAATCCGGCGTAGACCCTGCGCCGAAGACATAATATAAGAAGCTTAAACTTCGAAAGCATGGGCTGGGCCCTTCAAGGTGTTCACTTACCCATCCTCTGGGGTTGATCATGGAAAACCCATTCAAAGGGTTCGTTCGAAGGAAATCCTCCTTCTCCCCCTTGTACAGACTGGACAGGATCTTCACCAGATCCTCGGTCGAATCCGGCCCTTTGCGGCCATGCCGGGTAGCATCATCTTCCCCGTTAAAATCCCACATAGGGTGGCCTCTGTATTGCAGTGGTTGTACCCCTCGCTTGATGCATGTCGCCATGACTCCGATCATGGTCAAGCCGGAATGAGCCATTAATCTTATCCAGCCCATCAAGTAATGGACGCTCTTGTCTTCCTCCAATCGGGGGCTCCGCGGGCGCCAGCTGAGGCGTTTCTTCAAGGGAGCAGCACTAAACTCCGGGAGGCCGATCCGGACTTGGTCTGGAAGCGGAGCGTCTTCTATATAAAACCATTCCGAGGGCCAGTCTTCGGACGCCCTCTTGGGAGTGCCGGATAGGTATCCGGTCCCGGCGATGCGCCATATTTCGGCGCCGCCCACTTGATATATGGACCCCTGGTAAGAACGGGGTACGAGGCAAAACAGCCTCTTCCACAATGCGAAATGGGGCTCAATGCCCAGGAATAGCTCGCAAAGAGCTACGTAGCCCGCGATATGCAGCACAGAGGCGGGCGTAAGGTGGTGGAGCTGGAGTCCGTAGAACTTCAGGAGCCCGCGGAGGAACGGATGTATTGGAAATCCGAGTCCCCTCATCAGATAAGGGACAAAACATACTCGCTCCCCCTTATTGGGGCTTGGAGTGTCCTCCGCCTGTCTCCCACCTTGATAAGTAACCAGTCCGGCCCGGACTGGGATCATAATGGCCGGAGGGAGGAATCCCCCCGTTTGGAGCTTCTCAAGCTCGTTGTGCAAAATAGAGCACCTCCTCCAACTCCCCGGCGGTGGGCTGGGAGTGCGCGAAGAAGAGCTGTGGTGACGATCCATGGTGGAATGGATTTCTAGGTCAAAGGCGCTTTGATGGAGTATTCGCGGGAGGAAGATGGTGTGGTTTAGATCTGAATTCTTGCCTCTTTTATAGGCGGTTGACTCGCACAATTGGGGGTGAAATGCAAAAAACACCCTGGCTTTTCGCATTCGTGCGACGCGTGGAAGAGGGCCTTTATTTGGCGTAGAAGGCGAGGAACACAGTATTCAAGATGAAGCCGGACACTGTTCGGCAGGTACATGGAATTTGAAGGGAGAACCCGCCTTGCAACACCGAAGACTATAAACGCGATGGAAATCATCATTGAAGCCTGGTTCAGGGGCTACTGAGGGAGTCCTGGACTAGGGGGTGTCCGGACAGCCGGACTATCAATGCCCGCCGGACTATCAACACTACGAAGATACAAGATTGAAGACTCTGCCCCGTGTCCGGACGGGACTTTCCTTGGCGTGGAAGGCAAGCTTGGCAATACGGATATGTAGATCTCCTACCATTGTAACCGACTCTGTGTAACCCTAGCCCTCTCCGGTATCTATATAAACCGGAGGGCTTTAGTCCATAGGACAACATACACTACAACAATCATACCATAGGCTAGCTTCTAGGGTTTAGCCTCCTTGATCTCGTGGTAGATCTACTCTTGTACTACCCATATCATCAATATCAATCAAGCAGGAGTAGGGTTTTACCTCCGTCGAGAGGGCCCGAACCTGGGTAAAAAACATCGTGTCCCTTGTCTCCTGTTACCATCCGCCTAGACGCACAGTTCAGGACCCCCTACCCGAGATCCGACGGTTTTGACACCGACAGGCGTCTTAGCGACACCACATAAAGGGCTTTAAAAGAAATACCACAGTCGGACGTCGGCGCGACATCACAGAAAGGGCGTTAAAAGAAATACCACAGTCGGGCATCTTAGCGACACCACATAAAGGGCTTTAAAAGAAATGCCACAGTCGGACGTCTGAGCGACATCGCAGAAAGGGCTTTAAAGGAAATGCCACAGTCGGACGTCTGAGCGACATCGCAGAAAGGGCTTTAAAAGAAATGCCACAGTCGGGCGTCTGAGCGACGCCACATAAAGGGCTTTAAAAGAAATGCCACAGTCGGACGTCTGAGCGACATCGCAGAAAGGGCTTTAAAAGAAATGCCACAGTCGGACGTCTGAGCGACATCACAGAAAGGGCTTCAAAAGAAATGCCACAGTCGGACGTCTGAGCGACATCAAAGAAAGGGCTTTTATACACAAGTAAATATTACTCATAATAAACATTCAATTCATGAAAATAAATGGGTTAGTCCATCCACAGGAATAATCATTTAACCGGACTTAGCACTCATGCGATTCACCGGAGTCTCTGTCATCAAAACTGACATTTGGTCAGGATAAGATAATGTCGAACTTGGACATGGAATAGATGATTTGAAGGAATATATGACTCTGTAGAGTTTGTACAAAAAATTTCCCACAGCCAACGGATTTCCGTAGTCACGAAGGACTAGTTCCGTTTACGGTTTTTCGGTAGAAAACACAGCTAACCAGTACACACCCATCCTACCTCTCAATGCTAGGAATCACCCTAGACATCGTCCAAGAAAAACTTTTGAGACGGGGAGATCACAATCTCAAATAGCATGGGATCAAATTTATATACGCGCGCTCTAAGGGGTGCCCCCCTCTCGGTCCCAACCAGAAACACCCATGCCCCCTGACCGGATGACTGGCTTTAATCCAGGGCCATGGAACCATCATCACGGCCTCTCCTTTTTGGTGTGTACCAGGAAAGCGGTTTACAACTTACTAAGCCATATTCCTTGCGGAAAACATGTGGTAGTACAAGGAAGGAAGAATGGAAAGAACTGGAATGATACGAGTTGACATTGAAGTCACATAGTCTGGCATAAGCCTGGCATGCTACAACACTGCCATCTTACCCATCCTCATGCCAACACATGGCCATGCATACTCACATCCATCCACTCATGGATTTTCAAAACTCACTTGCCTCATCGTCTCAGGTAACATGACATTCGTCAGTATGTTCATCAACATGCCATGAGACTAACTAAATGCAAAACATGCCAAGACACTTATCATATCAAAAGTTCAAACATGCTTGCCTGGTTCGGAGTAGTCGGAGCCTAGCTCGGTGAAGTTCGCGGCTCCGTCACCTCCTTCGGTATCTACGGTATAAAGAAGATATATGCACTATCATAAATACCAAGAGGTGCACAAAAAGTATTCCAAATAATTTTCAAATAAATCTGATAAAAAACTAGACAAAAATCTGAAGAGGACAGAAAAAGAATCAATCAAAAATACTTTCCTGTTAAAAAGTTATAAAGGTTTTTGTCCAGGGACTCATCTATAATGAAACAGAAAGTTTCCAGGGGCTAGCTTATAAAAACAGAAAATGCTTCGGTAGCAACTACGCCAACCCAGAGGGAAAGCGTATTTGGCAGAAGGCGTTTTCAGAAAGCGATTTGTTTAGACAGGACAGAGAGGCTGACAGGCGGGTCCCGCCCGTCAGGTTTAAATATTTGAACGGGGCGGCAGAGTTCGCCGGTGCCCGAGAGCCGCGGTGGTCGCCGGCGGCGATCCACGGCGAGGCAGGGAGATCGGAGGGTACCTCCGTGTTCAGGGCGCCATTCCACGTCGGTTGGTGATGGTGGTGGTCGCCGGTGGGTACCACGTCGACGGCGAGCTTTGCTCCGGCGGACGGCGGTTCAGGTGGTTGCGGACTTAGTCGGAGAGAGCTGCAGTGATCAAATTGGGGAGGGGGTTAGGCTTCTAGTAGCTAGAGGGAGTAACTGACGGGGTTTGGGCGCCAGAGACGGCCTCACCGGAGCGAATCGAGGTGGAGGCCGAGGCGGATCGGGGCGGCCGGAGCTGGGGAAGGAGACCTCCTCGAGGTCCTCCTAGTGGCCTGGCGGGGCCTTGGTGAGGTGTAGTGATGGTGCGTGCACGAGGGTGAGTTCGGGGGCCCTTTATATAGGCGGTCTGAGGCGGTGGCCGTGAACGGGGTCTCCGGTGAAGATTACGGCGGCGCAGGGCTTGGTCGGGGGTAATTAGGACGTTGGGCGTCATCGTGGAGGTCCACGGTTCCGGTTAGGTGCTAATCGAGCTGGGGTTTGGTGCTTTGGGGTGAGTTCGACAGAACGGGGCGGCGCGGGCCCGTCGGCAGCAGGGAGCACGTCTCGTTCTTGCCGGGACACGGTTGCGGTGCCACGGGCGTGCGCTGGCATGCATGAGGCCACGCGGAGAGCGGAGAAGCGTTGGGCGGCGCCGAACAGCGTTGAGCCACCGTTCTTGTTCCCTGTCGGCTGTAACGGGGTTTCGGCCGCCACAAGACACGCCGGCGCGGGCGGCCAGGGCGCCACCGACGCCGGGAAGACGCCAAGAGCGCGTGCGGGGGTGCTGGCCAGGGAGAAGAAGCCGCGTGCAACGCGCCAAGCGCACTGTGGCCGCGTGACTGAAACTGACGGATGAAAACGACACTGAAAACTGAATTTTTCTGAATTTGCAAAGGAACAGTGCAGCTCAGGTGTTCGACAGAATGTTCTAGGCATCTAGGGATTTTTCCTTGAGCTGATTTTTGGTGGAGTGGCTTCTCATTGCTCCAGTAGGCTGCCTGAATTTTGGTGGAATTTTTGGAGAAGTGTAGATATGAATTTCACCAAATTTGGCAAATCTGGTCCAAACTTGCAGAGACTGAATTTTGAAAAATTTGAAAAGAGGAGGAGTGGATCAAGATGGTTCTGGGTTGTGGATGCTAAGGACAATCCAGAGGGGTTGGTTTGAGGTCAAAACTCAAATGCAAAAGGGTACTTGCTTTGAAAATCTCTCAGGCTCCAAATAATTTTCAGAAATGATTTGAGGGGAAAAATAATTAGAATAAAATCCAAAACTTGCTTGGATTAGTTGGGACAGAGAACTTAGGTTGATTTCAAGGAGGAGGGGAGGTTTTGGAGGGGTTTTACCACATGGGCAAAATACAAAGCCATGGGTGGTTTCTAAGATATGAAAATCCCAAATTTTCATAAAGTTTCTTTTTAAAAGAAAAAGATTAAACTCCCAAAATAATTTGAGAGGGAACCAACAGAGAAGGAGTTTCAAAACATCAAACACCATAGTTTGAAGAAAAATAAAGTCCTTGCCAAAGAAAAGAAAGTTTTTAAGAGGAAAGTTTTCTGGAAAATTTTAAATGGCCTCTTTTCAAAAACCACAAAGTTTTTGCTGAAAACCAAAATAAAAATTTTGGAGTGTCACAATTACTGTTCATTATGGGCTAGAGTCACCGTGGGCCTGTAAAGGGCCGAAAGATACGAAGACCTCATATGGGCCGAAATAAGTCGTGAGCCATACATGGGCCGAAAGTGAAATGGGTTGGTGTTATATTCAACGACCGACATGACGTTGTTGGGCCGATTTCCTTTAGGGCCTAACGAGCCGTGAGTTAACGGGCCGTAAAATGGGCTATTTGCGAAGAGACCGTTAACAGGCTTTTCATGGGCCAGCCCATTAACTTTTGACCAGGTCAAATGGGCCGGCTTTGTAAGCTAAATGGGCCAGTGGTGGGTTGTGGCACGTGTCGACATATCATAGGCGCCTATCTGACCCACTGATGAGCTGACATGTGTTTCGTTCGGCCAATAAGAATTTTACACGTGGAAATTTCCCATTGGTCGGGGCTGTTAACGGGTTATCAGATCCAAAATTCGACCAGATAGCTTAACGGCGTTCCGTTACGGTGGATGCCACGTGTCGGTCACCCTTGACGAAAGCACTTCTATGACGCGCGATTTATCGTCATGGAAGTGGACACTTCCGTGATGATAATTTTGGTAATGTCATGGAACACTTCTACGACAGCACATGTATGACTATCTTGATTCTGTCATAAAATCCTGATGGATGTACATGCATGAAAAAAAACGCGACCTACTGTGACAAACACGTATCATCACGGAAGTGTATTTTTTGTAGTGCTCTTGATGAGCAGTGACCATTGTTGGGGTTGGATGAACAGTTCCCGATGGGGGTTGGATGAATAGGACCCCGTGGTAGTAGAGGTTGTTGCCGCTGGATGAACAAGAACCCCATCGAGAGGAGGCCGCCACACACCCGAGTAGGTTGGGGGTGGATGAACAGGACCCCGTGGAGGGCTGGTTGAACAGGACCCCATGTGGAGGGCTGGTTGAACAGTAGTCAGAGGAGGCTAGATGAACAGGACCCCATGGTGAACAGTAGCTGGTGGAGGCTGGAGGAAGTCGACGGTGGATGAACAGTAGCCCGTGGAGCTTGGAGCAAGGTAGTAGACAGTGGATGAACAGTAGACGGTGGATGAACAGTAGTTCGTGGAGTCCCGTTTTGTGGTACGCCACACCCCTCCCATTGTACAGGACCCCCGTTTCGATTGTATGCACTCCAACACAAGTCCGTTTCCTCCGTTTTGCGGTACGCCACACCCCTCCCGATCAACAACACCCTTTTTCAACCGTAGGCACTAAAACAGAAGGTCGTTTCCTCCGTTCTACGGTACGCCAGACCCTTCCCGATGAGAAGGACCCCGTTTCGACCTATGCGGTCAAACAGAAGGTCGTTTCCTCCGTTCTACGGTACGCCAGACCCTTCCCGATGAGAAGGACCCCGTTTCGACCTATGCGGTCAAACAGAAGGTCGTTTTCCTCCATTTTGTGGTACGCCAGACCCCATTCTGGCTGTTCCATCCAAGCCGGTTAGCTCCCAATGAACAGGACGTGTTCCGACCAAGTGGCTTGGCTCCCGATGAACATGATGCATTTCGACCCAGTGGCTTCGCTCCTGATGAACAGGACGTGTTTCAACCCACTCACTTGGCTCAAGACGATGTTGTTTCCTCCGTTTCAACCTAGCCGATTAGCTACCGACGAACTAGACGATGTCGTTGTTGTCCATTGCCTCTCCGTGTACACGAGCCCTGGCCGTACGTATGCGCGAGTACGCGTTCGTGACCCCACCCTTATGTACGTACATAGCCATATTTACTTTCTTGCAGCGTGGCTGTATATACATGTACACGATATAGACGGGACTTCCTGAACAACTACCGCTCCTTACTGGGCCACGGTTCATTGTGGCAGAAAGATCGATGGACCAGTATGTACGTACACGTTTGTGACCAGAATGACAACGCTACGTACGCTTCGACCGGTTGGGTCCCGGTTGTCAGCGAGGATAAGGAGGCACTTCCTTGCGTGCGAAGATATTGATGGTGGGTACGAGCTGACAGGGGGGGTTCTTTTTTGTGCGTAATAAGGAGGCACTTCCTTGCGTGCAAAGATGTAGCTGGTGGGTCCATCTGTCAGCCTCACCACATAAAGTCCTCTTCTGATGGTTGTCATCCGTTGACCATGGTGACCACACCACGCGGAGAGCACCAGGCGGTGGACGACGTTGAAGCAGGGAATGACACGGAGCCTGGGAATATGCGGAGGGTAGTACGAGGGTTGACTGGTTCGGCTACGATGTGCGGCTGCCATTGCCGCAAAATAACAGGGGGTTTGGGTGAGTAGATGGATGTCCTAGCCAGCGGTGGGAGTAGTAGGGGGTGGTGAGGCCTGCGCGGCAGCACAGCTGGCCACAAAAGGCAGGAGCACGAGGTGGTTTGGATGGCCGAAGCAAGAAAATCAGAGGTTCAAGAAGCAGGACGACCATTGGATGTTAACAATCCAACGTTCACTAGTATAGAATCGTTTGTTGACTAAGTTGACAATGCCCTGCGTATGATTCAACTTAGTAGGGCCACAAGTCAGCCTCCATATCTGGTGGGCCCCAGCTGTCATGGGGAGCATTCATTATTTTTCGCTTAATAAGGAGGCACTTCCTTCCATGCCAAGATATAGCTGGTAGGTCCCAGCTGTCATTGGGATGGTTTATTCTTTTTGGTGTAATAAGGAGGTACTTGTTTGCGTGCGTCTAGGGACCATGTGGGTCCCAATTGTCAGCCTCTCCATGCACATCCCTCTTTCGATGTTGTTGTTTGTTGACAATGTTGACCATGCCGTGCCGAGAACACCAACGCGATGGACGACAGCGAGACCTAGGAAGGGAATGAGCCGGAGGTGGCAAAGCCAAAGCAGTGGAGGGATGTGGGTGAGTAGAGGGATGTTCTGGCCAGCAGTGGGAGTAGTAGGGGGTGGTGAGGCCTACGCAGCCGCACAGCCGGCCATGGGAGGCGGGAGCAGGCGGTCCCGCCGGTGCTGGATTTGGCGGCTGGAGCAAGAAGATCAGAGATTGAAGAAGCACGACGGCCATTAGATTTACATCCAACGGTCACATCTGCTAGAATCGTTTGTTGACGTATATAATAAGTAAAAAGTTCTTGCATACACATCAATTTAATAGACCCACAAGTCAGACCATTCCCCATCTTTTTTTAATAATTTACAACTCATTGCAACTTCTTATGCAATTTATTGTAGTCCGTTTTTTTGTTGGCCAGGGCGAGGTTTAAAAATTTAAACAAAATTTCACATATTTCGGTGGGGTCCAAACTATTTTTAATACCAAAGTGTCAAGCCAGATTTAAAGTACTTTGAAGATATATTTAAATTAGGTTAAAGACAAGTGAAATTGGAATGTGGAAATGTGAAAAAACTCAGAAATTTGAAAGTAATTTCCAATTTTTCATTTGTTTTATATATTTATAGCACATTTCATATTACTTTCAAGATTTGCAGCCGTCTTGAAAGAGTTGCAGCCCAGCAGGGCGTACAAAAATAAGTAGGCCTGGATTGGGTATTCTTCCAAAAAAATAAACTGGGCTCATTTTCATAAAGAAAAAATAGCTAGGCTGGTCATGTGGTGAACATAAAATAGAAGCCTGGGCTAGACGGGCCACAGCCCAGTTAAAACCCTCCTCCGTCTCAAAAATAACAAAAAATACTACTCGAGCAGCTATGTCCTAGGTGTCAACCGATCTTGTGCTGCTCTCATGTCTATTCACTATATGCTGACAATGTGATGGGTCCTAGATGTCAGCAAACCACTAGGAGGAAGCCTTTTCTTTTTCTATACACTGACAATGGAGTATATAACAAAAAAATGAGGAACTGTCTTGCGTACGGCCATGGACATGGTGGGCCCCTACTGTCATCCTCTCCACTTACAGTCCTCTCCCGATTCCTCTTGTTTGTTGACCATGTTGACAATGCGAGAGGGCGGCGTCGCGGCGAGCGCACCAAAGCACGCAGAGGATGATGGAGAGGCCTCGGACGTTGGTGTTAATGACTTAGGAGACCGTGGGGCGGCGATGCATGCTCTGAGGCGCAGCCAGCTGTGGGAGGCGAAAGCAGGCGGCCCGCTAGCGCTGGTTTGGTTTTGGCGGCTGGAGGAAGACGGGACTGAAGAAACACGACAGACTATAAAAGTAGAAGGAGTACTTTACAACCTTAACTGAAACCAGCAAGGGCACTTAATAACCATAGCTGAAAGCGGAATGACTCCTTATATAGGTTCAACCGTACAAAGCACGCCTCGAATGGCGCTACTTTGCCTATAGTTAACCAATGGTGAGGTCACCAAGCCCCAGGACAGGGCCCAGGCGCCACCCCGCGCATCCAGAACCTTCTGAAAGCGGCTTCATCTCGCAATGTGGTCAATAAATTGGATATTCTCTTTAGAGCCATCGAAAAGCATGAGCATAACCTTCTGTCCTATTCTCCAAGATGGACATGCCTTCATTATTTGAGACCACCCATGAATAAGTATATTTTCACCTCCAAGGGAAATGGACTAGGTCGACATAAGCATCATGTTATGACCAAGCACAAGTCTGACCCGACCATGGCCAGGCATCTATATAGGAACAATAGAACATCTATAAAACTGTTATAAGAAAGAGTTTATGAACAACATATATAGCAGAAAACAACTCGTACCACAAGTTTCGAGACACAGTTGGACCTGTTCAACATGTGCAACAGTGGCACACATATCCCACGTGGCCTTTGATACGTCTCCAACGTATCTATAAATTTTGATTGTTCCATCCTATTATATTATCTGTTTTGGATGTTTAATGGGCATTAATATGCTATTTTATATTATTTTTGGGACTAACCTATTAACCGAGGGCCCAGTGCAGTTTCTGTTTCTTTTGCCTATTTTAGAGTTTTGCAGAAAAGGAATACCAAATGGAGTCCAAACGGAATGAAACCTTCGTGATGATCTTTCTTGGACAGAAAGCAAACCAGAAGGCTTGGAGATGAAGTCAGAGAGGCAACGAGGCGGTCACGAGGCAGGAGCGCACGCCCAGGGGGTAGGGCGCCGCCACCCTTGTGGGCCCCTCGTAGCTCCCCTGACCTAGTTCCTTCGCCTATATATACTCTTATACCCTAAAAACATTCAGGAGAGCCACAAAACCACCTTTCCACCGCCGCAACCTCCAGTACCCGTGAGATCCCATCTTGGGGCCTTTTCCGGCATCCTACCGGATGGCGATTTGATCATGGAGGGCTTCTACATCAACACCATTACCTCTCTGATGAAGTGTGAGTAGTTTACCACAGACCTTCGACTCCATAGTTATTAGTTACTCCCTCCGTCCGGAAATACTTGTCATCAAAATGGATAAAAGGAGATGTATCTAGACGTATTTTAGTTTTAGATACATCCCTTTTTATCCATTTTGATGACAAGTATTTTCGGACGGAGGGAGTAGATGGCTTCTTCTCTCTCTTTGATTCTCAATACCATGTTCTCCTCGATGTTCTTAGAGACCTATTCGATGTAATATTCTTTTGCGGTATGTTTGTCGAGATCCGATAAATTGTGGATTTGTGATCAAGATTATCTATGAATATTATTTGGTTCTTCTCTTAATTTGCATATGCATGATTTGATATCTTTGCAAGTCTCTTTGAATTATCGGTTTAGTTTGGCCTACTAGATTGATCTTTCTTGCAATGGGAGAAGTGCTTAGCTTTGGGTTCAATCTTGCGGTATCCTTTCCCAGTGACAGTAGGGGCAGCAAGGCACGTATTGTATTGTTGCCATCGAGGATAAAAAGATGGGGTTTTCATCATATTGCTTGAGTTAATTCCTCTACACCATGTCATCTTGCTTAATGTGTTACTCCATTCTTTATGAACTTAATACTCTAGATGCATGCTGGATAGCGGTCGATGTGTGGAGTAATAGTAGTAGATGCAGGCAGGAGTCGGTCTACTTGACACGGATGTGGTGCCTATGTTCATGATCATTGCATTAGATGTCGTCATAATTACGTGCTTTTCTATCAATTGCTCGGTAGTAATTTGTTGACTCACCATAATTTTTGCTACCTTGAGAGAAACCACTAGTGAAACCTATGGCCCCCGGGTCTCTTTTCCATTTTATTGAATCTCGTTTACATCTTACTAGTTTCCGATCTACTATTTTGCAATGTTTACTTTCCAATCTATAAACCAAAATATTTACTTTACCGTTTATCTATCTCTATCAGATCTCACTTTTGCAAGTGACTGTGAAGAGATTGACAACCCCTTTATTGTGTTGGGTGCAAGTTGTTGATTGTTTGTGTAGGTATTCGGTGACTTGTGCATCGTCTCCTACTGGATTGATACCTTGGTTCTCAAAACTAAGGGAAATACTTACGCTACGTTGCTGCATCACCCTTTCCTCTTCAAGGGAAAACCAATGCAAGCTCAAGAGGTAGCAGCCTTCCACCATTGAAACGCCCCACAAGGACCTAAATACGATCAATTGACGCAACATGCAAGAACCAGATACAAAACTAACATGGATGAAGTACTGGAACGACGTCGGGGTGGAATATCATAGTGAAGATGAGACCAGGTTCTGCTATTTCCATCAACATTCGTGCGCCAACTTTCAGTTTGTAACACTTGAGAAAGTTTATCCAAGGTCGGCCAAGAAAAAAGCAGCGATCTTCTTGGTTCATGAAGCCAACTCGGAACTTATATCCATGGCTTGTCTTCTAAGTGACTATTAAACTGGTGTATTCAGTTATGGCAAGGCCGACCATCTTGAGTACATGTGTTCTGGCAGAGCAAGGAATGCACTGCAGGAAAAATAATATGAGAACACAATGTATTCGCTATCCAAATCCAGAAATAATTTCCTCCTTCACGTCAGTGTTAACCATGGTACTAGTACCTTTTATCCAAATATAGCAATCCAAATTACCAAATTAGTCGATAGCATGTTCAAAAAACCCCACCCACCCGGATAGAAAAGAGGATTCTACGAACATACTATGCACATTTTAAAATCCTATGTTAGGATGAGAAGGAAAAAGTGTGGCGTCTCGCTTAGGGCGCAGAAACCTGTAGGGTCCTCGCACTTTGGACACTTCAAATGAAACACACTAGATTCAATAGGAAGAAAAATGCATCAACGACGGCAGCTACCATTCTAGAATTACCCGTGACCAAGGGACTAGGATTTATCGGGGATGGATGAAGAATTCATACCTGGTTCTCCATGAGAAAACCCTGTGCGATCACACAGAGGGGGTTTCTCTGAACAAGCAGACAAGGGAGAAGGGGATTCAGGCTCAATGGAATATTGCTGCTTCATCCGTCCAGCTTACTAGTAAAGCTGGGAAGGTGGGGTTTTTTTGTGATTTGACGAGTCATTGGGCATTACTGCGGCGCTACGACCAGGGTAAGTCTACTGCGCAGTTGTGCACTCTAATTTGGTGCATGACACGTGGACCCGATTGCCGGATGCCCCACATATTAGCGAAAGGAAGTAGAAAGGCCGGAGTAACTAGTTACACATAAATACATGTTTTATAGAGAGATACTCCCTCTGTAAAAGAAATATAAAAATATTTTAAATCACAACTTTATACATAAGAAAATTCAAGGGGAATCTATATAACATATTATGGTGGTTCAGCTGAGAATATAATACTCAGACAGGCGCACGGTTCTGGACTTTGGGCCACAGGCTGGTGGGCTTGCATCTTTGGGGGCCCATGTATTCTAACTCAGCGCATTTCGTATTGCAAGCGATCAGTACGGCACTGGTTTTAGATGCTTTAACAAGGCGAATATAGAAAATTAAATAAAGCATGACAGTTGTTAGAATGAAATCGAACGACAGTTCCTAACCAGCAATCAGAGTTGCAATTCTTTCACGATATCCTACGTGATAAATAATATTGTCGTACTACTTATACACACAGGACACTTGTTCACCATGCCTTATTATTACATCAAAAGCTCTTGGAGGATATAGGATAAATCAGTTCGGCAGTTGCATGTTGCTACTGAAGAATTTAAAAGTTGATTTGGACCAACTCTCCTTGCTAAGAAAGTTCGATTTGACATCATCCCCTACCGCAAGATTTGATAGAGTTTTGAACCTTGACCATCCTTTAGCATCAATCATCATGTGACCATCCTTTGTACTTATGATGTATTGAGCAGGTTCATTCACACCAAGGCTGTGCATGGTAAGAGAAACTTGGCCATGGTCGCCCGAATTATTGAATGACTGCCTCGTTGCTCTAAGAATTCTCTGTTTGCAAACAAGAATACATACACAAACAGTTAGATCAACACAGTGAATCATGTGAAACAACATGGAAAGAAAAAAGAATGAAGCACTTGGGCGGCCAATTCTTACCAACAAGGTGGAGATGTCGGTTTTTGTAAGGACTTTGGTATATGCAGTTCAAACTGCAGCCCAGTCTATTGCCGGTGCAAGTGCCGGTTCCGTTGCCGCTGCACAGGCCGGAGCAGATGCAAGTGCAACTTCAACTGTTGGTGCAGGTGCCGGAGCCGTTGCTAGTGCCCGTGCCAATGCGACTGGTAATGCCGCTAATGCTGCCGGAGATTGTGCTCCTTGTGGAGCTGGTGCTGGTATCGGAGCAGGTGCCCGTGTCAGTGCCCGATGCTCCGGTAGATCAGCCTGATCCACTGACACAGTCAGTACCCAATCCTCTGGTGGATCAGACGGAGCTGCTGCCGCTGGCAGTGCTAGAGCTAGTGCCGTCTGAGAAGGTTTCGGTGCTCGATCCGATGCTGAAGGTGGTACCGATGTGCGAGACAGCAGCGATCGCCTCTAGTTTGCTATGATTTCATACTTCAGCTTTCTAACTTCACTAGGCTCTGTGACCTTGATCCTATCTTTTTCTTCACTTCTTTTAAATGCCAGAAGGACTAATTGTGGCGTGTTTGTTAAACCAAAATGTAGTTCATAATAGGGCTTTAGATTGTACTCAGACAACAGACTGATCCAATTGTGTCCAGTAATATAGTGATGGACAGGGCCTTCGTTACTGACATGTCATAAGAAGTGAAACCTGCTAAAATAACATCATAGAAAAAACCAAACAGTTTATTCTGTAACAAATGTGACGTGGCAAAACCTGCATCATAAAATTGCAGCAAAAGTAAGAAAACATGACAGTAAATCAATAAGATTTACTTGATGTTACACGAGTGAATCCTTACCAGGAAATCACTATGTTCAAGTTCTAAACAGAAGGTTGATCGTCCAATTATAGGTGGCATGCAGGGCCCTCGCTTACTCCCACAAGAAGGACAGTCCAAAGGTTGTGACAAATCGTATGGACCGAACATCCATGGGACTAGAAACTTGGTGGGTGCGATAAACCTGCAATGCATATGGGTGTAACCATAATTGATAAACCGTCCTCACAAAAAAGATGATCTGGATACTTCAAAATATACATTCTGAATTGAGTGGACAGACATTAACATAGACTGTTCTCATGACTCACCACACAACAAAAGTGGCAGAACTAAACAATACAGGGTTCGCACACACAAATCAAGTACTGAACAATAGTACTTACAATAGACAAGCAAAGTTGCACTAATTAAACTCTATAGACTATTTCTTGCCACCGACCTATGGGATGTACCCCACATAACTGACTAGGCCATGGACTTCATGAGAGATGTCTACCAGCACCATCTCCAGCACGTGAACCTTGGAGAACCTAAGAGAGTGGTCTTTCCACTCATAAACATGAAGATGAAGACAGTCCGCATCAGATTTGTCAGGAAGCTTTACAAGAACCACGCCCTTTGTAATCGAAGGCACAGCTAGGAAATTTTTGTGGTGAAGTACACCCTTGAGAGCATGCCTGACAACAATTCTACAGCAAAAAACTAGTTCACGACACGTGGCGACAAGGACACAACAGCTGGATAGTTTAGTAGTAGAACTCATCCTCAGGTCTTCCGGTTCACATGGCATTACTTTGAGAACTTCATCTCCACCACGGACCTGGTTCTAATTCAAGCAGAAACCAAATATTTTATTACTACCTCCATTCAGAAATATAAGAGGATTTTCGATATTTTACTCCATATAAGACAACATATATGCAGAGAAATGAGTGAACAAAGACACTAGAACATGTCTTCAAAGGCATGAGAGCAGAGGGATTACTTGCAATATCCATAACACAAGTTACTGAGGCTAATATACTCTCTTTAAAGGCATGAGAGCTAAAATCTTGCATTTCCTACAACTAGCATTGATGTTCATAAAGTAGTTGGAATATTCTTAACTGGAACATTAGAGGGATGAATTGTCAGGATAAATGGTTGGCCTTAAGGCAGAAAATAGATGGGAGTGACTGCAATATCTTGTGTCTCCAAGAAACTAAGAGAGAGACCTTTGATGCTGCCTACATCAAAAATTTCTGTCCCAATAGAATTAATAAATTTGCTTTCCTCCTCTCTATTGGAGCTTCAGGGGGCCTTCTAGTTGCTTGGAATGGTTCTCAATTTGCTGGAGAAGTTATTGCTCAAAATAGATTCTCACTTTCCATTCAGTTCACCAGTTTGCTCTCCAATCAGTCCTGGATTCTCACCAACATATATGGACCATGTGACCCATAGGACAAAATTGAGTTCATATAGTGGTTTTCAAATATTCACATGCCTGCTGATCTGGATTGGATTCTCATGGGAGATTTCAATTTTGTGAGTGCTCCATCATATAGAAACAGACCCGGTGGAGATGTTAATGACATGCCTATGTTCAATGAGGCAATTAGCAACCAAGGATTAGTTGAATTGCCTTTGCATGGTAGAAAACTCAGCTGGAGTAACATGCAGCAAAATCCTCTTTTGGTCAAGCTTGATTGGTTTTTTACTTCTGCTTCTTGGATGACCACATTCCCAAACACCATTGTACTCCCTCTTGCAAAGCCCATATCAGATCACTTGCCATGTGTCATAAAAATTGGTACTTCAATCCCAAAAGCAAGAGTTTTTAGATTTGAAAACTATTGGTTGCAACATTCTGATTTTAAACAGGTGGTTGCTGCTGCTTGGAATATTCCCATGGGGAATCTTGATGCTGTAAAAAGTTTGAATGCTAAGTTTAAAACTTAAGGAGAGCTCTGAAGCTGTGGGCCAAATCATTATCTTGTCTTAAATCTCAAATTGCAAAAATTAATGAGCTCATCTTCCTATGGGACTTTTTTGAGGAGTTCAGAGAGTTGGACACTTATGAGTGGAATTGTAGGATTCTTCTTAAATAACATTTGCTCATTCTTCTGAGGAACCAAAAGATCTACTGGAAGCAAAGGGGGAAAATTAAAGGGGTAATGTTTGGGGATGAAAACACAAAAAAATCATACTAAGGCTTCTATCAACTACAGGCATAATCACCTTGTTGTACTTCAAAATGATGACCAAGTTGACATATCTGATCATGCTGGGAAAACTGCTATACTCTGGGAAACATATAAGAAAAGAATGGGTACATCTCACAAAACCTCCATGCACTTTGATTTGGATTCCTTGTTTGGCCAGAGATAAGATCCCACACTGTTTGATAACTTGGAATTGCCTTTCACTTAGGAAGAAGTTAATGATGTGGTAAAAGAACTACCACTGGACAAATCCCCAAGCCCTGATGGCTTCAACAATGAATTATTAAATCTTGTTGGGACATTATTAGAGGAGATGTGCTCAAATTCATATCTGATTTTCATGCTGGGCAAATATCACTGGAAAGTTTGAACACCTCTTTCATAACCCTAATTCCTAAAGGAAGTACTCCTTTGACAGCAAATGATTATAGGCCAATCTCCCTCCTCAACTATTGTCTCAAACTAGTCACTAAATTGTTGGCAAATAGGTTGTAGAAAGTGATTTTAAAGTTGGTCCACATTAACCAATATGGCTTCCTCAAAGAGAGATCCATCCATGAATGCTTGGGTTGGGCCTATGAATATTTGCATCAGTGCCACAAGTCCAAGGAAGATATTATTGTGCTGAAACTGGACTTTGAAAAGGCTTTTGACACCATTGAACACCAGGCAATTTTGGATATCTTAAAAGCAAAAGGTTTTGGAGACAGATGGATTAACTGGATCAAAATGTTGTTCACCTCTGCTTCATCTGCTCTCTTGCTCAATGGTGTACCTGGTAAAAAGTTTTATTGCCTTAGAGGAGTTAGGCAGGGAGACCCTCTGTCACCTCTTCTATTTGTGCTTGCTGCAGACCTTCTCCAATCAATCCTCAATAAGGCCATGCAGCTGGGCTTACTTACTTCACCTTTGCGAGTGGATTCCTGCCCTGATTTTCCCATAGTCCAATATGCAGATGACACATTGGTTCTCCTTCAAGCAGATGCCAAGCAACTTCACTGCCTCAAAGCCCTTCTCAATACTTTTGCAGATGCTACTAGTTTTAAAGTGAACTACAATAAATCAAGCCTCATCCTCATCAATGTGTCAGAAGAGAAAGTAGAGATTTTGACTAATACTTTGCAATGTAAAAGGGAAACTTTCCCCATACAATATTTGGGAGCACCTTTGGGTCTCCATAAACCTACTATTGAGCAATGCCTCCCTCTGGTCACAAGGCTGCAGAAGAAACTTGTGGGTTTATCCTCCTTCATGACCATGGCTGGGAGATTGTTGCTGGTGAAATTTGTTCTCAACTCTCTGCTGATTTATCTCATGGGATGCCTTGATGTGCATGTCACTATTAAAACTCAAGCTATCAAATTGTTGAGGAATTACCTCTGGAGAGGCCCTGACTTGGAGGATCACAGGCCTGCCATGGTGGCCTAGAGCACTGTCTGTAGACCAAAAGATCAAGGAGGTTTGGGTGTGATGGACATCTTTGTCCAAAACAAAGCTCTGTTACCTAATAATCTGCACAAGTTTTATAACAAACACAACATTCCATGGGTTAACTTGATCTGGGAGTCCCATTACAGTAGTGGTTTGCTGCCTGGCAGTAGTTGGGTTGGATCTTTTTGGTGGAAGGCAAACCTTAAGCTCATTGATAACATCAAATCTTTGGCCAGATGTCACATAGGAGATGGAAAAAGTTCCCTCTTCTGGTCTGACCTATGGCATTCAGCTTGTCTGCAAGACATGTTCCCCCACCTCTTCTCTTTTGTGAAGAGTAGGAATTCTACTGTGCACACCATCATTCACACTGAATTTCTGGAGGATCTGTTCCATTTACCCTTGACTGTGCAAGCTTTCCAAGAATTTGAAGCTATGGAAGACATTTGTATAGCTTTAAGGGGTTCTGAATACCTGGACTACACTGATACCTGGAGTTACATTTGGGGAAATGATCAATTCTCAGTTGCCAAGGCCTATAAAATGATGATGGGAGCTAAAATAGTGCCCCAGCAGTTCAATTGGATTTGGAATAGCTCCTGTCAACCAAAGCACAAGGTGTTCTTTTGGAGGCTCCTTCATGACAGGCTCAATACTAGGAATCTCCTTCGAAGGAAAACTTTTCAGTTGGACAACTATAAATGTGCTGTAAATAATTGCCAACAGGAGGAAGCACTTCAACATCTTTTTTGGGCCTGTCCTTTTGCTGCTCAGTGTTGGGACCTGATTTGTCCATCAGGACAGGCCAATGTTTCACTGCTTGAAGCTTTTGCTGATCTAAGACAGAAACTCCATGTGCCTTTCTTCATGAAAATCATCATCCTAGCTTCTTGGGCCATTTGGATTTCAAGGAACAATCTCATATTTCAAGCCATTCAACCTAGCATTCAGGGGTGGAAGGTCATCTTCTTGGAGGAGCTCAATTTACTAAGATTTAGAATTAAGAAAAGCTATGCTAGAGCCTTTTGTTTATGGCTTGACTGCCTTGTCTTGTAATTTTTAGTAGTAGGTGTTTTTTCCATTTTCTTCTGGCTTATCTCAAGCCTCTTTTTATTGCTAAACCTTTTTATTCTGAAATAATATAAAAATTGCAGTGGGGTTTTGCCCTACTGTGTATAGTCAAAAAAATCTATAAGAAATCAGTGTTATGTGCAATAATCATATGTATGTCAATCTCTCACATGTTTTGATCAAAAGAGCAATTTAGAACCGTCATTTGGCACACAAAATGTCACATCCCTAGCTTCTGGTAATGCTCTAGGCTAGCTTCATGTGTGCACCATGTCTATATTCTAAAAGTTGAAACGAGGAAAGTGAAAGCCTTAGAAATCATTTTAATAAAGGGGCAAGAACCCTAAAAAATGCATTCATTGGACCCAAAATGCTCCTCGTTGGTGTTTGATATTTTTGGAAACGGTTTTGATCCATACCAAAAATAATGAACATTTTTGTGGATTATTTTGGGCACTGAATTTAAATCACTATTCTATTTGAATTTGGAAATATACTCAAATATATATGTGATATATTACCAAATACTTCTGATATATTTTGTGTGCTTTGGATAAGTCCATGAAGCAACATAAAAATGGTCAGAGAATATTTTGCATTGTTTTGAATTCATTTGAATTTGCAAAACAGTGGCAAAGTAATAAACAGAAAACAAAAACAGAAAAACAGAAAAGGAGAGAGAAGGAGTTATTTGGGCCTCTTACCTGTAGCAGTAGCCCAGCAGACAGGCCCAGCCCACCAGCGCCTCGTCCGTCGTCTTCCCCCCTCTCCCCGAAGCAGCTGCGTGCCAGCAGCAGCGCACGACCACGGCCACCTCTTGCTCCAGCGCGGCGCCCCGCCCCTTCCAGTCGTGCCAGCGAGACGGCAGACCCCCTGGCCCTCTCTCACTCTCCCTCAAGCTCTCCTCCTCTGTCCCTCTCTCTCCCTTGCTCCCCTGCTCGCATCCGAGCGTGCCCGTTGCTGCCGTTCGCTGCCAGCGCGGCCACCAAGCTTGCCTGACCTCCCCACCGCATGCCTAGGCTCCGTCGCGGCTCCGCACGTCCACCAGACGAACAAAACAAGCGGGGAGCCCCTCAACCTCATCATCGCCGTCGTCCTCGTCCTCGTCCTCGGGAGCCGACCACCGCCGCCGTTGATTCACCGGCCACAACGCTTCCCCGACCTTGCCGTCGCCTCTACATGGCCAACCGTGAGCCACTCTCCATTACCCACCAGGAATACCCATCGTTTTCTTCCTCTAGCTAGCTTCCCCACCGTGGCCGCCGTCTGCCATTGCTGTCGTGCCACCGCTGTAGTCCTCCCCGGACCAAACCAAGCATGTGTGCGAGTTCCTGGAGCTCCCCTGATGCTCTGGTGCTACTCCTCTCGCTCGCCAGCAAGCTGCAGCCTCGCTCCGCGCAATCCCGAGCACCGGCTGCCGCCTCCCATCGTTGTAGCCGCCGTTTCCGGCCTCCTCTCCCCAGCCGCATGCCCCGTCCGATGTGGTGCACGTCCAGCAGCTCGTAGGGCCAAGCCGCGAGTCGAACGGTCGCCGACGATGAATCCCAAGCATCTCCGCCACTCTGTTTTGTCGTCGTCGGCTAACCGCCGGTGCGTCCAACATGGCCGTCATTAGTGCTAACCACCGCCAGCTAAGCACCCCCTAATATCCACTGATAGTGGGCCCTAGCCATGGTCAAACCTCAGTCAATGCTAGTTTTGACCGGGATTAGTTCTTGAGTCACTGACGTGTGGACCCCACATGTCAGGTTTGACCTGGTCAGTCACGGTTGACCTGCTGACGCAATGCTATTGTCATGCTAACGCAGTAAACAATTTCTGTATTTTAAATAAGTCAAAAATTCCAGAAAATAGCTAAAACTTCTAAAATTCATATAAATTTAACGGTAACTCAAAAAGAAATAATTTATATATGAAAAATGATCAGAAAAATCCAATCTATCCATTTGTATAATTTCCATGCATGTTAGAACAACTTATAGCTCTTGGTTAGGACAAATCATATAAATGGCATTTGAATATCCATATATGGAGTTTGAATTTGAATCTTGGATTCAAACCAACTTCATTTAACCTGTTGCTAGCTGCATTAGCTCAAATCACAGCATAATGACATGTCATGATCTTGCATCATATTGTGCTTTGCGTTGATTGTGTTTCTTCTTTGTTTGCCGGTGTTTGTCCCCTCTCAGTAGTCGTGTCTTGACGATGAGTTCGATGATACCGATGAGGAACTATACTATCTCCAGAAGTGCCAGGCAAGCAAAAACCCCTTGTTCATTCTGATACAATCCCACTCTCTCGCTCCTGCTCTCTTTTACTGCATTAGGACAACAATGATACATGTGTTACATGCTGCAGTAGTTGAACCCCTTTTCTTCTGCATGACCTGTCATTGCCACAGTTAATAGATGAAACCCACTAGCATGAGTAGGAGTTGTTTGAGCCCCGATGTGCCTATTCATTCATGCTTGTTTGTCATCCCTGCTATTGCCTAGAGTTGTGTCAGGTCTGATTCATTGGGAATGAATTGGAGTGTTGTAAAACATGTCCTACTGTTGAGAGCTAAGTGTGTGAACACGATTTGGTAAAGGTAGCGGTGAGAGGCCATGTAGGATCGGAGTAGATGGTGGGTTGTCTCATTGAAACTGTCCTTAGTTTCGGTGTACAAAAGTAGGGGTTCTCCTTTTGACCCCTTTACCTATGCACGGGCAGTCACAGCCACGCACCACGGCCACGTATAGCAGGGCAAGAAAGGGAAGCTGGAGAGAAGCCGAAGGCTCGAGATGAACAAGGCAGCATCAAGGACCAAGGCCACAAAGTGCAGATGGGCGAAGCAGGTTGCCCCAGCAAGACCCTTGCCGGGGCAGCTCGCCCACACCGGTAGAGCGTGCCACCTTGAACCCACGGTCTCCAACACCAACAACCACGTTGGACCAGGGTTCGGGAGGCACCTCCATGGTGGCATGCAGATCTTTGTGAATACATAGAATGCTCAAGATCAGATGAGGATTGGAAGGCAACACTCCCTGCCAAGATCCTTACCGAAGAAATCCACAAGACCCCTAGCAAGGTCCTTGCCGCGGACGCCAGCGCGCCATGGACAGACCCTTGCCGGGCCACCCGGCAAGACCCTTGCCAAAGGCGACAGTAGGGCCACTGCCAGGCCCGCACCAACCAACTCCCCGGTGCCGTTCGCATGCAGCTTCCAGCCCAACCAGCTGGGCAGGCACCTGCGTGGCAACATGCAGCTTCCAGGCCAGCTCAGCACGCACCTGCGTGGCGGCATGCAGATCTTTGTGGAGGCTCCACTGCAGCGCCACCTCAGCTGCTTGCTTGCCTACATGGCACCGCATGTATCGCTGGCCAGGACGTGTGTCGAAGCGAGGAGGAGCGGCGACGGACGGGACGGGCCTCGCTCCCATCCCCGATAAAGTGAGGGACACCTAAGCCATGCATTAAATGCATCTTGTCCTGTAACAAGAGCGAGAAGCTCGCACCACTGTAGGCCTTTCCACCTCCTGTGTGCCACTCTGGCAGCCCCTTTTGCCTATAAAAGGAGGCCCATGGCATACAGGAAAAGGATTCGGCTCTTTCGAACCACGCAGCACCCGTAGCTAGTTCGAAAGCTCAAGAACACTAAATACATCCACCAAGAAGGACTAGGGTTTTACGCATCCTTGTGGCCCGAACCTGGGTAAACGATCCCCGTGTCAATTACTAATCCTGCTCTTCTCACAACCCCGAGCCCCGCAACCGCAGTAGGGATTCTTGTGATCCCATAGGTGTCGTTTCCTGCCGACCTCTTTGGCGCGCCAGGTAGGGGGCGCCATTGTGAGAATCTGGTCTGGTAGTTGGCCTAGCAGTTCTTCATCGCCATGACTCCCGTGGAGAAGGCGACCAAGAGAGCCGCGCCGCCTGCGAGCGCAAGGGATGCCAGGACGGCGACGAAAAAGCTAAGTCATGCCAACCTTTGAACTCTTCTCCTTAATATGAGGTTATCATCCTCAGAGATTCTGCCTATGTATGGAAAACCCGTACGCCGAGGGGCCCTCCCGCGATTGGCAACGCCTTTGTTCTGTTTCGAGTCCGCTCAACAGTTCAGGCGGCCGCGTCGAGAGCGGCAGGGTAGCCTTCCGCCGTCAGCAACGCTCTCGACTCTAACTCGAGTCAAACTCGACAGATCGAGCGGCTGCGTGGAGGGCGTTAAGGTGGTTTGCCCGGCAGCAAGCACACCCCGCAGGCCAATGAGGAACTGTCCTCAAGATGCTGCCCTCGGTTTACGCGCCGGCAAGCCTACCCAGTTAGCGCAGGGTGTACATACAAAGGGAAATTGAACAGGAAAATAACATGCATAATGTCAAGAGTACTGCGGAGTTATATTACATAAATTGTCGCCGCGGTTCTAACTAAAGATAGCAATTGTCTTGGACGTGAACCTGCAACGGCGATAAGGAACAGGGTGCCTAGTCCTGGCGCTGGCCCTCCAACCTCTTGATTTTGTCGAAGAGGTTGTGGATGGGCTTGATATGCTCATTGAGCGCCAAGATGTCAGCATCCTCCGGCAAGCTCTTCAGCACAGCTCCGAAGTCGAGGTCAGGATGCCAGTGCGCTATCTTGGCAAGCACCCTGGTCATGACACCCAGGCAAAGCATCCGGGACTCCTCGGCCAGGGAGGCCGTCCGGTCGGCATGAAGCCGCTCCAGAGCGCCGACGACCTTTTCAAAGTACAGGGTCAGGTTGGCGTTGGGGCTCAGGCTCGCCTCCGGGGTGTACCTTGATACGTCTCTAACGTATCTATATTTTTGATTGCTCCATGCTATATTATCTACTGTTTTGGGAAATATTGGGCTTTATTATCCACTTTTATATTATTTTTGGGACTAACCTATTAACCGGAGGCCCAGCCCAGATTTGCTGTTTTATGCCTATTTCAGTGTTTCGAGGAAAAGGAATATCAGACGGAGTCAAAACGGAACGAAATCAACTAGAGAAATTATTTTTGGAAGGAAAGCCACCGGATAGACTTGGACTCTACGTCAGAAGATACGGGAGCTAGTCACGAGGGTGGGGGGCGTGCCCCCTGCCTCGTGGGGCCCCCGAAGCTCCACCGACGTACCCCTTGCACCCATATATACCTACGTACCCTGAAACTTCAAGAACAGAAGATAGATGTCAGGACCCCGACTCAATGCCACATCGATCTAGCATGTAACACCTCATATCACTTTGCGGCCTCACGCACGGTATTCCCACGGGTGTCGCCTTACCTTTGCCCGGGACCGTTTGCGCCTTTTGGCACACGTATATGATAGTGTCGCTAGCATCCATATGATAAGGAGCCCGGGCTGACATGGCTAGTTGTAAACCCAAAGTGGCACAGACTTACAGGGACAGGCATCCATGACCCAGCATCGAACGTGTCGGTTATTAGCGAGTGAATCTAGGCTGTAGCACTGGGCTAGCAGGACTCCGGTGAACCGGGCTGTAGCGGGCTAACAGGACTCCGGTATTCATCGCGTGACATTTCCCCGAAGGGACAGACACAGGAACGAAGAAGGACACATGCCGGCCAGCCTAAGTGTTCCGGAGCAGTAGCAAGCTACCATGGCTCGGTGGAAACACTAGGAGACATTTCCCGGTAAGAGAGGCTACTAAAGATAAACAACTAGATAGTCAGATCCCACACATACCAAGCATTTCAATAACATACACACAATATGCTCGATATGTGCAAACACAACATGGCATCACAACATGACTCTACGACTCAAGTATTTATCCAATAGGCTCCGAGGAGCGAGATATTACAAACATGAGTCTCATGACCCAACATTCAGAGCATACAAATAAAAGCACAAGCGGAAGCTATCATGTCTGAGTACAGACATCTATAAATGAAAAAAGCTGAGAAGCCTGACTGTCTACCAGATCCTGCCGAGGCACAAGATCGTAGCTGAGGTAACAAGCTAAACGTCGAAGTCCACGCGGAACTACTAGCGAGACCGAAGTCTCTCTGCAAAAACATAAATAGGCAAACGTGAGTACAAATGTACCCAGCAAGACTTACATCAGAACTATCTACATATGCATCATTATCAACAAAGGGGATGGTGGGGTTTAACTGCAGCAAGCCAGCTTTGACTCGGTGGCTATCCTGAACTACGACTGCAAGTAACTCTTTTGAGGTGGCGCACACGAGTCCACATATTCACCATATCAATACACCACTATGGATCCGCTCCCGTCTCCCTACGAGAACGCCATCCATAGCACTCACGCTTATCTTGCGTATTTTAGAGTATCCACTTTCACTTGTCTATGAACTGATATAAGCAACCCAGAAGTCCTTTTCCGCGGACACGGCTATTCGAATAGATGATGTTAACCCTGCAGGGGTGTACTTCTTCACACACGCTCTCACCACTTACCGCCGTTTACACGACATGTACTCGGCAACCTTCAAGCGGAAGCCCAACGTGGGTGTCGGCCACGGCATGCCTAAACACTCAAGTCTCTAGTCCAGGTTTATCGCCTATTCGGGTTCCATCCATGAGGAGATCCGGCCGGAGTTTCGCTCACAGCCCCAAACGATGTGTACAGGGTTCCGTGACACCAAACGGGCGCCCGGTTTACCCGGGCACGTGCCTACCGCATCACAGCCCACCCCTACGGTCAGCGCTGCGCACGGCCTCCAGCATACTACAAACACCAGAAACTAGTTGCAACTCCTGGACAGAGGACAAGGGTGATCAAGAAGCCGAGAGGGTCCATTGGTTTCGGGCCCAATGCGTGGTAGTAGCTGAATCATGGATCACAAACACAGAACTCAGTTCCTGAGGACGGCTGCAATGAGACAACCCACCATGTACTCCTACATGGCCTCTCACCGCTACCTTTACCAAATCGTATTCACACACTTAGCTCACACACAGTAGGACATGTTCACACACCTCTGATTCATCCCCGATGAATCAGACCTGACTCAACTCTAAGCAGTAGCAGGCATGACAAACAAGCATGAATGAGTAGGCACAATAGGTCTCAAACAACTCCTACTCATGCTAGTGGGTTTCATCTATTTACTGTGGCAATGACAGGTCATGCAAAGGATAAAGGGGTTCAGCTACCGCAGCAGGTAACAGATGAATCGTTGTTGTCCTAATGCAGTAAAAGAGAGCAGGAGCGAGAGAGTGGGATTGTATCGGAATGAACAAGGGGGTTTTGCTTGCCTGGCACTTCTGAAGATAACATTGAGTCTTCATCAGTGTCAACGATCACATCGTCGGTACAACGTCTACCGAGGGAGAACAACACCGACAAACACAGAAGAAACACGATCAATGCAATGCACAATATGATTCATGCTATGACATGGCAATATGAATGTGTTTTGGGCTAATGCATCTAGCAACATGTTAAATGGGGTTGGTTTGAATACAAGATTCAAATTCAAACTCCATATGTGATTATTCAAATGCCATTTAATTGATTTGTCCTAAACAGTGGTGATAAGTTGTTCTAACATGCATGGAAATGGTACAGATGGATTCCTTGAATTTTTTTGATAATTTTTCATATATAAATTATTTAATTTGGAGTTACGGTTGAATTTCTATGATTTATTGAAGTTTAGGGCATATTCTGAAAATAAATAAATCATTTCTGACTTATTTAAAATCCCAGAAGCATATACTGCGTCAGCATGACGCCGGGGTGACGTCAGCAGGTCAAAGGCGTCGACCAGGTCAAACCTGACTAGTGGGACCCACTGGTCAGTGACCCAGTCAACTAACCAAGTTAGTTAGCCCTAACTAACTGGATTGGGCCCACTGGTCAGTGACTAACCTAAATATGATTAGCCCTAACTAACTAAGTTAGCCGGGCGGGGCCCGCATGTCAGTGGCTCACCTAATTAACTAAGTTAATTAACACTAACTAACCTAACACTAATTAGGCAGGCGCCTGGGCCCACACGTCAGGGGGGGTCAACCCCTGGGCCGATCAAGTCAAACCTGCCGGCGACATGTCGCCGGCGACGACAGTAGCGGCGGGGCGGCTCGGAATTGCGATACAGGGAGCCATTCGAGGCGCCGCTGGGCTCTATGGGAAGCTGGCGATCCCGCGCATCCAACAGTGCAACCGGGGTGAGCTGGGGTGGCCGAAATCCTCGCCGGCGTCGAGCTCAGCGGCTGCCGGACCTCGGGCGTTGGCGGAAACGGTGCTACGGTGCACAACAGGGAGAACCTGTGGGTGCTGCAGGTTCACAGGAGCGCGGCGATCACGCTGGTGATGCTCGGGCGAGCGGACGAGCTCAGGAGCATGGAGCTCGTCGGCCGTGGCGGCGGCGAGCTTCGGCGGAGGTGGGGAACGGGGCTAGAGCAAGAACGCGAGCAGGAGAGGAGGGGGAATCGGTCCATGAGCTCACTGTGGTTGCAGAGCGCGTCTCAGTGGGCTCGGGGGCGACCTGGAGACGGAGAATCGGGCCGGCGATCTTCGATGCCCGTCGGTGAAGATGGCGGCGATGGCGTCACTGCAGGGCTCCTGGTGTTGCTTAGAGTGGTGGGGAGGATGAGTAGGTCGAGGCAGAGCTTCCTAGGGCGTTGGTGAGGCGTGGGGTGGCCGGTGGCCATGGTGGTTCACGTCGGTGGCGGCGGCTCCGTTCGGGTGAGGAGGACAGAGGAGGGGGAGAGGATGAGGGCGAGGGAGAGCGAGAGGGGCATGGGGAGAGTAGGAGAGGGTCGAGGGGAGTGCGTGGCACCCTCAGGTGCCTCCAGCGGCGAGCAGGTAAGCAGGAGGTGGCCGGGGCTCTCGGGCGCGCGCGCCACGCCTCGGTCCTTCTAGCGAGGAGGAAGACGACAGGGGGGGTGGAGATGGGCTGGGCCGGAGGTGTTGGGCCGTCCAGGTGGGCTTCGGTGAGCGCCAGGTAAGTCCAGGTAAGTTTCTGTTCTTTTATTGTTTTTCTGTTTCTGTTTTATACTTTGCCACTGTTTTTTTCAAATTAAAACAAATCCAAAACAGTGCCAGATATCCTCTGAATAATTTATGTTGCTAGATGGACTTTTCCAACAGCACATAAAGCATTTCAGAGCTATTTGAAAATATATCCCATATATTATGAATATAATTCCAAATTCAAATACAATAATGATTTAAATTCAGTGCTCAAAATATTCCTCAAAATGTTCATTATTTTTGGTTTGGTGCAAAACCCTTGCCAAAATATAACCAACATTATTTAAGGCCATTTTGGAAACGTTGAATGCATTTTCCAGGGTTCTTTGCCCCTCTTTTATTTAAGTTTTTGAGGCTTCCAAAATTCCTCAGTTCAAGTTTCAAAAATTTAAACATGATGCACACATGGAAGCAAACATAGGTCAGGCCAGGACTAGGGATGTGACAACTCACCCCCACTAAACAAAAATCTCGTCCCGAGATTCAAGCGTAGGGTAAGGTGAAGGGGGAACGCAAACTAGCACAATCTTCACGATCCAGTTGCACTTCAAATGAACGTTGATTTGATCACCATCTTTGTCTTGATGTCTTGCTCTGAGAACTCTAGCTAACATGACAACGAGAGGGAAAAAAGATTCTGGAAGGATCGATCTTCTCAAAGGTCAAACAACTCACGGAGTGAGACATAGAACCATCTCTCGGGTTGAGACACGAGATACACATCAAGAGGGGTGGAAAGAAACGGATAACGAAGGTTCACTAGGTGGACAACAATTCCACACTTAAGAAGGTGGTAAACGATTGTCCACGTAGCGAGGAGTTGAGTTGCCATGATACCACAATGAAACATCCTGGAGGAGGGTGATTCGTAGATTATTTCCTTAAGTGGCAAAAAGAATTACCTTTGATTCAGAGATCATTGAAAACCTTTATACCAGCCTAAGGCAATTCTCAAGCGATCGTTTGGCGGGGGTCGGTAGAATGGCATACTCGGACTTGGATGATGTGGATTACCTTGTTGAAGACAACGTAATGAATGAATTTGCTTATCACCGGAAATGGAAGAGACCCATGGTAGAATGGCACAATGGCGGTGCAAGCTGGGAACAGAATGCAAATGCTGGGAATGATTCTGGTAACTGGGGAAGAACCCAACAATAGAGAGTGGATTCACTGTTTGAAAAGGTCATAGCATTTCCGAGGAAACTGAGAGGAATCCCAGTTAGAGCCGATGATAACACATAGCGCTTGTGCGTGCTCTCAAGAACTTGAGCATTTCCATAATCATCAAGGTTTTACCAATATCCATGTAAGGATCCTGGCAACACAACTTGCTACCATGATGAATGATGATGGATGATGCAGATGCAAAGGAAGATAACACTTTCTCAGATTTCACCCTAGCAATGCCAAGGGAAGAAAATCTGGATGATCGACCGAGAGACATTTAGCACTCCGCTTCTAATGTTCTCCTTGATGTGCTAGTGTATCCCATTCATAGATATGGTTTGATAACTAGAACATCAACTAAAAGGTCGGACTTCGGGAGCAATAGAATCCATAAGGAACAGTTACGGAGGTAAATCCTACGAAATCCTTATGGGGAGGTGGCCAACTTCTTCAATCAAGATACTACAATAATAGGTCTTTCGGCTGGGTGGTGCTGGCCACGACATCCACTTTACCAGTTATCGAGGAACCAATATTATAGTTCTTGGGGAAATGTTCCAACCATCATATCTGCCTGAGATTCAGATCTGGTTGGTGTCAGGATATTCCAAACTCATCGAGTCTAGGAAGAAAAATGAAAGTTTGCAACACAAATCGACGAGATGACGTTGCGGGATTCTCGGGAGATGAACTACGATAGCAAGCTCCAAAACATGAGCTGGTTCTGCTACAAACATGTGAACACGTTGTCCCAGACAAGCATGCCCACATGGTAGTCTTACAATAAAACACTACCGAGTTCTGGTTGGGAACCATCAGCGAGGATATCGAAGTTCTTTCATAAGTCCGGATTAGCTCTTATGAAGATACTCCTTCTCCTTGAACAAATCAGTCAGTGGCTTGGTGTGCTAGGATACACATATGGAATGAAGCTTGCAAGTCTCCAGACCACAGAATACTTCGCACGTGTGCATGACTGACTTGCGATGATTCCAGAGGAAGCAACATTGACTTTCTCGAGTCCACGGCGGCAACTTGCATCAAATGCACATGAACTAGAGGAAGTCACTTCTTACATCCGAACGTATGCTTCATGAGCTAGCATGAACAAATGCTTTCAAAAGTTTCCAACACTAGCTTAATGTTCAGCAAAATTATGGAGAAGACAAGGATGTTGTCAATGGGCACAACAACAATTCATCTGGGTTTCCTTTTAAAAGGAATTCCATAGTTAAGTGAACAAGTGATAGCATTGGTCAGACCCAAAAGATATAATGGTGTATGCTCGAGGGATCAACCATGAGTAAGACAACATTACGAATATCGTTGGTTCTGGTCTGATTGGATGATAGCCCATACTCCAATCAAAGGTTGGATAAAAATGATAGGTCCATTAACTGATCACGAGGTTCAGTCGATGAAAATATCAACTTTCTTCAACACATACAAGACATCCCTTATAATGAACTATATCGGACAAGCTTCTATCTTCCAACTCTCCAAGTTGATGCATAGCTTAACCAACTAGCTCAGGGGTATCCAACACAGATTCTTGGAGAAAGGGTGGTTTACAGGATAAACCAACTTAATCACGAGCTCAACATAACAGTCAGGTGACAACCTGGTGATACTTTCGAGAAGATATCCGGAAAATCACGAACCACCGATATGTTACTAAGATCGAGGATAATCCTGCTTTTCAGGGCAAGACGATATGATCAATAGGGCAAGGATTTGAAATAATCCTAACTCATCGATCGAGGAGTGAACCAGGAGAATGGACTAGGTAGCACGATCAATCTTAGAATGATGATTCACTAACCAACATGCTAAGAATGAAATTATTGTCCTTTAACTACCAAACAACAGAGTTGCTAGCAGTATTGATTTCACACATCACGACTCACTTGTCGACATTCCGGTTGCATCAACACGAAGACCGAGGAATGACTATTGATGGTGAGAAGTATCACTGTGTCAAGAGTTCATAGGATGGTGTGCAATTCCCATGACATTCTTGATATAAAGATGGTAATACTCCAAGGTAGAACAGAGCAAAAGCTGGATTGGCATTTTGATCTGCGGGGTACAATTGTTTTGACCCAATCCTAGATATGGATGAGGTACTGGAGTTTGTTTCTCCTAGTCATTCCGGAATAGAATGGCTTGACGGACCACAAGAGTAATAGGTATCGATGAACGATTGCACGCATACTCTTGACTATCAATTGATAAACGAGGGTCAGAAGACAACTAAAGAGGGACAACTCAAAGGAACATACGATTTTCTAAGTTGTGGATGCATGGTTTAGCATGTCGAACGAAGTTCAACATATTTCTTCCGGATAACCCATGCAGAAAGGTAGAACTGGCAGAGCCACAATATATAATGGAGAACTCATCAAGAATAATCCTGTTGTGCTATTTCAGTTCAACGAGGAACTTCTGCCATAAGTAGTTCATGGTATTTGGAAGAAGAAGATACCACGGACTTCAAGGACTATCGCAAAGGTTACTAATATCCTAAAGGCACTAGCAATTACTATCAACATGAAATAGGTAGGGTGAATCTCGGGTTAAAGAACCCAGGAACAGAATACCTATTACTAAGTAGCATCACGGGATGCTTTCGAGAATGATGGCCAGAATCATCACACTGGGAACACAAATCATGGCTAAATTACTAGATGATCCCCTAAGACACCTAGGGTCATAATAATATCTCCAACATATATGTCAAGGTAATAGAGTACCTCAACTCACTGATTAGTGTGGTTAATCTGGCCCAAAGGAACATTGAAACGGGAGGAAGGAATTTGCAAGTGCATCAGACTGTTTAGAGACCTGAGATGACTCGGACAGCATAACGGCTGTAAATGCTCAAAAAGATTTGAAACATGCTACAAAAATGGTGACATAGCCACTCAGAGGCACAATATCAAGGTTTGGAGATCAACAGTTAACATACAGAAGTAGTAGGAACTGAACTCAAGCTTAAATCCAACAATCTTATAAGTCTACGGATTAGTAACACGTGATCCTGATAGAAAGAAGAGATAGCCTAGTTCTTAATCCCCGTAGGAAAGATAAGATGACTCAGATCAGAAGGGCATAAAGTATAAGGAGTAAAAAGAGCCTTACATTCCATCCCACAATCAATTCCCTTATATAACTAAAGAATTTCTAGACTCAACTTCGACCAGTTTGGCTTGGTAATCCTACAGGCAGTCAAGCTCTGATACCAACGCTGTCAGGACCCCGACTCAATGCCACATCGATCTAGCATGTAACACCTCATATCACTTTGCGGCCTCACGCACGGTATTCCCACGGGTGTTGCCTTACCTTTGCCCGGGACCGTTTGCGCCTTTTGGCACACGTATATGATAGTGTCGCTAGCATCCATATGATAAGGAGCCCGGGCTGACATGGCTAGTTGTAAACCCAAAGTGGCACAGACTTACAGGGACAGGCATCCATGACCCAGCATCGAACGTGTCGGTTATTAGCGAGTGAATCTAGGTTGTAGCACTGGGCTAGCAGGACTCCGGTGAACCGGGCTGTAGCGGGCTAACAGGACTCCGGTATTCATCGCGTGACATTTCCCCGAAGGGACAGACACAGGAACGAAGAAGGACACATGCCGGCCAGCCTAAGTGTTCCGGAGCAGTAGCAAGCTACCATGGCTCGGTGGAAACACTAGGAGACATTTCCCGGTAAGAGAGGCTACTAAAGATAAACAACTAGATAGTCAGATCCCACACATACCAAGCATTTCAATAACATACACACAATATGCTCGATATGTGCAAACACAACATGGCATCACAACATGACTCTACGACTCAAGTATTTATCCAATAGGCTCCGAGGAGCAAGATATTACAAACATGAGTCTCATGACCCAACATTCAGAGCATACAAATAAAAGCACAAGCGGAAGCTATCATGTCTGAGTACAGACATCTATAAATGAAAAAGGCTGAGAAGCCTGACTATCTACCAGATCCTGCCGAGGCACAAGATCGTAGCTGAGGTAACAAGCTAAACGTCGAAGTCCAAGCGGAACTACTAGCGAGACTGAAGTCTCTCTGCAAAAACATAAATAGGCAAACGTGAGTACAAATGTACCTAGCAAGACTTACATCAGAACTATCTACATATGCATCATTATCAACAAAGGGGATGGTGGGGTTTAACTGCAGCAAGCCAGCTTTGACTCGGTGGCTATCCTGAACTACGGCTGCAAGTAACTCTTTTGAGGTGGCGCACATGAGTCCACATATTCACCATATCAATACACCACTATGGATCCGCTCCCGTCTCCCTACGAGAACGCCATCCATAGCACTCACGCTTATCTTGCGTATTTTAGAGTATCCACTTTCACTTGTCTATGAACTGATATAAGCAACCCAGAAGTCCTTTTCCGCGGACACGGCTATTCCAATAGATGATGTTAACCCTGCAGGGGTTTACTTCTTCACACACGCTCTCACCACTTACCGCCGTTTACACGACATGTACTCGGCAACCTTCAAGCGGAAGCCCAACGTGGGTGTCGGCCACGGCCTGCCTAAACACTCAAGTCTCTAGTCCAGGTTTATCGCCTATTCGGGTTCCATCCATGAGGAGATCCGGCCGGAGTTTCGCTCACAGCCCCAAACGATGTGTACAGGGTTCCGTGACACCAAACGGGCGCCCGGTTTACCCGGCCACGTGCCTACCGCATCACAGCCCACCCCTACGGTCAGCACTGCGCACGGCCTCCAGCATACTACAAACACCAGAAACTACTTGCAACTCCTGGACAGAGGACAAGGGTGATCAAGAAGCCGAGAGGGTCCATTGGTTTCGGGCCCAATGCGTGGTAGTAGCTGAATCATGGATCACAAACACAGAACTCAGTTCCTGAGGACGGCTGCAATGAGACAACCCACCATGTACTCCTACATGGCCTCTCACCGCTACCTTTACCAAATCGTATTCACACACTTAGCTCACACAGAGTAGGACATGTTCACACACCTCTGATTCATCCCCGATGAATCAGACCTGACTCAACTCTAAGCAGTAGCAGGCATGACAAACAAGCATGAATGAGTAGGCACAACAGGGCTCAAACAACTCCTACTCATGCTAGTGGGTTTCATCTATTTACTGTGGCAATGACAGGTCATGCAAAGGATAAAGGGGTTCAGCTACCGCAGCAGGTAACAGATGAATCGTTGTTCTCCTAATGCAGTAAAAGAGAGCAGGAGCGAGAGAGTGGGATTGTATCAGAATGAACAAGGGGGTTTTTCTTGCCTGGCACTTCTGAAGATAACATTGAGTCTTCATCAGTGTCAACGATCACATCGCCGGTACAACGTCTACCGAGGGAGAACAACACCGGCAAACACAGAAGAAACACGATCAATGCAATGCACAATATGATGCATGCTATGAAATGTCAATATGAATGTGTTTTGGGCTAATGCATCTAGCAACACGTTAAATGGGGTTGGTTTGAATACAAGATTCAAATTCAAACTCCATATGTGATTATTCAAATGCCATTTAATTGATTTGTCCTAAACAGTGGTGATAAGTTGGTCTAACATGCATGAAAATGGTATAGATGGATTCCTTGAATTTTTCTGATAATTTTTCATATATAAATTATTTAATTTGGAGTTACGGTTGAATTTCTATGATTTATTGAAGTTTAGGGCATATTCTGAAAATAAATAAATCATTTCTGACTTATTTAAAATCCCAGAAGCATATACTGCGTCAGCATGACGCCGGGGTGATGTCAGCAGGTCAAAGGCGTCGACCTGGTCAAACCTGACCAGTGGGACCCACTGGTCAGTGACCCAGTCAACTAACCAAGTTAGTTAGCCCTAACTAACTGGATTGGGCCCACTGGTCAGTGACTAACCTAAATATGATTAGCCCTAACTAACTTAGTTAGCCGGGCGGGGCCCGCATGTCAGTGGCACACCTAATTAACTAAGTTAATTAACACTAACTAACCTAACACTAATTAGGCAGGCGCCTGGGCCCACACGTCAGGGGGGGTCAACCCCTGGGCCAATCAGGTCAAACCTGCCGGCGACATGTCGCCGGTGACATGTCGCCGGCGACGATAGTAGCGGCGGGGCGGCTCGGAATTGCGATACAGGGAGCCATTCGAGGCGCCGCTGGGCTCTACGGGAAGCTGGCGATCCCGCGCATCCAACAGTGCAACCGGGGCGAGCTGGGGTGGCCGAAATCCTCGCCGGCGTCGAGCTCAGCGGCTGCCGGACCTCGGGCGTTGGCGGAAACGGTGCTACGGTGCACAACAGGGAGAACCCGTGGGTGCTGCAGGTTCACAGGAGCGCGGCGAGCACGCTGGTGATGCTCGGGCGAGCGGACGAGCTCAGGAGCATGGAGCTCGTCGGCCGTGGCAGCGGCGAGCTTCGGTGGAGGTGGGGAACGGGGCTAGAGCAAGAACACGAGCAGGAGAGGAGGGGGAATCGGTCCATGAGCTCACTGTGGTTGCAGAGCGCGTCTCAGTGGGCTCGGGGGCGACCTGGAGACGGAGAATCGGGCTGGCGATCTTTGATGCCCGTCGGTGAAGATGGCGGCGATGGCGTCACTGCAGGGCTCCTGGTGTTGCTTGGAGTGGTGGGGAGGATGAGTAGGTCGAGGCAGAGCTTCCTGGGGCGTTGGTGAGGCGTGGGGTGGCCGGTGGCCACGGTGGTTCTCGTCGGTGGCGGCGGCTCCATTCGGGTGAGGAGGACAGAGGAGGGGGAGAGGATGAGGGCGAGGGAGAGCGAGAGGGGCACGAGGAGAGTAGGAGAGGGTCGAGGGGAGTGCGTGGCACCCTCAGGTGCCTCCAGCGGTGAGCAGGTAAGCAGGAGGTGGCCGGGGCTCTCGGGCGCGCGCGCCACGCCTCGGTCCTTCTGGCGAGGAGGAAGACGACAGGGGGGGGTGGGGATGGGCTGGGCCGGAGGTGTTGGGCCGTCCAGGTGGGCTTCGGTGAGCGCCAGGTAAGTCCAGGTAAGTTTCTGTTCTTTTATTGTTTTTCTGTTTCTGTTTTATACTTTGCCACTGTTTTTTTCAAATTAAAACAAATCCAAAACAGTTCCAGATATCCTCTGAATAATTTATGTTGCTAGATGGACTTTTCCAACAGCACATAAAGCATTTCAGAGTTATTTGAAAATATATCCCATATATTATGAATATAATTCCAAATTCAAATACAATAATGATTTAAATTCAGTGCTCAAAATATTCCTCAAAATGTTCATTATTTTTGGTTTGGTGCAAAACCCTTGCCAAAATATAACCAACATTATTTAAGGCCATTTTGGAAACATTGAATGCATTTTCCAGGGTTCTTTGCCCCTCTTTTATTTAAGTTTTTGAGGCTTCCAAAATTCCTCAGTTCAAGTTTCAAAAATTTAAACATGATGCACACATGGAAGCAAACATAGGTCAGGCCAGGACTAGGGATGTGACAATAGATCGGGAGTTCTGCCGCCGCAAGCCTCTGTAGCCACCAAAAACCTCTCGGGATCCCGTTCTGGCGCCCTTCCAGAGGGGGAACCATCACCGGTGGCCATCTTCATCATCCCGGCGCTATTCATGACGAGGGGGGAGTAGTTCACCCTCGGGGCTGAGGGTATGTACCAGTAGCTATGTGTTTGATCTCTCTCTTGTGTTCTCTCTCGTGTTCCCTCTATGGCACGATCTTAATGTATCCCGAGCTTTGCTATTGTAGTTGGATCTTATGATGGTTCTCCCCTTGTACTCTCTTGTGATGAATTGAGTTTCCCCTTTGAAGTTATCTTATCGGATTGAGTCTTTATGAGAACACTTGATGTATATCTTGCCGTGATTATCTATGGTGACAATGGGATATCATGTGCCACTTGATGTATGTTTTGGTGATCAACTTGCGGGTTTCGTAACATTGGGAACCTATGCATAGGGGTTGGCACACGTTCTTGACTCTTCGATAGAAACTTTGGGGCACTCTTTGAAATACTTTGTGTTGGTTGGATGAATCTGAGATTGTGTGATGCATATAATATAATCATGCCCGCGGATACTTGAGGTGACAATGGAGTATCTAGGTGACATTAGGGTTTTGGTTGATTTGTGTCTTAAGGTGTTATTCTAGTACGAACTCTTTTATAGATTGATCCGAAAGAATAACTTTGAGGTGGTTTCGTACCCTACCATAATCTCTACGTTTGTTCTCCGCTATTACTTGCTGTGGAGTGACTCTTTGTTGCATGTTGAGGGCTTGTTATATGATCTATCTATGTTATTATTGTTGAGAGAACTTGCACTAGTGAAAGTATGAACCCTAGGCCTTGTTTCCTATCATTGCAATACCATTTACGCTCACTTTTATCATTAGTTACATTGCTGTTTTTATTATTTCAGATTACAAATACCTTTATCTACCATCCATATTGCACTTGTATCACCATCTCTTCGCCGAACTAGTGCACCTATACAATTTGCCATTGTGTTGGGTGTGTTGGGGACACAAGAGACTTTTTGTTATTTGGTTGCAGGGTTGTTTGAGAGAGACCATCTTCATCCTACGCCTCCTACGGATTGATAAACCTTAGGTCATCCACTTGAGGGAAATTTGCTACTGTCCTACAAACATGTGCACTTGCAGGCCCAACAACGTCTACAAGAAGAAGGTTGTGTAGTAGACATCAAGCTCTTTTCTGGCGCCGTTGCCGGGGAGGTTAGCGCTTGAAGGTATATCTTTAGATCTTGCAATCGGATCTTTTTTTCTTGTTTTCTCACTAGTTTAGTTTATAAAAGAAAACTACAAAAAAATGGAATTAATGATGCCTCATATGCTTCATCTTTTTAATGTCTTTCGTGAAAATGATGGGAAGGAAAATTGTGCTCAAGTACTAGAAGAAGAATTACATAGAATGCTTGGCATAAAATATGTGAATGATGAGCATGATTTCAATGTTGTTAGTATGAATTCCTTCAATATCCATGATGCTAATGATATGCAAAGCCACAAGCTTGGGGAAGCTATGTTTGATGAAGATGATATTTTTTGTCCCCCAAGCTTTGATGAGCAAATTTACTATGATGAAAGCATGCCTCCTATCTATGATGATTATTGTGATGACACGTATGCTTTAAAGAATAATGATAACCATGAAACTTGTCATCTTGATCCTAATTTTAAATCATATGATAGTTATTTTGTTGAGTTTGCTCCCACTACTATTCATGAGAAGATTTTGCTTATGAGGAGAGTAGTAAATTTTCTATGCTAGTAGATCATGAAAAGAATGCTTTAGGTGCTGGTTACATTGTTGAATTCATTCATGATGCTACTGAAAATTATTATGAGGGAGGAATATATGCTTGTAGGAATTGCAATAATATCAAGTTTCCTCTCTATGTGCTTCAAGTTTTGAAGCTATGCTTGTTTTACCTTCCTATGCTAGTTGATTATCGTTCTCATAAGTTGTTTGCTCACAAAATCCCTATGCATAGGAAGTGGGTTAGACTTAAATGTGCTAGTCATATGCTTCATGATGCTCCCGTTATGTTTCAATTCTTATCTTTTGTGTGAGCATCATTGCCATCATCATGCCTAGCTAGAAAGGCATTAAAGAAAGCGCTTGTTGGGAGACAACCCAATACTTATCCTTACTGTTTTGTGTGTTCAAATGATTATACTACTGTAGTAATCATGTTTTATATCTTTTGTTTCAATAAAGTGCCAAGTAAGACCTTTAGGATGGCTTACGGTGATAGTTGTGTTGATCCCGCTGAAAATCAGAAACTTTTGTACCCAGTAAATTAGTTTTGTTAATTCACAGAAACGTTCTTCTGATATGATTCTTTGTGCTCTGGATTGGTACACGAATTTCCTAGGACTTCCTAATTTGGTAGGATTTGTTGAGTTCCAGAAGTATACGTTTGATACAGATTACTACAGACTGTTCTGTTTTTGACAGATTATGTTTTCTATGTGTTGTTTGCTTATTTTGATGAATCTATGAGTAGTATCGGAGGGTATGAACCATAGATAAGTTGGAGTACAGTAGATATTACACCAATATGAATTTAGAATGAGTTAATTACAGTACCAATGTGGTGGTTTTGTTTTCTTTCACTAACGGAGCTTATAAGATTTCCTGTTGAGTTTTGTGTTGTGAAGTTTTCAAGTTTTGGGTAAAGATTCGATGGACCATGGAATAATGAGTGGCAAGAGCCTAAGATTGGGGATGCCCAAGGCACCCCAAGGAAATATTCAAGGATACCAAGAGCCTAAGCTTGGGGATGCCCCGGAAGGCATCCCCTCTTTCATCTTCGTTCATCGGTAACTTTACTTGGAGCTATATTTTTATTCACCACATGATATGTGTTTTGCTTGGAGCGTCATTTTATTTTGTTAGTATTAGCTTGCTGTTATTTAGAATAACTGTTTGCATCTTTAGTTTCAACAAAGAAGTCAAGGATAGCCTTTGCCATGCTTATTTTGCTAGTATACATGTTGCTGTTTGAAAAACAGAAAGTTTACCGCTGTTGCAAAAATTCCCTAGAAAAGTCAGAGAGTGGTATAATGTTGAATCTTTTTTCATATTGAGCTCTGATAAATTTATTACAGTGGGAATTTTAGTTCATAATTTTTGCAGTCAGGAAGTATTTATACTCTTGCATTCTTTACAGACTGTACTGTTTTGGCAGATTGCTGTTATGGTTGCATTGTTTGCATATGTTTGCTTGATTAATGATTCTATTTGAGGATAGGAGTATTAAATATGCAGAGGCATTTAGTATGAAATATTGAATAATTATTTAAGTGATTTGTTACAGTATAAAATGATAAGGTTTTGCATTGGTTTATACTAACCTATCTCATGAGTTCTTGTTGAGTTTGTTGTGAATGAAGCTTTTGATAAAAAGAGATACCATGATATGAGACGAATTAAGGAGACACAAAAGCTCAAGCTTGGGGATCCCAAGGCGCCCCAAGATAATATTTCAAGAAGTCTCAAGCATCTAAGCTTGGGGATGCCCCGGTAGGCATCCCACCTTTCTTCTTCAACAACTATCGGTTAGTATCGGTTGAGCCTAAGTTTTTGCTTCTTCACATGAGTTGTCCTATCCTTGCAATGTAGTTTTCTTTAGTTTTGCTTGCTGTTTGAATAAAGTATCAAGATCTGAAATTATTAAATGAGAGAGAGTCTTCGCATAGTTGCATAATTATTTAGCTACTCATTGACCTTCACTTATATCTTTCGGAGTAGTTTGTCATTTGCTCTAGTGCATCACTTATACCTTTTAGAGGATGGTGGTAGTTTTATTTTGAAGAAATAGATGAACTCTCATACTTCACTTAGATTATTTCGAGAGTCGTTAATAGCATGGTAATTTGCTTAATATTAATATATTTGGTATTCAAGATATGTGAAACTTTCTTATGAGTGTGTTGAATACTAAGAAAAGTTTGATACTTGATAATTGTTTTTAGATATGGAGGTAGTGATATTAAAGTCATGCTAGTTGGGTGATTATGAATTCAAAGAATGCTTGTGTTGAAGTTAGCAAGTCCCGTAGCATGCACGTATGGTTAAAGTTGTGTAACAAATTTGAAACATGAAGTGTACCTGGCTTGTGCATCCTTATGAGTGGCGGTCGGGCACGAGCGATGGTCTTTTCCTACCAATCTATCCCCCTAGGAGCATGCGCGTAGTACTTGATTTTTGATGACTTCTAAATTTTTGCAATAAGTATATGAGTTCTTTTGACTAATGTTGAGTCCATGGATTATACGCACTTTTACCTTTCCGCCATTGCTAGCCTCTTCGGTACCGTGCATTGCCCTTTCTCACCTTGAGAGTTGGTGCAAACTTCGCCGGTGCATCCAAACCCCGTGATACGATACGCTCTATCACACATAAACCTCCTTATATCTTCCTCAACACAGCCACCATACCTACCTATCATGGCATTTCCATAGCCATTCCAAGATATATTGCCATGCAACTTCCATCATCATATTCTTGACATACATTACTTTTGTCATATTGCCATTGCATGATCATGTAGTTGACATCGTATTTGTGGCAAAGCCACCATGCATAATTCATACATGTCACTCTTGATTCATTGCACCATCCCGGTACACTGCCGGAGGCATTCATAGAGTCATATCTTGTTCTAAGTTTTGAGTTGTAATCCTTATGTTGTAATAAATGAAGTGTGATGATCATCATTATTAGAGCATTGCCCAAAAGAAAGAAAGGCCAAAAAAAAAGAAAAAAAAGGGGGCCAAAGAAAAAAGGAAAAAAAGGAAAGAAAAAAAAGAAAATAAATAAAAGGGGCAATGTTACTGTCTCTTTTTCCACACTTGTGCTTCAAAGTAGCACCTTGTTCTTCATGTAGTGAGTCTCATATATTGTGCTTCAAAGTAGCACCTTGTTCTTCATGTAGTGAGTCTCATAAGTTGTCTTTTTATACTAGTGGGAATTTTTCATTATAGAACTTGGCTTGTATATTTCTACGATGGGCTTCCTCAAATGCCCTAGGTCTTCATGAGCAAGCGAGTTGGATGCACACCCACTAGTTTTCTTTTGTTGAGCATACATAGCTCTAGTGCATTCGTTGCATGGCAATCCCTACTCCTCATGTTGACATCAATTGATGGTCATCTCCATAGACCGTTGATTATCCTCGTCAATGTGAGACTTTCTCCTTTTTTGTCTTCTCCACACAATCCCCATCATCATATTCTATTCCACCCATAGTGCTATATCCATGGCTCACGCTCATGTATTGCGTGAAGGTTGAAAAAGTTTGAGATTATTTAAGTATGAAACAGTTGCTTGGCTTGTCATCGGGGGTATAGAAGTTGGGAACATCTTTGTGTGACAAAAATGAAGCATGGCCTAACTATATGATTTTGTAGGGATGAACTTTCTTTTGCCATGTTATTTTGAGAAGACATGATTACTTTGATTAGTATGCTTGAAGTGTTACTTTCGGATCTTTCGGATCCGAATATTCATATCACAAGTAAGAAGAATTACATTGAAATTATTCCAACTAGCATTCCACATCAAAAATTATCTTTTTTATCATTTACCTACTCGAGGACGAGCATGAATTAAGCTTGGGGATGCTTGATATGTCTCCAACGTATCTATAATTTTTGATTGCTCCATGCTATATTATCTATTGTTTTGGGCAATATTGGGCTTTATTATCCACTTTTATATTATTTTTGGGACTAACCTATTAACCGGAGGCCCAGCCCAGATTTGTTGTTTTATGCCTATTTCAGTGTTTTGAGGAAAAGGAATATCAAACGGAGTCAAAACGGAACGAAATCAACTGGAGAAGTTATTTTTGGAAGGAAAGCCACCGGATAGACTTGGACTCTACGTCAGAAGATACGGGAGCTGGTCACGAGGGTGGGGGCGCGCCCACCCCCCTAGGGCGCGCGCCCCTGCCTCGTGGGGCCCCCGAAGCTCCACCGACGTACCCCTTGCACCCATATATACCTACGTACCCTGAAACTTCCAGAACAGAAGATAGATCGGAGTTCCACCGCCGCAAGCCTCTGTAGCCACCAAAAACCTCTTGGGAGCCCATTCCGGCGCCCTGCCGGAGGGGGAACCCATCACCGGTGGCCATCTTCATCATCCCGGTGCTATCCATGATGAGGAGGGAGTAGTTCACCCTCGGGGCTGAGGGTATGTACCAATAGCTATGTGTTTGATCTCTCTCTCTCTCTCGTGTTCTCTCTCATGATCCCTCTATGGCATGATCTTGATGTATCCCGAGCTTTGCTATTGTAGTTGGATCTTATGATGTTTCTTCCCCTCTAGTCTCTTGTGGTGAATTGAGTTTCCCCTTTGAAGTTATCTTATCGGATTGAGTCTTTTATGAGAACGCTTGATGTATGTCTTGCCGTGATTATCTGTGGTGACAATGGGATATCATGTGCCACTTGATGTATGTTTTAGTGATCAACTTGCGGGTTTCGTAACATTGGGAACCTATGCATAGGGGTTGGCACACATTCTTGACTCTCCGATAGAAACTTTGGGGCACTCTTTGAAATACTTTGTGTTGGTTGGATGAATCTGAGATTGTGTGATGCATATCGTGTAATCATGCCCACGGATACTTGAGGTGACAATGGAGTATCTAGGTGACATTAGGGTTTTGGTTGATTTGTGTCTTAAGGTGTTATTCTAGTATGAACTCTTTTATATATTGATCCGAAAGAATAACTTTGAGGTGGTTTCATACCCTACCATAATCTCTATGTTTGTTCTCCGCTATTAGTGGCTTCGGAGTGACTCTTTGTTGCATGTTGAGGGCTTGTTATATGATCTATCTATGTTATTATTGTTGGGAGAACTTGCACTAGTGAAAGTATGAACCCTAGGCCTTGTTTCCTATCATTGCAATACCGTTTACGCTCACTTTTATCATTAGTTACCTTGCTGTTTTTATTATTTCAGATTACAAATACCTTTATCTACCATCCATATTGCACCTGTATCACCATCTCTTCACCGAACTAGTGCACCTATACAATTTGCCATTGTATTGGGTGTGTTGGGGACACAAGAGACTTTTTGTTATTTGGTTGCAGGGTTGTTTGAGAGAGACCATCTTCATCCTACGCCTCCTACGGATTGATAAACCTTAGGTCATCCACTTGAGGGAAATTTGCTACTGTCCTACAAACCTGTGCACTTGCAGGCCCAACAACGTCTACAAGAAGAAGGTTGTGTAGTAGACATCATACCTCATGTTCGGCATCCCCATGATGCCCAGCTGACTAGCGGTCGATTCCGTAACAGCAGTGAGGCGTTCAAGCCAACGTTTCTCGCCCGCCATGTGGTCCTTGAGGTTGGCAGTCTCGTTCATCCGCAGCTGCTTCTCGGTCTCCAGCTCCTTGGTCAGGATCCCCACTCGGGCTTTGGCCTCTGACAGCATCTTCTCAAGATCCCCCAGCTTCTGCTTGAGGTCTCTGATGGAGTTGTTGGCTTCGGAGAGTTCTCCGGCCTTGCTGACGTACGTGCCTTGCGCCTCCACCAGGGCGCCGTTGAGCGTGTCCTTCTCCGTGGACAGCTTCGAAACTTGCTCCTCTAGCTCCTTCATCTTGCCAGCGTGGACCAGAGCCTGGGCATTGAGTGCCTCCTAATGCCTCTGCTCCAGCGCTTGGGTCCGCCGCATGACGAGCTTGTCCACCTCCTCATCCTTGTTGCAGAGCATGGCAGTAAGCTTCTTCTCGCGCTCGGCAAGATCCTCCTCCTAGGAGTTCAGTGCGGCCTCGCGCTGGGTCCGGCCGGCCGCGGCTTCATCGGCCAGCTTCTTCGCCGTCTCCTGGGCCTTCTCGACATCGACCAGCTTCAGGGTGAGCTCCACATTGTGCTTGGCCAGTTCGCCCTGGGCGGCCTTCAGCTTGTCCTGAGCCTGGTGGAACCAGTCTTGCGCCTCGGCGACGCTCCCCTAGAAGTCCACCTCCGCCTTCTCCACCATCGCTGTCCTGGACTTGGCCTTGTCCAGACGGGCGCGGGAGCGCCTGAAGCTTCCGGAAGCTGGCGCCCATGGCTTGGAGCAGCCGCTCCTCCTGGGAGCCGTCGCCACCGACGCCCGGTTCATCAACGACCTCGAGCCCGGCAGCATCAAGCGCCTCCTCGTCGAACACCTCCCCCTCGAGGGGAGCTCTGCTGCTCGACATGCCTAGGAGGTGGATGAAGAGGTTTTCGCTCACCCTCAAGTACCTGCCGGAGCCAGAGGCGGCGGAGGAGGAGGGCCGGTCGTCAAACACCACCTCCTTGGCAGCACCCTTGTCGGCCTCCCCGGCAGGCTCCTTGTAGGGTTCCTCGGCGGGCTCCTTGGCGGCGTCCTCAGCAGCGCCCTCGGTGCTCTCCTCGGCAGCGATCTTCTTGGCCTGCGCCGCGGCATTGGCGGCAACGTCCTTGATGACGGTGTCGACGTCCTCGGAGTCCATCGAGGAGGGGTCTGAATGCCAAGAAGGAGACAGGGTGGGGCCAAGATCAAAAGCCGGTAAGGAAAAGAAGAAAAGAAGAACGCAAGCAGAAGTGGAGGGTGAGCGGCCTACCAGTGTCGGGCCGAGAGGCAGAAGTCCCTTATCCGCCAAGGTTTAGCGTTGAGGCAAAGCCGCCGGCGCCCGTGTTCTCCTCCTCGTCCTCCGTGTGCATGGCCTCGGCGCTTGGTGCACTTGCCGGGGACGCCCCTCGGGGCGGCGTGGTCGACAGGGGCGGCACGATGGAGGAAGCCCTCTACGGCTCCCCTTGATGTTGCTCCCCTCCTACATCCACGGCAGGGTCAGTTCCAAAGCATCGTGCATTGCGCACGTTGACAAAGGATGGGTGATGGACTCACGCTGGGGGCTGGGCTGGGGGCTGCTGTCCGGGCTGCTCAACACCACCAGTGGCGTGCTGGAGGTGCTTGCCGGGGGCTGGCCACTCATCGAAATCCTGGCCCTCTTCACCTTCTGGGCCAGTGTCTCCACATCCCTACGAGATAATTCAGAATGGGCGACACCATTGGAGGAAAAGAAAAGAGAGGGCAGGGGGAAAGCAGAGCTTAATCTTCCTCCTCCTCCTCCTCCTCTGACGTTTTCCTCTTCCTCTCTGGGATAAGGGGCCCGAAGTCAAACGCAATCCCCGCGCCGATGTTTGCCGGCTTAGGGGGAGGCGATGGCGTCCGAGCGTGCTCGGACGACGAAGAAGCAGATGCCTTCTTCTTCGATGCCATGGCCTTCTCCGCTTTCTTTGTCGTCACCGCCCTCGTCTGGCGCACGGGCGCCTCTTGGGCCTGCCGTAGCTGTGCGGCCCGGTCAGGGCAGACTAGCTTGCCGGAGGAGGCTCGCCGCAGGATCCGCCCTTTTCCGGCGATTGGAAGGTCGACGGTCGCGGTCTTCTCCCCCTCGCCCTCCTCCTCCGATGACCCGTTGGCTGCGTCCTCGACGAGGGGAGCCCCGACGCCGGCGCCGCTGGCCTCCCCAGCGGCTGCCGCCCACCGGGCGAGCTCCTCTTCCTCCGCCTCTGTCGCGGCCTTGTCCTCCACGCCGCCGGTGCTGCCAGCCTCCTCGACGAGCTTTGCCTCCTCCGTGGCAAGCCTCGCTTCCTCCGCCCTGGCGGCGATGTAGTCCAGCTCCGCCGGAGAGGTGGCCTGGATAAGCTGCGTCTCGGCGGTGACGTACACCTCATGCAAGGTGTCAAAGAACTCCTGCACCTTCAGCTCGTCCGGCTCGACCCAGTTCGGGCAAGGCCATGCGCATTGAAGAGTGGCATCATGGTGATGATCTCGGACCGGCAAGAGTTGTTGCTCAGCGGGACCACCCCCGCCGACAACTTGAAAACGGGCTCCTTGATGACCTTGCCGGCATTCGCGGCAGCCCTGGCAAGCTTGCCGGACCGCTCCACCTCGCCTTCGTCATTAACATCGAGCTAGAAGATCCGCTGGCAGAGATGGGCGTGCCGCAGCACCATCAGGTTGTTGTCGAGGCTGGGGCGGAGCCTCATGATGTCTGCGGCGTTCACGAAGAGCCAAGCTAGCCTCCCCTTGTCATGCAAGGGAGCAATTCGGCGGCGGATGAAGTCCGCCCCGATCATCTCGAGGGTGAGCCCAGCCTAGGTAAGCCGAAGAATCCTGGTGGTGGCGATCGTGAGCTTCGCGTCGTCGGCATTGACATCGCCCCAATCGCCCCCAAGCACCGGCGGCTCCTGACGAACCTCGTAGAATGCCGGCGGGTCCTTCTCCTCAATCCAGCACCACCGGCCCCACCATTCTTCCCACCTCTCCTTTGTGGTGCCGTCCGGGTACGCCCCCTTGGCCCTCGGGATCCGGGCGACGCAGCCAGAGTTAGCGCCCCCTTTTTGGATCCGAGGGGAGAAGTAATGGCGGAAGAGCGCCGTGTTGGGGTGCACCCCGGCGAAGCCCTCGCAGAGGTGTGCGAAGAGAGCCATGCACGCCACGGCATTTGGAGTGAAATCCAGAAGACGAAAGCCGTAGGTGTGCACGATATCCTTGAAGAAATCGGAAAAGGGGGGACAGAGCCCACAGGAGAAGTAGTCGACGAAGAAGGGATACCGATTTGGGGAAGCACCGGCGCTGGCAGGGACGACGTGCGTGGTTGGATGCCCCTTCTTATCTCTCCCGTCTTCACCCCCCACATATCCTTGAACATCTCCTGGAGCTCAGACACGTCGACCGTCGAGGGGAAGTAGGCGAACTGTGCCCGTCGCGCCACTAGCTCACTCTCTGGCTGCTCCGTCGCCCCAACATCTTTAGCCACCCCCTTGCTTTTGGTGGATTTGGGTGCCATGGCGAATGCGAGAAGCAAGAAAGCAGAGGATGGCGGAAGCGCGGCGGCGATGGAAGCAGAGGGGCTCGAGAAGAAGGAAGAAAGGGGGCGGCGGTTCTGAGATTGGAGAAGGCGCAGGGAGGGGGGTAAAGTGAGCAGCGCGCCCGCGGTTGTTCCTTTTTTTACGGGGAAGGTGCGGGCCGCCTCCTTTCCCATTAACTGCGATACGACGCATGCATGCGGGAACCGTCCCATGCACGCCACCCACGTCATGCGCGCACGCGTGCTACAAGAAAAACTTCATGTAGAGACGCCATATTCCATAGCTAGAGACGTGCTATTTCATCTCTAGGCAACTATAGAGTCGACTTAGTAAAGCGTCTTTGGAGCGTCTCCTCACGGACTGTCTCAAAAAATGTAGACACGCTGGCTAAGCGTGTGTACATGACATGAGACGCTATATAGGGACGTTCAAAAGCGTCTCTAGATACGTAGAGTCATTCTGTTAGATGTGCTTATCACGTCTGTACTCACAAAGTCGTTTCATTTGTCATGGGCCCTGACCCCATTTTTATACACGCTATGTAGAGACGCTATATTTTTCTCTAAATATACACAAGATACTTTGTAGCTACATAATATTTAACTTTAAACATTATTGATTTATTTCTAACTTGTATTTCATCATTTCAAATCCGGTTACTTTATCATACTACATGCTTGTGTAGAATGATCAACCAATATTATTATATAAAGGCATCCACCCATATCACTAGTCACATTCATAAGAAACAAATATCAATATATAAGGTGATCCACACATATCACCAATTGTATTCACAATAGTCCCATTCGCACAATTTTAATTGGTAGAACAAACACCTTGAGTTTAGAACTGAATGAAACCAAACATTCATTTGAAAGATGCAAATAATTAAGAATTGTACAAACTAGAACTAAGTTCCCTATGAAGCTAAAATCTTTGCATAATACATAATACTTGTCCAATTAAAAAGTAATTCTTCTATAGTTACTCCTGGCTCCTGCAATGCACTCCTTCTCAAAATCTTGAGCTACCCTGAGAAAAGAAAGATAACAGAGTAAAATTTAGAACATAAGCTTTAAGACTAGTTTGAGAACAAATGTACTTTGATGAAATTGTAAAGTTTGGTGGCTTGTTTTGAGGCTGTGTAGGAGTGGTTGGGGCCATGCAATAAAAATTTTGAACCTAAAAATCACAAAGATTCTTCATAAATAATAAACCTTAAGTATGTACATTGGAGCTAAGACGATTGTATGGAAGTATATATACTTACTGTGATAGGGCCATGCAATAACATGGCCAATAGCATCCCTTACTTTTGGAATTTTTCATATGGTCTCGCCAATCTCCCATCTCCATGTCTTGAAACAATGCTAACAGAAACTTCTGCATATTTCTCTCCAAGCATGTTTCCTCCTACCACATATGTTTTATCTCTACTCACTAATGTTCCTTCAGCCACACATTTATTTTCTTCTTCTTGAGTTAAGATAAAACAACATGACTACCATTTTATCCTATTTTTTCAAGAAATGTAACATTCACTACCACAAACGATGGAAGATTTCACATTACAGAAAAAGGGATGATTATTATATATACCTGCTTAGTGAAGTGATGAAGCTATACACTTGTTTCGGGATCACTTTGCTTGGTCAAATTGCTATTTTCAGCATGACCATTCTTTGATTCAGGACCATCATATGCTTTCTACAGTTGAGGTTCAGTTCAATTGTGAGTAAATTTTATAGAAAACATATACATTTTTTATAACAAAGCAGGAATTTATGCGCGCGCACACACACACATTAGCAACCGTGTGCTCCTGTGGTGAAGATATACTGGTGCAACCCTCTTTGGTTCTCATGCGATTGCTAGGATGCAATTCTTGGCTAGTGAACTGCTTGTCCAATAAAGTTGATTCTGCATAGCCTTGATTGACCCTATCAAATTTCACCTCCACAAAGATATTACCAGGAATTGCATCTTAGCCTCTAAGGTCTGTGTGTGTGCGCGTGCATGCATAAATTAAGTATGAGAATAAACTATAATATTTATTACTCCCTCCGTCCCATAATGAGGATGTTTTTTGACACTAGTGTAGTGTCAAAAAACATCTTACATTATGGGACGTAGGGAGTAGGGAAGTAGTAAAGAAACTATTATATGACCTGCATAGCACCCAATGGAGTATGTGATTCAATTGGGGGGGGGGGTCACTGCCAACAACTCTTTCGTTGAGATCAACATGAAACAAGAACAGGATAAAAGTATATTAATACTCATACTTTTATCTTTTCAAAAAGAAATGTGGTACAGATACCAACTTTAGTAGTTCCCGCGGTTACAAATTATTTCTCCAATCCTCTCCAGCATTTTTTGCATAAGTAATGAACGCATCATAGCCAACTCATCCATCATTTTCTACACTATCTCCTAGTGCCTGCTGTGCAAATTGGATGTTTCCTTCTTTCTCAGAATGCTGAACAAAAGCCAGTCCATTAGAAACTTCTATTTCGCTCTTATCACCATAATATCCTCCAAGTTTTTTCGCCTCTTCCCCAGGCACACTTTTAAATACTTATCTATAATCACTGAATGAAAGGCTCCCATTGTTACCTTTCTTTCTTTCTTCCAGTTTCTCCTATTGATATAAATACAAACATCTCACTAGACTAACTGTTAACTAAAGTATTTGTTTTAATCACAAGTAGAAGTATACCATCACTATCTTCGTTTTTGCATTTTTGTATTTACCATCCTTCAGTTCTCTTCACTGACAAAACTTTTCTGAGCCGTCTTTAGAAAGAAAAAGTTTTACCATCACTTTTTTGAGCCTAGCATGACTTTTTCCCAGTTGTGTGTAGATTCTTCTGCTTCTTTGCACACTTAGTGTTCTTTTCACATAATTACTCCGAAAACAACACATCTAGTCAATACTAGTGTCACGTAACCAAACTGGTTATGAATGCCAGATTAAGTATGAGAATAGAACACATAACCATGTGTGAATCCTGGCACCAAAACTCAACAAGAATATCCCATTGATGTTCATTAACACATTTGGGAACATCTGCTATAATTTCAGCCAAAGACCTCTTGTTGCGATTGAAATATTTATTCTTCAAACGAGCTTATACGCTCTCCTTTTTTTTAATAGTCAATAGGATTAAGTCTCGTGTAAGTTGTTTTGTCTCATTGGAGTAGATGAATTTCACCTTCAAAAATTAAAATTAGCAGTCAACAAAGTCAAATTAACAGTCTTGAATAGTGCTATGGAAATTTTACCTCAAAATTCCTGTATAATCTGTCGCGCATCTCCATTGGGACCTGCATGCAAGAGTATCACAATGGCATATAACTGGACCATATACATCACACTAGATATGTGCTTAAAAATGTTATTAGCTTACAAATTATTTTAACTTGGCTAGTAGATTTAGGAGGCTTGTTTGGTAATAGATCGTCAATCTCCAGAGGGCCTTGTAAATTTTCTTCATTTGGTCGTACACTTTGAGCAGCCTGCACTGGGATGTTTAGGCTTCGAAGCCGTCGAGGAATCCTCGACATAATATCTTCATCAAAAAATGTTAAAATTGTATGTTATGGTCATGCATAGAAACATATGTCAAGGTCATGCATTGAACTACATTATGTAATAAACAATTAAACCATACTAGATCCAATGGGAACCTAGCAGACACTACAAGAAAACCGCATAAATATCGAATGGATCTGACACAAATAGATTGCCTTCTGTGCAGAGAGCTAAGTCTACTTATATATCATCTTATCCACATTGGTTTACACGTCTGATGTCAATATACAACCTCCTGTGTAGAAGTCACTGCACACACATAGCAACATACAGCCTCCTGTGCAATATACACGTCTGATGTGGTTCATGGTTTCTGTTTCATTTTCTGCAGTTTGCTTAATAATACTGTAATTATTACAGATCACCAACTGCCTAAAAAGAAAACCCGGTAGCATTAGATTGAGCACCTCAATTTCTTCTACATATGTAATGCAAAACATATTACTGCTACCCAATACTTGGGTGCATACGCATGTATCTGCAGACATATACATGTGAGAAAACCCGGATTGGATTTTATCCCCACAGACCCCACCCATGAGAAGCAACTTTCTTCCCTTGAATATACCCAGAGGCCTCTTCTGCCTCCACCCATTATCTATAGATGTATGTACAGACATGAGGTAGATTTTATCATTACCTGCCGTGAAATCTGACATTGCTTGTCCTTTGCAACAGCCACCACTGACCTAGTCTTAGCACCCTACAAAAGGATGTGTCAGAAATGATAAAATAGACATCAACCCCTGTTAAATGAGTTAAAAGGTCAGCTGTATATTGACATCAATGGATCTGACATAAATAGATTGCTTTCTGTGTAGAATTCACTGCACACACATAGCAACATACAGCCTATAAACAACAATCTTTTAGTGCAAAATCTGAGAGCTGCTGATTGAAAGCTCCCTTCAGCAAAGATGCAAGAATCAAAACTACCAAAATAGTGGGACTGCACTAAGCTGAGGTAGGAAATAGGACAGTATAAAATGACTACAAAATAGCAGAGTACGTTGCAGCCTGTACAACTAAACACTATCATGTTTTACGCTCCAGCGTAAATGGAATGTGTGGTTATTTGGATCTAACACCACTTGTACTACTTTTGAGTTTTGCCATATAAAATTTTTATTGGACCGAATAGGTGCTCAAATCTTTTAAGAAAATCTGTCAGAATTGATTTCTAGGCAAGCAAGCAATTCAACAAACACTTAGGGTGCACTGCCTGCCTGAAGGAATTAATGAAGGAGGCCGCTTTGGTTGATATAATGGTAAAATTGTAAGGGCTGTGGGATTCAAGGCATCACCTCCTTTGACGTGGTGGATGTTGAAAATGCTCTGGATGGAGCGACTACTTGCAGGGCGGTGTGCCGGCGGAACACGCGGTGGAGCTTCGGGTGAATGATGAGACCAGCGTGGATGCGGCTTCATGACGGTGAGGACATCTGGAGGAGCATGACTTCGTGATGGAGAGGGCGACGGACACCGAAGGGGCTCTAACTACCGAGCTTGTCGATGGAGGAAAACGGGAGTCGCGTGCGGGCAGAGCTAGCGGGGGAGGGCAACGCTTGAAGGTGAGGCCGCCACTGCTCGGGGTGCGGGAATGGGCGGGCGCAGGGTGGTGTCGCCGGCGCAGATTGGAATCCGGAGGTTGGATAATGGGGGAGGTGGGGAGATGGCGCGCGGCGTGGAAAAATATCCGGCGACATATATGAAGATAAAAAATTGAGAGACGCGGGAAGCATTGCGCAGTAAAGAAAATAAATTAGTAGCCCCAACTTTTTTGTTAAACAAAAATAGTCCGGGACATCAAAATTGTTATTTAGGTCCGTGAACGTCAAACTTGGTTAAGCAAAATAGTTCAGGAGCGATAATTAACCACATATATGGATTTTGTTAAAAAACAATGGACAATTTTTTTCCGTTTATCGGCTCAATATCTATTCTTCATTCTTTTTGCAAAAATATAAAAAAATATTTGCATGAAAAACTTCCGATCTATTCATCATCTTCAAGACGGTGCAATGAACACTACAAGTAAAGATGACATCCAGATCCATAGACCACCTAGCGACGACTACAAGCAGTGGAGTGAGCAGAAGGCGCGACACCGTTATCGCCTCTCACTCAACAGAGCTGGTCAAACCTTGTTGTAGTTGACAATCAGGTAGTCATCGGGCTAAGACCCAATAAGACCAGCACACCAGAACATCAGTTAGCACTAATGAAGAGAATCGTTTAACAGAAAGATGCAATCTGAAGACACACGAACACAGACAAACGAAGACCGGATCCAAGTGAATCCACTGAAGAGAAACACCGACCGAATCCTGCGAGATCTGCGGAGACACACCTACACACGCCATTCGATAATGCTAGATGCATCATCAGAACGGGGGTTAATCAGGTAGAACCTTATTCCAACTTCATGGAGCCACCGCCTCGTCTTCCCGAGGAGGGCACAACCGTAAACAAAAAAAAACAGAGCAAGAACTCTCATGTCGACAAGGGCCGAGATGCATCGCCCCTCCATGGCTCTAAAACCACAGAGGATGAAGCCGGCGGCGCCGATGGGAGGCGTGAAATCCCATATCAGCCTCACGCAAGACACACGAGCTGACGGGTAACTTTATTGGGTAATATATGTATACAAGTAATATCCACAAAGTTTAATAAGAAGTAGAAAGATAGTGAAAGATTGAAGGGGTAGAGTGCGACTCGCAACAATAAGGATGGCATTCTCAAGCCACGGTTGTGACTCGGACTGGACGAAGCGATCGGGCTTTTCGGCCTCCATGTGGCTCCCTCTTGATCGGACCATTCGGTCCCACACAAGGTTCCAATTTAATGCGAGATGTGTTTGGCCCGACCCAAATAGTGCAGGCTCCCTCTTCCCAGTTTTTGTTTATCTTTTGCTTTACTTCTTTTTCTATCATTATTTCTATTTTTATTTTATCATGTTTGTTTTTCATTCCTCTTTATTTTTCATTATTCAAAATTTTCCTTTCTTTTCTTTTTCATTTTGCAAGAATCTTTTCAAATTCGAGACCAGTTTTTGAAATCGTAAACATTTTTTGGATTTGTAAACATTTTTCGAATTTGTGCATATTTTTCTATTACATGAACATTTTTTACTTCTTGACCATTTTTTGAAATCACGAGCATTTTATGAAATCCTGGTTATTTTTTAAATCTGTGAACATTAAATTCATGGACATTTTTCACATTCATGATCTATTTTTGTAATTAAGAACTTTTTTGAAACCTTGGTCATTTTTTGAATTTGAGATTCATGAACAGTTTTCAAAGTAAAGAAAGCAAAAGAAACATAAAAGAAAAATGAAAGAAGGAAAAATGAAAAAAGAAAACTTGAGCACCCAGACCTCACATGGAACGGCCTGAAGTGTGCGGGGGCGCCGAGGGTGCGCGATCGGGGGTGCCCCTATGTCTCGTATTTAGCGAGAGAGGAGCGAACCTCTCTCGCTGAAGGGAACCGCTCGTTGGGCCAGCCCACGCACGCGGGAAACGCCAGCTTGTTTTCACTTTTTTCACGTTTTTTATTTTTGTTTTTTGCTTTCTTTTTTTTACTTTCTTTAGACTTTAAAATATTCTAATTATAAAGGCTACAAAAAAATAAAAAATGTTAAAAAATTATTTGAAAGATCTGAACAAGTATTTGAAAATAAGTAATCAAGTATATAAAAATGTTGCACAAGTATTTGAAAAAATGTTGGACAAGTATTTGAAAAGAATATTGAACAAGTATTTGAAAACCTGTTGAACATGTGTGTAAAAATGTTGAGCAAGTATTTTGAAAAATATTGAGCATGTATTTAAAAAATGTTGAACAAGTATATAAGAATGTAGATGAAAAAAAAGGTAACAAAGAAAAACCAAGAAAAATGAAAACTGAAAAAGAATCAAAATAAACCAAAAAAAGGGAAATGAAAAAAAGAAACAAATGAAAAAACATGGAGAAGAAAAAAAAGAAATGAAAAGATAGACGGAAGAAAAAAAGAAATGAAAAAACAAAGAAACAATCAGCAAAAAAGAATGAAAAAATGGAGAAGAAAAAAAATAAAAGAGAACGAAAAAAGTAGAAAAATCAAAGAAAAACCAGCTTGAATGGCCTCAAGTACGACACGCACCTACAACTTATCACCACCGTGACTAGGGCGGAGTGGTAGCAGCATCCGCGGTCGCCCCATCTTTTTCTTACTATATGCGTCCTTTAATGGGCCAGCCCAATACAAAGCGAGAGAGAAAAAACCTTCTGGAGCAGCCTCTCATCTTGCTTAATGCAAGAAATAGACGTCGATTGGTGGCTTTTGTTGACCTATACAAGAAATAGGGTTTCCCGTCCCAGTTTTGTTTGTTCCAGAAAGTGTTAGGAGCTACAAAAGGTCCAAGCCCACGCCACAACCGCCGTAGGCTAGGGTAGATGCTGCACTATGTTTGTTCTAGAAAATCCTATCTGCCGCATTACGTAGTAGATTGTCACTGATTCACACAAAGCTAGCGAGGACCAGTGAGAAAGATGGGCCAGAGCAATTATCAGTAAAGAACGCACTACAATACCGGCCGGTTTTGGGAACCTTCTAGGAGGTTTGCAGTCGGTTTTCTGGGTTTTCTTTTTCCCTGTTTTTCTGTTTTCTCTCCTTTTTTAATTTTCATTTTCTTTTCTTTTGTTTTTCCTTTTTTTATTCTATTTAATTTATCCTTTTCAGGTTTATTCAACAAATGTTCAGAAATTTAAAATGTTTGCATTGTTATTATTTTTTTTACCAAATTGTTCCTGTTTTAAAACATTGTTCATAGAATCTAAAAAATGCACTTTTAAATTTCTGTTCATAATTCAGTAAAATGTCCAAAAATTTGAAAACATGTTCCCACTTTAAAAAAAAATCACAAATGCAGAACAAGTGTTCATTCTTTCGAAATCTGTTTAAAAATTGAAAACAATGTTTGGATAATTTCAAAAAATGTTGGCATTTGAATTTTTTTTCAGAAATTCTAATTTTTTGGGGTATTTGAAAAGGTGTTCCAACTTCCAAAAAAATTACAATTTCAAAAATAGTTAATGTGTAAAAAAAGTATTCGCAAATTAGAGAATTGTGCGTGGAATTTCAAAAAATGTTCGAGTTTTGAAATAATTATACTTAATTTTGGAAAATGTTCACGTTAAAATTTTGTTCCTTTTTTCAATATTTGTTTTCAATTTTGTAAATTGTTCTCATTTTCAAATTTGGTCCTTTTTCTAGAAAAGTGTTCATGTTTCACAAAATATTTAAATTTTAAAAAATTTGGTCAGAAATTTGACATTTTCGTCATTTAAAGACAGTTTACTTTTTTCAAAATTAAAATCATGCTCAACTTTTTAAATTTTTTGTTTAATCTATTTGCAGCTTATGGTTGATAGACATTGGGCTGTGATTTTAGATACCAAATATCACTAATTAGAGCATCTATAGCAGATACCTTAAAACCGTAGTGAACTGCGTTATACGGGACGGCTTACGGGACGGGCAAAAAACAACCCGACCCGTAAATTTTTAGAGGAGGCCCATAAACCGTCCCCGTTTTCGCTATATATTTGGGAACCTCCTCCCTCTGGTGAGAAATCATCTCCCCTCCGGCAGCCATTTCCCGCGCCTCCGGCCACCGGATCTCTCCGGCGATGTCGGCCACGCATGCAGGGTGTGGCGGCGGTGACAGTTTCGGTCGTCCCGGAGGCTTCGGGTATCACGGCGGAGGCGTCGCGCGCTGCGGCTTCATTGCCCATAAGCGCCAGAACGACAACGTGGCAAGCGGGTCCGGCCTCCGCCCTGCCGTGTCAGACAAGTAGAGAGAGGCGGCGCAGGCATGGCGCCAAGTCCCGCAGCGCCAGAGCGAGCTCGGTGCGTGGACGACCTTCCGGCGCTGTAGCCGGCTCTTCAACCCGGCGATCCAGTGGCAGCGCACGGCCGAGCGGGCATTCTTTGAGGCAAGGGCCGCCGCCGCCGCCGGAGATGCGGCTGCACAGTTGCTGGCGGTCTCGAAGGAGTACCAACTCCAAACCCGGCTCTACCGTTCGCTCATCTACAACACGCTGCACGGAGGCCAGCCGTTGTCCGCCGAGGTCATCTCCAGCGACGAGGAAAACAAGGGAAACGACAGCGACTCCGACACGTAGAACCCCAGTGATGTTTAATTAGAAGTAGACCCCGCATAGTATGAACTACTTTAATTTCCGGTTAAACTATGTTTAATTAGGTTGTATGAACTATGTGTGGGACTCTGATGAACTCCTGCTATGTATGACTATGTTTAATTACGGCGCGAACTACTAGTTTTCAAAATCATGTTGAATTCTGGTAAACTATGTGGGGTCTGTTATCTCTTCATGCGTGTCGTTTTGTAAATTTTGTTTACGGAAGCCCATAAACCACTTTTGTGGCTGTTCGATTGCGGGATCTACTAGAGATGTTCTTTTAGTGGCTAGCGTCGTTCTTTACTAGCAAGAGGTGCTTTGTTCGATCCGTCAGAAAGACTTGTTTTTGATGGGAATGTGTGGGAATTTCCTTTTAAGTTTTTCCTCTTTCTTTTCTATCTTTGTGGTTCACGCTGCAAATCTGGCCCAAGACAATGCGATTATTGGTGGTTAGCACAGCGCCCGCCTTGCTAGGAGGTAGCGCGTTCGAATCCCATCCCTTAATACAACTAATTTTAAGAGCTACTCGAGTTAATTCAAAGATTTCTTAAGTCTTTTACTTTTTTTTTTGCAGGGTAAAGATTTCTTAAGTCTAGGATAAGAATAGAGTCGCACATTAAAGCGTCTCACAAATCATCTCTAAGTTATTTGAAATTAAATACTTATTTTCTTAAAAGCTAATTATAAGAAAAAAAGATTGTGGCGCTCCGTAAACGTCTTAAGAAATGTCTTTAGGTTGCTAGTGTCCATATGCTTAGAGACGAATAAAATAGCGTCCCAGAAAAAGCGACTATATGTGGTGTTTTTGTTGTAACCCCCACGTCGCGCGTTCAACGCGGGTCGTGGGGAAGCGCAGCAGACAGAACAGTTACCGCGGTAAAATCCTCCCTGCCTGCCCGCGCACCGTTCTAGGCCCGGCCCAACAACGTGTCACGCTTATGTATGGCCTAGGCCCGGGGGCTCCTGTCGATGTACAAAACTAGGGGTTCTCCTTTTGACCCCTTACCTGTGCACAGGCAGTCAGAGCCACGCACCGCGGCCACGCATAGCAGGGAAAGAGAGGGAAGCCGGAGAGAAGCCGAAGGCTCGAGACGAACAAGGCAGCATCAAGGACCAAGGCCACAAAGTGCAGACGGGCGAAGCAGGTTGCCCCGACAAGACCCTTGCCGGGGGCAGCCCCGGCAAGCCCCTTGCCAGGGCAGCTCGCCCACACCGGCAGAGCGAGCCACCCTTGAACCCTTGTTCTCCAACACCAACAACCACGTTGGACCAGGGCTCGGGAGGCACCTCCATGGTGGCATGCAGATCTTTGTGAAGACATAGAATGCTCAAGATCAGATGAGGATTGGAAGGCGAAACTCCCTGCCAAGATGCTTACCGAAGAAATCCACAAGACCCCCGGCAAGGACCTTGCCGGGGACGCGAGCGCGCCACGGCAAGACCCTTGCCCGGCCACCCGGCAAGACCCTTGCCGGGCCAGCCGACAAGACCCTTGCCAGAGGCGAGAGCAGGGCCACTGCCAGGCCCGCACCAACCAACTCCCCGCCGCCGTTGGCATGCAGCTGCCAGCCCAACCAGCAGGGCAGGCCCCTGCGTGGCAACATGCAGCTTCCAGGCCATCTCAGCACGCACCTGTGTGGCATCATGTAGATCTTCGTGGAGGCTCCACCACCGCGCCACCTCAGCTGCTTGCCTGCCTACATGGCACCGCATGCATCATTGGCCAGGGCGCGTGTCGAAGCGAGGAGGAGCGGCTACAAACGGGAGGGGCCTCGCTCCCGTCCCCGATAAAGTGAGGGACACCTAAGCCATGCATTAAATGCATCTTGTCCTGTAACAAGAGCGACAAGCTCGCACCACTGTAGGCCTTTCCACCTCATGTGTGCCACTGTGGTAGCCCCTTTCACCTATAAAAGGAGGCCCATGGCATACAGGAAAAGGATTCGGCTCTTTCGAATCAGGCAACACCCGTAGCTGGTTCGAAAGCTCAAGAACACTCAATACATCCACCAAGGAGGACTAGGGTTTTACGCATCCTTGCGGCCCAAACCTGGGTAAACGATCCCCGTGTCAATTACCAATCTTGCTCTTCTCACAACCCAGCGCCCCGCAACCGCAGTAGGGATTCTTGTGACCTCATAGGTGTCGTTTCCCGCCGACACTCAGGAACTGAGTTCTGTGTCTGTGATCCAAGACAGTTACTACCACACATTGGGCTCCGGGCACTCCAAGCTGTCTCGACTTCTTAATCAACTCGATCTCCGTCTAGGTGTTGCAACTAGTTTCTGGTGTTTGTAGGTTGTGTTAGTAGTCTACCAATTGGCACCCGATACAGGTGGGTGATATGTCTCCAACGTATCTATAATTTTTGATTGCTCCATGCTACTTTATCTACTGTTTTGGACTATATTGGGCTTTATTTTCCACTTCTATATTATTTTTGGGACTAACCTATTAACCGGAGGCCCAACCCAGAATTGTTGTTTTTTGCCTATTTCGGTGTTTCGAAGAAATGTAATATCAAACGGAGTCCAAACGGAATAAAACCTTCGAGAACGTGATTTTCTCACCGAACGTGATCCGGGAGACTTGGACCCTGCTCCAAGGAACAAAAGAGGCGGTCACGAGGGTGGAGGGCGCGCCCCTACCTCGTGGGCCCCCTGCTGCTCCACCAACGTACTCCTTCCTCCTATATATACCTACGTATCCCCAAACGATCAGAACAGGAGCCAAAAACCTAATTCCACCGCCGCAACCTTCTGTATCCACGAGATCCCATCTTGGGGCCTGTTCCGGAGCTCCACCGGAGCGGGCATCCACCATGGAGGGCTTCTACATCAACACCATAGCCCCTCTGATGAAGTGTGAGTATTTTACTACAGACCTTCGGGTCCATAGTTAGTAGCTAGATGGCTTCTTCTCTCTTTTTGGATCTCAATACAATGTTCTCCCCCTCTCTCGTGGAGATCTATTCGATGTAATCTTCTTTTTGCGGTGTGTTTGTTGAGGCCGATGAATTGTGGGTTTATGATACAGTTTATCTATGGACAATATTTGAATCTTCTCTGAATTCTTTTATGTTGGTTGAGTTAGCTTTGCAAGTCTCTTTGAATTATCCTTTTGGTTTGGCCAACTAGATTGGTAGTTCTTGCAATGGGAGAAGTGCTTAGCTTTGGGTTCAATCTTGCGGTGTCCTTTCCCAGTGACAGCAGGGCAGCAAGGCACGTATTGTATTGTTGCCATCGAGGATAACAAGATGGGGTTTTTATCATCTTGCATGAATTTATCCCTCTACATCATGTCATCTGGCTTAAGGCGTTACTCTGTTTTCAACTTAATACTCTAGATGCATGCTGGATAGCGGTCGATGAGTGGAGTAACAGTAGTAGATGCAGAATTGTTTCGATCTACTTGTCTTGGACGTGATGCCTATATACATGATCATTACCTAGATATGCTCATAACTATGCTGAATTCTATCAATTGCTCAACAGTAATTTGTTTACCCACCGTAGAAAATATATGCTCTTGAGAGAAGCCACTAGTGAAACCTATGGCCCCCGTGTCTATTCTCATCATATCCATCTCTATCGCTTTATTACTTGCTTTGATTTTACTTTGCCTTCTAATTTTTACTTTGCATCTCTATACCAAAAATACCAAAAATATTATTTATCATCTCTATCAGATCTCACTCTGGTAAGTGACCGTGAAGGGATTGACAACCCCTAATCGCGTTGGTTGTGAGTAGCTATCGTTTTGTGTAGGTGCGAGGGACTTGTGCGTGGTCTCCTACTAGATTGATACCTTGGTTCTCAAAAGCTGAGGGAAATACTTACGCTACTTTGTTGCATCATCCTCTCCTCTTCGGGGAATCCAACGCAGTGCTCAAGAGGTAGCAAGAAGAATTTCTGGCGCCGTTGCCGGGGAGGCTCACGCAAGCAAGTCAACCATACCAAGTACCCATCACAATCCCTATCTCTCGCATTACATTATTTGCCATTTGCCTCTCGTTTTCCTCTTCCCCACTTCACCCTTGCCGTTTTATTCGCCCTCTCTTTCCCAATCTCCTCCTCTCTTTCCCGTTTGCCTTTTTCCGTTGCCTTTCTGTTTGCTCGTGTGTTAGTTTGCTTGCTTGTTGTTATGTCCAATCCCTTATCCACTCCTATGTCTCCTGAGTTTGAAGTGCTTCACTTCAAGCAAAGGCAAGGAGAAAACTTAAAAGATGCTTGGTATAAGATGATGGAATCTTATCGTAAGTGCACCCTAGAGGTGAACTATAGAATTCTTCTTCGTAATTTTTATGTTGGGTTAAATATGACGTGTAGACAACTCTTGGATTGCATGGCCAAGGAAAATTTCATTGAGATTGATCCCAGTATTGCGCATGAAATTATAGAGGGAATAGTGGGAACACTACCCCAAAAGGGAGGATCTCATCCTACGCAGGAAGAAACCCAAGTGTTTGAGAAGATTTGCGAAGTAACAATTTTTTTACAAAAGTCTCTTGAGCCTCTTAAAAGTGTTAGCGGAAATCTTCACCGTATGAATATGTTGATTACTCTTTGTAATAAGAGGTTGGATTCTTTAGATCTAAAAATTTCTGAGTATGAAGGGAAGCGGGAAGAACCCCCCGGATTCGAGCATGACTCCGCTAAGAAACTGAAAATTAAAGATGGCAATACCTAGATCTATCTTTGCTTTTATGCCTAGCTAGGGGCGTTAAACGATAGCGCTTGTTGGGAGGCAACCCAATTTTATTCGTGTATTTTGTTTTTGCTTCTGTTTAGGAATAAATAATCCATCTAGCTTATGTTTGGATGTGGTTTTATCTTTTAACTAGTGTTTATGCCAAGTAGAACCTATAGGATAACCTACGATGATCGTTGTTTTGATTCTGCTGAAAAACAGAAACTTTACGCGCACGAATATAATTTTTTTAAATCACAGGAATGTGCTTTTGCGTTGATTATTTTTGCTGCTGTTCAATAAACAAATTTTACAGGACTTCCTATTTTGGTAGAATTTTTAGAGTTCCATAAGTTTGCGTTAGTTACAGATTGCTACACACTGTTCTGTTTTTGACAGATTATGTTTTGCGTGTGTTGTTTGCTTATTTTGATGAATCTATGGCTAGTAAAATAGTTTATAATCCATAGAGAAGTTGGAATACAGTAGGTTTAACACCAAAATAAATAAAGAATGATTTCATTACAGTACCTTGAAGTAGTCTTTTGTTTTCTTTCTCTAACTGAGCTCACGAGATTTTTGTTGAGTTTTGTGTTGGAAGTTTTCAAGTTTTGGGTGAATTCTTTTGATGGATTATGGAACAAGGAGTGGCAAGAGCCTAAACTTAGGGATGCACATGGCACCCCCAAGATAATCCAAGGACACCAAAAAGTCAAAGCTTGGGGATGCCCTGGAAGGCATCCCCTCTTTCGTCCACTTCCATCGGTAATTTACTTGGAGCTATATTTTTATTCACCACATGATATGTGTTTTGCTTGGAGCGTCTTGTATTATTTGCATCTTTGCTTGTTAGTTTACCACAGTCATCCTTGCTGTACAAACTTTTTGAGAGAGCCATACATGAATTGGAATTTGTTAGAATACTCTATGTGCTTCACTTATATCTTTTGAGCTTGATAGTTTTGCTCATAGTACTTCACTTACATCTTTTGAGCGTGATAATTTTTGCTCTAGTGCTTCACTTAGATCTTTTAGAGCACAGTGGTGGATTTGTTTTAAATAAACTATTGATCTCTCATGCTTCACTTAGATTATTTTGAGAGTCATTAACAGCATGGTAATTTTCTTAATGTTAATATACTTGGTATTCAAGATATGTGAAACTTTCTTTTCAGTGAATTGAATACTAAGATAAGTTTGATGCTTGATAATTGTTTTGAGATATGGAGGTAATAATATCAAAGTCGTGCTAGTTGGGTGATTATGATTTCAAAGAATGCTTGTGTTGAAGTTTGCAAGTCCCGTAGCATGCACGTATGGTTAAAGTTGTGTAACAAATTTGAAACATGAAGTGTACTTGGCTTGTGCATCCTTATGAGTGGCGGTCGGGGACGAGCGATGGTCTTTTCCTACCAATCTATCCCCTAGGAGCATGCGCGTAGTGCTTTGTTTTTTGATGACTTCTAAATTTTTGCAATAAGTATATGAGTTCTTTTGACTAATGTTGAGTCCATGGATTATACGCACTCTCACCTTTCCGCCTTTGCTAGCCTCTTCGGTACCGTGCATTGCCCTTTCTCACCTTGAGAGTTGGTGCAAACTTCACCGGTGCATCCAAACCCCGTGATACGATACACTCTATCACATATAAACCTCCTTATATCTTCCTCAAAACAGCCACCATACCTACCTATCATGGCATTTCCATAGCCATTCCGAGATATATTGCCATGCAACTTCCATCATCATCATCATGACATACATTACTTTTGTCATATTGCCATTGCATGATCATGTAGTTGACATCGTATTTGTGGCAAGGCCACCATGCATTATTTTTCATACATGTCACTCTTGATTCATTGCACCATCCCGGTACACCGCCGGAGGCATTCATATAGAGTCATATCTTGTTCTAAGTTTCGAGTTGTAATCCTTATGTTGTAATCAATAGAAGTGTGATGATCATCATTGTTAGAGCATTGCCCAAAAAGAAAAAAAAGAAAAAAAGGAAAGGCCAAAAAAGGGAAAGGCCCAAAGAAAGAGAAAAAAAGAAGAAATAAAAAAAATTAAAAAAAGGGGCAATGCTACTATCTCTTTTTCCACACTTGTGCTTCAAAGTAGCACCTTGTTCCTCATGTAGTGAGTCTCATAAAGTTGTCCTTTTTATACTAGTGGGAATTTTTCATTATAGAACTTGGCTTGTATATTCCTACGATGGGCTTCCTCAAATGCCCTAGGTCTTCATGAGCAAGCGAGGTGGATGCACACCCACTAGTTTTCTTTTATTGAGCATTCATAGCTCTAGTGCATCCGTTGCATGGCAATCCCTACCCCTCATGTTGACATCAATTGATGGGCATCTCCATAGCCCGTTGATTAGCTCATCAATGTGAGACTTTCTCCTTTTTTGTCTTCTCCACACAATTCCCATCATCATATTCTATTCCACCCATAGTGTTATATCCATGGCTCACGCTCATGTATTGCGTGAAGGTTGAAAAAGTTTGAGATTATTTAAGTATGAAACAATTGCTTGGCTTGTCATCAGGGGTATAGAAGTTGGGAACATCTTTGTGTGACGAAAATGAAGAATAGCCTAACTATATGATTTTGTATGGATGAACTTTCTTTTGCTATGCTATTATGAGAAGACATGCTTACTTGGATTAGTATGCTTGAAGTATTATTATTTTTGTGTCAATATGAACTTTTGTCTTGAATCTTTCGGATCTGAATATTCATATCACAATTAAGAAGATTTACATTGAAATTATGCCAAAGTATCACTCCGCATCAAAAATTCTTTTTTTATCATTTACCTACTCGAGGACGAGCAGGAATTAAGCTTGGGGATGCCTGATACGTCTCCAACGTATCTATAATTTTTGATTGCTCCATGCTACTTTATCTACTGTTTGGGACTATACTGGGCTTTATTTTCCACTTTTATATTATTTTTGGGACTAACCTATTAACCGGAGGCCCAGCCCAGAATTGCTGTTTTTTGCCTATTTCAGTGTTTCGAAGAAACGGAATATCAAACGGAGTCCAAACGGAATAAAACCTTCATGAACGTGATTTTCTTACCAAACATGATCCAGGAGACTTGGACCCTGCTCCAAGGAACAAAAGAGGCGGTCACGAGGGTGGAGGGCGCGCCCCCTACCTCGTGGGCCCCCTGCTGCTCCACCGACGTACTCCTTCCTCCTATATATACCTACGTATCCCCAAACAATCAGAACAGGAGCCAAAAACCTAATTCCACCGCCGCAACCTTCTGTATCCACGAGATCCCATCTTGGGGCCTGTTCTGGAGCTCCGCCAGAGCGGGCATCCACCATGGAGGGCTTCTACATCAACACCATAGCCCCTCCGATGAAGTGTGAGTATTTTACTTCAGACCTTCGGGTCCATAGTTAGTAGCTAGATGGCTTCTTCTCTCTTTTTGGATCTCAATACAATGTTCTCCCCCTATCTCGTGGAGATCTATTCGATGTAATCTTCTTTTTGCGGTGTGTTTGTTGAGACCGATGAATTGTGGGTTTATGATCCAGTTTATCTATGGACAATATTTGAATCTTCTCTGAATTCTTTTATGTTGATTGAGTTATCTTTGCAAGTCTCTTTGAATTATCCTTTTGGTTTGGCCAACTAGATTGGTAGTTCTTGCAATGGGAGAAGTGCTTAGCTTTGGGTTTAATCTTGCGGTGTCCTTTCCCAGTGACAGGAGGGCAGCAAGGCACGTATTGTATTGTTGCCATCGAGGATAACAAGATGGGGTTTTTTATCATCTTGCATGAATTTATCCCTCTACATCATGTCATCTGGCTTAAGGCGTTCCTCTGTTTTCAACTTAATACTCTAGATGCATGCTGGATAGCGGTCGATGAGTGGAGTAACAGTAGTAGATGCAGAATCATTTCGATCTACTTGTCTTGGACGTGATGCCTATATACATGATCATTACCTAGATATGCTCATAACTATGCTGAATTCTATCAATTGCTCAACAGTAATTTGTTTACCCACCGTAGAAAATCTATGCTCTTGAGAGAAGCCACTAGTGAAACCTATGGCCCCCGGGTCTATTCTCATCATATCAATCTCTATCGCTTTATTACTTGCTTTGCTTTTACTTTGCCTTATACTTTTTACTTTGCATCTCTATACCAAAAATGCCAAAAATATTATTTATCATCTCTATCAGATCTCACTCTCATAAGTGACCGTGAAGGGATTGACAACCCCTAATTGCGTTGGTTGTGAGTAGCTATCGTTTTGTGTAGGTACGAGGGACTTGGGCGTGGTTTCCTACTGGATTGATACCTTTGTTCTCAAAAACTGAGGGAAATACTTACGCTACTTTGCTGCATCATCCACTCCTCTTCGGGGAAATCCAACGCAGTGCTCAAGAGGTAGCAGTGGGCTTGTGTCAGACTAGCCACCGTGGTCGGGTATGCCAAGCATCACCCGTTTGGTTGGCTTGGAACCCTGTACACATTGTCTGGCGCCGTGGCAACACCCCGGCCAGATCTCCTTGCGGATGGAACCCGAATAGGCGATAAACATGGACTAGAGACTTGTGTGGTTAGTCAGGTCATGGCCGACACCCTCGCCAGGCTTCCGCTTGAAGGTTGCCGAGATACATGACGTGTACATGGCGGTAAGTGGCGACAGCGTGTGTGAAGAAGTACACCCCTGCATGGTTAACAACATCTATTCGAATAGCCACAGCCGCGGTAAAGGACTACTAGGTTGCTTATACAGTACATATACAAGTGGAAGTGGATACTTAAATGCGCAAGATAAGCGTCAGTGCTATGGATGGCGTTCTTGTAGGGAGACGGGAGCGAATCCGTAGTGGTGTATTGATATGGTGAATATGTGGACTCGTGTGCGCCACCTCAAAGGAGTTACTTGCAGTCGTAGTTCAGGATAGTCACCGAGCCAAAGCTAGCTTGCTGCAGTTAAACCCCACCATCCCTTTGTTGATAATGATGCATATGTAGCTAGTTCTGATGTAAGTCTTGCTGGGTACATTTGTACTAATGTTTTCTTACTTTATGTTTTGTAGAGAGACTTCAGTTTCTCTAGTAGTTCCGCGTGGACTTCGAAGTTTAGCCTGCTATCTCAGCTACGATCTTGTGCCCTTGGAAGGATCCTGTAGATAGTCAGGCTTCTCAGCCCTTTTCATTTGTAGTTGTCTGTACTCAGACATGTATGCTTCTGTTGCTTGTATGCTCTGAATGCTGGGTCATCAGACCCATATTTGTAATATCTCGCTCCTCAGAGCCTAATGAATAAATACTCTGATCGTAGAGTTTTGTTGTGATGCCATGTTGTATATGCACATATCGAGCATATTGTGTGTATGTTATTGAAATGCTTGGTATGTGTGGGATCCAACAACCTAGTTGTTTATTCTTGGTAGCCTCTCTTATCGGGAAATGTCTCCTAGTGCTTCCACTGAGCCATGGTAGCTTGCTACTGCTCCAGAACACTTAGGCTGGCCGACATGTGTCCTTCTTCGTTCCTGTGTCTGTCCCTTTGGGGTAATGTCACGCGTTGTTCCTTTAAGTCCTTGTATCTTTCTATGACTTGGGTTCATACGTTGTTGATCGACATGTTCATTGCTGGGTCATGTATGCATGTATGCATGTCCCTGCAAGTTAGAGCCACCTTGGGTTTACGACTAGTCATGTTGGCCCGGGTTTCTTTGTCATATGGATGCTAGCAGCACTATCATATACGTGAGCCAAAAGGCGCAAACGGTCCCGGGCCAGGTAAGGTGGCACATGTGGGAATACCGTGCATGAGGCCGCAAAGTGATATGAAGTGTTACATGCTAGATCGGTGTGATTTAGAATCGGTGTCCTGACAGCTTTGGTATCAGAGCTTGACTGCATGTACGATTACCAAGCCAAACTAGTTGAAGTTGAGTCTAGAAATTCTTTAGTTATATAAGGGAATTGATTGTGGATGGGAACGTAAGGCTCTTTTTACTCCTTATACCTTGTGCCCTTTGATCTGAGTCATCTTATCTTTCCTGCGCGGTTAAGGAACTAGGCTTTCTCTTCTTTCTATCAGGATCACGTGTTACTAATCCGTAGGCTTACAGGATTGTTGGATTCAAGCCTCAGTTCAGTTCCTACTACTTCCGCGTGTTCATAGCTGGTTTCAGAACCTTGATATTGTGACGTTGAGTGGTCATGCCACTATTTTACAGGATGTCTCAAATCTTTTAGAGCAATTACAGCCGCTATGATGTCCGACTAATCCTAGGTTTCTAAACAATCTGATGCATTTGCAAAATCCTTTTCCTCTGTTGTTAGGACCCTGATCCTATGCCACACCGATCTAGCATGTAACACCTCATATCATTTTGCGGCCTCACGCACGGTATTCCCACGGGTGTCGCCTTACCAGGCCCGGGACCGTTTGCGCCTTTTGGATCACGTATATGATAGTGTCGCTAGCATCCATATGAGAAGGAACCCGGGCTGACATGGTTAATCGTGAACCCAAAGTGGCGCTAACTTATAGGGACAGGCATACATGACCCAACAACGAACGTGTCGGTCATCAGCGAGGGAATCCGGACAGTAGCAACTGGGCTAGCAGGACTCCGGGGAATCCGGGCTGTAGCAGGCTAACAGGACTTTGGTAGACACCACATGACATTTCCCTGAAGGGACAGACACAGGAACAAAGAAGGACACATGCCGGCCAGCCTAAGTGTTCCGGAGCAGTAGCAAGCTACCATGGCTCAGTGGAAGCACTAGGAGAAATTTCCCGGTAAGAGAGGCTATCAAGGATAAACAACTAGATAGTCAGATCCCACACATACCAAGCATTTCAATAACATACACACAATATGCTGGATATGTGCAAATACAACATGGCATCACAACAGGACTACAACTCAAGTATTTTATTCAATAGGCTCTGAGGAGCGAGATATTACAAACATGGGTCTCATGACCCAACATTCAGAGCATACAAGTCAAAGCACATGCAGAAGCTTAACATGTCTGGGTACAGACATCTACAAATGAAAAAGGTTGTGAAGCCTGACTATCTACCAGATCTTGCCGAGGGCACAAGATCATAGCTGAGGTAGCAAGCTAAACTTCGAAGTCCAAGCGGAACTACTAGCGAGACTGAAGTCTCTCTGCAAAAACATAAATTAAGCAAACATGAGTACAAATGTACCCAGCAAGACTTACATTAGAACTATCTACATATGCATCAGTATCAACAAAAGGGGTGGTGGAGTTTAACTGCAGCAAGCCAGCTTTGACTCGGTGGCTAACCTGAACTACCACTACAAGTAACTCGTTTGAGGTGGCGCACACGAGTCCACATATTCACCATATCAATACACCACTATGGATCCGCTCCAGTCTCCCTACAAGAACGCCATCCATAGCACTCACGCTTATCTTGCGTATTTTAGAGTATCCACTTTCACTTGTCTATGAACTGTATAGGCAACCCAGAGGTCCTTTACCGTGGACGCGGCTATTCGAATAGATGATGTTAACCCTGTAGGGGTGTACTTCTTCACACACGCTCTCACCACTTACTGTCGTTTACATGACATGTACTCGGCAACCTTCAAGCGGAAGCCCAACGAGGGTGTCGGCCACGGCCTACCTAAACACTCAAGTCTCTAGTCTAGGTTTATCGCCTATTCAGGTTCCACCAGGAGAGAGTCTGGCCGAGGTTTCCACATACGGCCCTGAACAATGTGTACAGGGTTCCACGACACCAAATGGGCCTCTGGCATACCCGGCCACATGCCTACCGCATCATAGCCCACCCCTCAGGTTAGCGCTGCGCACGGCCTCCAGCATACTACAAACACCAGAAATTACTTGCAACTCCTGGACAGAGGACAAGGGTGGTTAAGAAGCCGAGAGGGTCAATTAAGGATCCCAATGAGTGGTAATAACTGTTCATGGATCATAAACACAGAACTCAGTTCCTGAGGATGGCTTCAATGAGACAACCCACCATGTACTCCTACATGGCCTCTCACCACTACCTTTACCAAATCGTGTTCACACACTTAGCTCACACACAATAGGACATGTTCATCACTATTCCAATTCATCCCCGATGAATCAGACCTGACTCAACTCTAAGCAGTAGCAGGCATGACAAACAAGCATGAATGAGTAGGCACAATAGGGCTCAAACAACTCCTACTCATGCTAGTGGGTTTCATCTATTTACTGTGGCAATGACAGGTCATGCAGAGGAAAAGGGGGTTCAACTACCGCAGCATGTAACAGTTGAAACATTGTTGTTTTAATGCAGTAAAAGAGAGGAGGAGCGTGAGAGTGGGATTGTATCGGAATAAACAAGGGGGGTTTGATTGCCTGGCACTTCCGCAGATAGTATAGTTCTTCACCGGTGTAATTGATCACATCATGGAAACATACGTCTACTGAGGGGGAACAACCATCGGCAATAGGGAAAGAACACAATTAATACAATGCAACAATATGATGCATGATCATGACATGGCAACATGCTGTGATTTGAGCTAATGCAACTAGCAGTGATTTAAATGAAGTTTATTTGAACCAAGGTTTCAAATTCAAACTCCATATGTTAATATTCAAATGACATTTAATTGATTTTTCATATACTCCCTCCGTCCGGAAATACTTGTCGGAGGAATAGATGTATCTAGATGTATTTTAGTTCTAGAAACATTCATTTTTATGCATTTCTTCGACAAGTATTTCCGGACGGAGGAAGAATAATTTATTTCATTCTGAGTTATAGATTATTTTCTATGAATTTTAGAGGTTTTGGGCATTTTCTGGAATTTTAAGATATTTCTAAAATAGAAATAATCCAGAAAAGGGGTTTATTGCGTCACCACTGCGTCATGGTGATGTCAGTAGGTCAACTAGGCGGGTCCAGGTCAGACCTGACGGTTGGGACCCACATGTCAGTGTAACAACTAACTAACATAGTTAGTTAGTGTTAGGTTAGCACTAACCTGGGTTAATTAGGGCTTGGGCCCACTGGTCAGTGAGTCAACCAATTAGCTAAGTTAATTAGCGCTAACTAATTAGCACCTAAACTAAACAGGGCATGGCCCACATGTCAGTGGCCCAGGGGGGGTCAAACCCCAGGTCAAACGAGGTCAAACCCACCGGCGAGGGCCGAGATGGCGGCACGGCTCGGAAAAGCGCTATAGGGCCTTGTTTGAAGCGTGCCTGGGTGCGTTGGAAAGCTCTTGCTCCCGTGTGTCGAACGGTGCAGGTGCTGGGTCGCGGGGAGGCCGGAGCTCGCCGGAGTGGAGGCCGCGACGGATGCTGGAGCTCGGGTTTGAGCGGCACAACGCTATGATGCATAGGAAGAAGAGCTGGTGGCAACATTAGCTTGCTATGGAGCTACTGAGCATGAAGCCGTGCTCGGGCACAAGCTTTGCTAGCTCCGGTTACAGAGGTGACAAGAATGGCGGCGGCCGGCTCTCGGCTTCGATGGAACCATGATCTACAGAGGGCAAAAGAGCGCGGGGAGAGAGGGGTTTGGTTTCAGAGGCTCATAGCGAGGTCGTTGCGCAGCTCAGTGGGCTCGGGGAGGCGGCGGAGACGGTGAATCGGATGGCGGCATCCAGCGGCCATGGACGGAGAAGAAAGGCCAGGGACGGCGCTTGAGTGCCCTTCCGGTCGCGTTGATCAGTGAGGAGGACGTAGACGAGGCGGTGGAGCTCCTGGACTGGTCGGGGAAGCGAAGGGGAGGCAGTGGGCACGACAATGGTGAGCACCGGCGACGAGCACCGCTTGGGCGTTCGCAGAAGAGAGAAACAGAGGAGGGGGAGGAGCACAGGGAGAGTGATAGGGCATCGAGGGGCCGCGTGGCATCTCCAGGGGGTCGACGAAGCGAGCAGGGAGGCAGGAGGAGGTGGAAGCAGGAGGTGGCCATGAGAGCGCGCGCAGGCGACACGCCGACGTCCTTCTGGCACAAGGAGGAGGGCTATCTGCACTTGCCAGGTGGGCTGGGCTGGAGGAGCTGGGCCAGGTAAGTGGCCCAGGTGGACTTCCTCTCTCTCTCTCTCTCTCTCTCTCTCTCTCTCTCTCTCTTCTTGTTTTCTGTTTTGTTTTCTATTTTGCTTTTCTATTGTTGATTTAGTAAAATACTAAACCACTTCTAAAAATTCTGGAAATATTTGTGGGCACCATTAGAATTATTTCAACTACCCTCAACTAGTTTCAGAATTACTAGAGCATTTAAAATATTTATAGGATTTAAATGCTCCAATTCAAATACAATATGAGTTAAATCAAAAATCCAGAAATGACCTAAAATATATTCATCATTTTTGGCAGAGGTTTTCACCTTTACCAGAAATCATGAACTTTTGTTAGGGACATTTTGGTTTATTGAAAAAGATTTTTATTTGATCCTATTTCAATTCTTTCTGATGCTAGGGTTTGATCAATCCCCATTTGAACTTAAATAATATTTAAACATGATGCAACAGACAAGTGCTAGCCTAGTGCAAGGTAAAGCTAGGGATGTGACAACTCACCCCCACTAAACAAGAATCTCGTCCCGAGATTCAAGCGTAGGGTAAGATGAAAGGGGGAAACACAAACTAACACAATCTTCACGATCCAGGTTGCACTTCATAAGAATGTTGATTCCATCACCATCATTGTCTTGATGTCTTGCTTTGAGAACTCCATCTAACAAGACAACGAGAGGCAAGGGAAAACTCTAGAAGGATCGATCTTCTCGAAGATTAGGAAACTCAGGATCAACTCATGAAGTGAGACATTGAGACATCTGTCGAGCTGAGACACGAAGCACACATCTAGAGGGGTGGAGTGAAACAGATGACGAGGGCTCACTAGGTAGACAACAATTCCACACTTAAGAAGGTGTTGAACAGGTGTCAACATAGCGAGAAGTTGAGTTTCCAAGACACCGTAATGAGACATCTTAGAGGAGGTGACTCGTAGAATTGTTACCTTAAGTGGCAAGAAGAATTACTTTTGATGTAGAGATCATTGAAACTCTTTATACCATCCTAAGGCAATTCATCAACAATCGTTTGGCATACTCGGATTAAGATGGATGGTGTGGATTACCTTGTTGAAGACAACGCAATGGATGGTTTGCTTATCAACGAAGATGGATGGAACCCATGGTAGGACCACTTTTGAGAATGATCCTAATCAGTAATTACTGAGAAGGGTAAACCAGAGTAGGGTGGAACGATGGTGGTGCAAGCTGGGAACAAAATGCAAATGATGGGAATGATTCTAGTAACTGGGGAAAAACCCAACAGACGAGAGGGAGTTCACTGTTTGAAAGGTTATAGCATAATCGAGGAAACTGTGAGCAATCCTAATTAGTGTCGACGATAGCACCTAGTGCTTGCGCGTGCTCTCAAGAACTTGAGAATTTCCATATTCATCAAGGTTTTACCAAAATCCGTGTCAAGGATCCCGGCGACACAACATTCTACCATGATGAATAGTGATGGACGATGCAGATGCAAGAGAGGATAATACCTTCTCAGATCTCACCTTAGCAAGGCCAAGGAATCAGAAATCCGGATGATAGACCGAGAGACATTTAGCAATCCGCTTCTAATGTTCTCCTTGATGTGCTAGCGTATCCCATTCATAGATATGGTTTGATATCTAAAACATCAAGTAAAAGGTCAGCCTTTGGGAGCTCAAGGATCCATAAGGAACAACTACTAGAGTAAATCCTACGAAATCCTTATGGGGATGTGGCCAACTTCCTCAATCAAGTGTGTTGACCACGACATCCAATTTACCGGGTTATGAAGAGACCAATATTATAGTTCTTGGGAAACGTTCCAACCACCACATCTGCTTGAGATTTAGATATGGTTGGTGCCAGGATGTCTAGACTAATCGAGTCTAGAAATAAAAATGAAGGTTTGCAACACAAATCGACGGGATGGCGTTGCGAGATTCTTGGGGAATGGACTACGATAGCAAGCTCCAAAACATGAGCTGGTTCTGCTACACACATGTGAACACGCTGTCCCAGACAAGCATGACCACATAGTAGTCTTATAATAAAATACTACCGAGTTCAGTTTAGAATCCATTATCTAGGGTAACAAAGTCTTGTGCATGACCTAGGATTAGCACATCAACTCCTTTTCCTTGAACAAATCAACCAGTGGCTTGGTGTGCTAGGGATACATATAGAATGAAGGTTGCAAGTCTCCAGACCATAGAATACTTCGCACATATGCATGACTGACTTGGGATGATTCCAGAGGAAGCAACATTGACTTTCTCGAATTCACGGCGGGGAACTTGCATCAATTGCACATGAATTAGAGGAAGTCACTTCTTTCATCCCGGCAGATGCTTCGTGGATGAAACACGAAGATAATGCTTATAAAGTTTCCAATACTAGCTGGATGTTCAACACAAATCATGGAGAAGATAAAATGATGTTGATGGACTCAACAATAATTCATCCAGGTTTCCATATAAATGGAGTTCCACAATCATGTGAACTAGGTGATAGCATTGGTCAGACCCGAAAGATGTAATGGTGTATGCTCGAGGAACAACCACGAGTAAGACTGTAACGCCCCGGATTTGATGCGCCAGGTGTCTCCCAATTATTCGCCATAGTTGCCATGTCATTTGCTTGCATGTTGCATTTTGTCATGTCATCATGTGCATTCCATTGATACGTGTTCGTCTCATGCATCCGAGCATTTTCCCCGTTGTCTGTTTTGCAATCCGACACTCCTATGTCCTCGACGTTCCCCTTTTGTCCCCTGTTGTGAGCGGGTGTTAAACATTCTCGGAATGGACCGTGATTTGCCAAGCGGCCTTGGTTCACTACCGGTAGACCGCCTGTCAAGTTTCGTGCCATTTGGAGTCCGTTTGATACTCCAATGACTAACCGGGTAGCCGCAAAGGCCTCTTTATGTTGCAGTCCAACACCCCTCCAATGTGGCCCAATAACCCATCCAAACCCCCTCCATGCTCTCGGTCGTTCAATCACGATCGCGTGGCCGAAAACCGCTCCCCACTTGGACTCTCCTAGCTCCCTCTACCTATAAATATACACCTCCCCCCGAAATTTCGCGGTACAAACCCTAAAAATCTTCCACTCTCCGCGCCGGACATGTCCAACCCTGGCCGGACGCATCCGCCGCTACGCTCGAGCCAACGGGAAGCCACCACGTGGCGCGTCCACCATCCCGCGCCACCGGCCCGCCAGGCCCGC
>NC_041385.1:199502998-199519277 GCF_002162155.2 Triticum dicoccoides
GTCGCCCCCCCGCAGGTGCCCGCGCGTCCGAGTCCGCGGCTCCGCCCCTCGCCGGCCGCGCCTCCCCGCCCCGCCATGTCGCCGCCGGCCGCCTCCTCCACCGTCGCTGGCTGCCCCGTCGCCGGATCTGGGCGGGTGGATGAGATCCTCCCGTCCCCGAACCAAACGCGCCCCGCGCCCGGATCCCTCCGTCCCGGAACCTCGCCGTCCCGCTTCTCGATAGGTATAAAACGGCCAAGTCCCCAGGATTTTCATATCATGTGTGCATTTTTGACCAACCATAACTTTGTGCATACTGCTCCTTTTGCGTGTATGATATATCAGAATGTTCACTGTGAGATGATCTTCATTTTGTTCCATTGTGCCATGATTGTTTGAGATCATATTGATGCCCAAATAATCGTTGCAAGAGTGCTATATGATGTTAACTGCTGTCTGCTAACAGAACTTGATGTTTTGTCTTTTTCATTGCATTTTGTGTGTGCATCCTATGAGCTTGATGTCTACATGAGTTTTGAGCTACATCATGACATATTTACAGTGGTGCAATCCATGTATTTTTGAGAGTATTGTAGTGAGTGCATCGATCTCGTGAAGTAGGGTACTTGCTGTCACTGTTTTGCTAGTCTGAATCTGTTAAATCATGATCCTCTATAAACAGCTTGTACAAGTCATTCTATGCATAATCTGGAGATGTTCTGTATGGATGTTTTGTTATACATGTCATGGTCTATCCATCCATGCCCCTGGTTGCATATATAGACTGCTGTAGCTTGTTGTAATCTTGCTCCAAACTTGCTAAATAATTTTGTCGTCAGCTTGTTAACATTAAGTTCAGTTTTGCCATGAGCTTTGCTAGTGATCCATGCTCCCTATGACTTTGCTCTTGCCATGCTTAGCTTCAAAAACATGTCTTCTTTCTGTTGGTTACCTTTTCATGCCATTTATGGTTCTGTGGTGAGTGGTACAAGCTCACCAACATGCCTATTTATTGTTGTTCCTGCCATGTCTGTTTCTGTCATATCACTTGCCATGTTTGCATGGATGCTACCATCTTTTCTGTTGATCTTTGGAATAAGTTCAGTAAGGGAGTTTTGTTCCTTGTATTTAGTATTATCATGCCATGCCTTTGTTTGCCAGGATAAGTGCCTGTAGCATGTTGGTTGATAGCTCTAAACTTTGGAACCTGATGTTATTTCTGCTAAGTCTGTAAACTGTTATTATTTGCAATCTTGCCATGTCCTTTTGAGCATGTTATAGTGTTTTCTGGAGATAGGTCAGTGTTCATGTTTGTCATGCTTTACCTTTAATTCATGCCCATGCCTTTTGTTCTTATGTTGAGGTGCTGTAGCATATTGTTTTGATGCTTGCAAGATGCCTAGTTGCGGTTTTGGACAGCTTGTCCTTTAAACTTGTAAGGTGTATGTGTTGAACCGTTGCTCCGTTTTGAGTGTGCTCTATATGAAACTTGCTTGATTTTATATGAAGTTTCATATTATCATGTTGCATCCATGTTTTGAGAGTGTTGCTTGATGTTTGGATGCATTTTGCATCAATGCCATGTTTAGCTTATTTTGCTCATATCATCTATGCCGTAGCTCCGAATTAAATGAACTTTATATGTAACTTGACTAGAATATCGTGTAGATCATCTTGGTGCATCTTAACTTTCTGTTTAACAACTTCAACTTAATGTTTGTTCAGATCTGGACCAATTTCAAAACTTGCATATTGTCGGATTTAGGGTTCCGGCAGACCCTTGAGGTTCGAACACTGGGGTGCGCGCGGAGATTTCGCCTTCTACCTACCTGTTCCTCACCGAATCGCTGGGATCTAAACTACGAAAAGAACAACACAAGAGACGCAGGGTTTATGCTAGTTCAGGCCCCCATTGTGGTGTAATACCCTACTCTAGTGTGTGGTGTGGTGGATTGCCTCTTGGGCTGATGATGAACAATACAAGGAAGAACAACCTCACGAGGGTCTGTTCTTGTGGTGCTTTGTCCCTTTGGAGGGGTTGATTCCAGATGCCCTATACTATGGTGGCTAGTCCTATTTATAGGCAAAGGCCCTGGGCCTCTTCCCAAATATTGAGCGGGAAGGGCGCCAACAATTGGCCATTTTGAAGGGGAACATCTGGTACACTTATCCTGACTAAAGTTGGTCCTCGCCTGTCAAAGGCTCTGGTGGTGACACCGGCTTGGGCTCCACGGTGACCTCCATCCTGCCGTTGGACTGGTCTTGGTCTTGTTGCACCGAAATGGATGCCTTTGCTTGATGCTCTCGCCTGCGCTTGCTCCCCTTGCACCAAAGAGGAAAGAAGGACACTGCGCGGGCTGGCACCCGGCTGGCGCCCTTGGTCGTCATGGCTTGCATCATGGGAACCTCGCGAGGTACCCCGCCTTGAACTCTCCGTCTCCTCGTGAGCCAGCCTGGTGAGGCCGTGCCTGAGGAAGCTCCTTGTCGTCCGCCCCGCGAGGCTTGGCCCCTCGCGAGGGTCTTGAGCTTGTGTTGATGAAGATGGGCCGTGCTGGGCCCCCTTTGAGCCACGCCGCAGGCTGCAGGCAGGCAAGTCTGGGGACCCCCGTTCCCAGAATGCCGACAGTAGCCCTCGGGCCCAGGGCGCGCCCGGACTTGGCCGAGCAGAGAGGCGAAAGGGCAAGTGCGAAGCATCGCAGGCCCTAATAGCCTACGGCCTTGGGCGCCGCGTGGCGGTTGATTGGACGTGGGCATCTCCGCAACCGCGCGAGTTGATAAGGAGCGGCATCTGCCCTTTCTCTCCTTTGCTTTCTCCAGTTGCTGCTCAGATCCCCTTTCTAGCGCCTCTCCTTCCTGCCTTCGAAATCTTCAGATCTAGTCCATCCACGTGCCCTAGCCATACATGGAGCCTCGCCAGGCCCCGGCCGGAGCTAGGTATTCGTCCGCCTTGGACTCGCCGAACGTGTCGGAGGCGAGCCTTGCCCGGGTGCGCCAGATGGCGGCGGCGCAGGGCATCGATGGGGCGAAGGTGTTCAAGGCCGTCTCTGCCCTACCTGAGGGCCAAGGGAGCACCTTCTATCCGCTCTTCGTGAGCACCATTGTCGCCGGTCTAGTGCCTCCCTTCTCTGAGTTCTTCTTCTCTGTCCTCCGCCATTATAATCTTCAAGCTCTGCACCTCCACCCCAACTTTGTCCTTCTTCTGGCGATCTTCGCCTACTATTGCGAGGCTCACGTAGGGGTGAAGCCCTCAGTGGCCTTGCTGCGCCACTACTTCTCCCTCCGGACCTCTCATGGTTCCGTCTCTGCGTGTGCGAGTTTCGTCGCGTACGACAGCTCCATCGTGATTTCGAACCCCGGGAAAAGGATTGAGGGCTTCAGGAGCAAGTGGGTCTTTGTAGATGCTGGGCGCGTCCACCCCTGGTTGATCTTGCCTACGGGGCACCCCTCGAGCTCCGACGACTGGTCTCGAGTGGAGCTTGTGGACCCCCGCGCAAGGCTAGTGTTGGAGAAGATGGACGCGGATCTGAGGCCGGCCAGCATGGCGGCGGCGAAGCTGACTGGCGCATCGCTGCTGAGGGAGTTCCTGGAGCATCAGCTGGCTCCGCTTCGTCAGTACTCACCTCCGATGTGGAGGCCCCACCCGAGGCCCGCGGTCTTGGCCGACGAGGATCTGGCTACGGTCCTCCAGTCTTTGGTCGGGGGCGACGTGGCGAGGTTGAAGGGCGCTCTGACGCCCCTGTTCCTCCGTGAGGATTGGGAGCAAGTAGTGGGGTCCATGCCCGTCTTCAACGGGGATGGGCCCGTGCCTGCGGAGGTCCCTGAGGACCCGGTGGACGTGTCCTCCGGCGACTCCAGCAAAGAGAAGGACGAAGGGGAGCGGGATAAGGGGGCTGACTCCGAGGCAGAGTCAAGGGCTCCACCTCTTCGGCGCAGGTTGCGCGCTCTCCGCCTCTCTCTGAGTGATGACGATGAGGATGATGACGAGCAGGGCGGCGGGAGCCTGCCTCCGATCCTGAAGAAGGACCGGACCGAGCTGATCCCCCGCGGGTCCGTCCCAGCCCCGAGGCGATCCGCAGGCGCACCTCCTGCACCCGAGCTCCTTGAGGCTGATCCTTGCAGCCGGCTCTCGGGCTTCAAGTACGGTCGGAGGCTGCTCGAGCCCGCGGGCGATGACCTGTAAGTGCTTGATTCCTGTTTGTTTCTTGTTTCGTTGCTGAGGGTTGACATTCGTATATCCCGGCTAGGCTGGCGCCCACAGCAAAGAAGCCGAAGGGGGCTCCTGAGGTTCCATCCGTGGCAGCGCCTCTGCTCGCGAAAGAAGATGAACGTGATGCACGGGCCTCTCCTGCCCGGGCGTCCTTGCGAGGCCTGGCTGAGCCGGCTGGGGCGAGCTCGGCCCCCATGGCCCAAGCGACTCCCGAGGTGCCCCTGCCTGATGCCGCCACCACAGCCGCTGGGGCGCAGCAGGCTCCGCCTCAGGATACCGTGGTCACGCTGCCGTCTTCTCCTCCTACTTCCCCGACTGCTGTTTCCCTGACTCCTCCTACTGTTCTGCATCGTGCTGCTACCGAACTGGACCATCTGCGGCGGGATCTTCTGAGCGCCGACCCTCATTTAGTGGCCGGGTGCTTGGAGCTAGCTTCTGGCTGGATTCGCTCCGATGCTTCGATTCGGGCGGTGCTGGTCCAGGCCTCGACGACCTGCGACGAGGAGAAGCAGGCTGTCCTTGGGGCGAAGGCTGCCCGTGACGCCGCCTTGGGGGAGGCGGCTAATGCCCGAGGTCGCTGCGAGGCGCTGGAGAGCGAGCTGAAGGGCCTGCAGGACCGGCTCGCCGAGGAGACCCGCCTTCGCCAAGAGCAGGAGGACGGCATGAAGGCTCGCGAGGCGGCCGTCAAGGACCGGGACGCCAAGCTCAAGAAGCGCCATGACCGCCTAGGCGCGCTGGAGCAAGAGCTGGAGGCGAGGAAGGTTGAGTTGGACGGCAAGGCACGGGTTCTTGCTGAGGATCGCGTGGCCTTTGCGAAGATGGAGGAGAAGGCTCGGACTTCACTGAAGAAGCTTTATGAGAGCGGCCTGGAGAGCCCGCTGGCCAGCGAGGAGGACGGTCCCGCCAAGCTGCTTCCCTTCCTGGTTCGTGCTCTTGAAGATGTCACCTTTGGCCTTGGCCCTACGGCTGAGGCCGAGGCACGCGTCTTGTCTTCTACGGTGTTGACGCGGGTGTTCACCCACATCTATCTTCGCGACCCCAACGTCGACCTCGATAGCCTGTTAGAGCCAGCAAGCGGCGAGCATGCCGCTGCTGCTGCTGAGGCTGTGAAGGGTCGTGCGGAGGCTCTGCTGGGGAAGTTCCGGGCCTTCAGCACCAGGCCAAAGCGGAGCGCTGCCAGCCCGACAGCTCCACAAGGCGAACCCGCTCCACACAACTCCACGGCCGGCAAGTGACTCCGTTGTGGCTCCCGCCCTACTTTTAGTTTCTGCACATGTATCAGGCCTCGGGGAGGCGTTAAAACTTGCATTTGGTGCTGTGATAACAGTATGGACTGTAATATTTGCTTTTGAATTCCTTGAAATTTGCACTATTCCCTTCCTACTTGCTTGTGTCCTACGCTGGCAGAGCCCGGCCCCGCGCATACCTCAGCCGCCGTTATCCCCGACCGGAAACCAGGACGGGACCAAGGAGTGAGGGGCTACATGACAAGTTAGGCTCCTGAGTCGCGATGCTCAAGAGTCCCCCTTGGCGCTCGAACAGCAAGTAGGGAGGTGAGATGTGGGGGTGGATCTACCGTTCTACGTCTGCAGATCCCGGCCCCACGCATACCTCAACCGCCATTAGCCTTTCAGAACTAAGGAGTGAGGGGCTACGTGACCAGTTAGGCTCCTGAGTCGCGATGGTCAGGAGTCCTCCTTGACGCTCAAACGGCCTTCATACCTTGGCTCCGCTCGGGGAGGGACGTGCGACGAACCAGGCCCGGGGGGCCTGGCTGGGTGGCGTGCGTCTGGGCGTGACCCAAGCGTAGCCCCCGTGCCCAGCCCCCTCGCACGGCACTCCCGAGGGGAGGCATTGCGATGAGGCTAGACACTGAGCTCTGGGTCCCTGAGGTTGATGCGGCCCGGGGGCCACCCTCAGTTGTTTATCACCAGCGCGGAGCATAGCGCTTCCATATGTGTACGGGCATAGCCGCTCCTCGGCAGTGTCGTCAGCCAGCGCGGACAATGGTGCTTCCACTGGTGCATGGGAGGGGGCTCCCCTCCGAGAGGAGCCCCCGGGGCGTGTACAGCCCCGACCTGACACGTGGCTGGCACGATAGGGCTTGACGAGGTGTATCTGGGCACCCGTGAGCCAGCGCGGGACTCACGAGGCCCTACCTCAAGGCGGGTTGCGCCTGGCTCTGGGCTTTATCTTGGGATGTGTTCATGCATATTTGGCTAGATGCGGGTGCTCTACGTCCTCGGGTCCCGGCTCTCGAGCTGGTCTCAGCCGTCACTAGTATGCCAGGGGGCGATGCCGTGGACAAGACCAGAGTGTGAGGGCCGGAGAGCCGGTAGGAGCCCTGAGTCGCGATGCTCAGGCACCCCCCCTTTAATGCGCAAGCTGGGTTAGATGTCGAAACTCTACGTCCTCGGGTCCCGGCTCTCGGGCTGGTCTTAGCCGTCGCTGGTATGCCGGGGAGCGATGCCGTGGGCAAGACCAGAGGGTGAGGGCCGGAGAGCCGGTAGGAGCCCTGAGTCACGATGCTCAGGCACCCCCTCTTCAACGCGCAAGCTGGGTTAGATGTCGAAACTCTACGTCCTTGGGTCCCGGCTCTCGGGCTGGTCTCAGCCGTCGCTGGTATGCCGGGGCGCGATGCCGTGGGCAAGACCAGAGGGTGAGGGTCGGAGAGCCGGTAGGAGCCCTGAATCGTGATGCTCAGGCACCCCCCTTTAACGGGCAAGCTTGCGACATCCAAGAAGAAAAGGTACCATGAACAGGCACCAAATAACAAGCATGATGGGTCGAAAACATGGCCCTAAGATAAATGCAAGAGGGGTACATGCCACTGGGTCTGACCCGAGCGGCTTGGGGATAATGCAGCCAGAGGGGCGCCCCCAGCAGAGTAAGCTAAGAGCATGAAATAAAAGAGATACACGCTGCAGGGATAGACCCACACGGCCTGGGAATAATGCAGCCCTGAGGGCGCTCGCAGCTGTAAATGAAACTTGAAAGATGTCACCTGATGATGCTGAAGCCGAAGGGGTGTTGATGCAGCAGACTTGGTGGGCTGCGGGAGCAGATCCTCACGAGCCCCCAGGCCCTGGGGCCTCGGGATGCTCCGGAGGCACTGGTGGCTCCTCGCGGACCGTCTCCATCTCCACCAGGGCTGCGGAACGCCTGACCTCTTGAGCCTCCAGGATGGCCCTCATGAGGCGCTGGTACGCGACAGCCGCGTTCGGCGAGCCATAAGGCATGCAAACGTGGCTGTGGGGCGGACCCTCGCAGCGTCCCACTCGCGAAGGCCAGAAGCGCTCCTGAGATGCGGGTCGGTTGAGCCCTAGTATGTTGATGCAGACGCGCAGCCCACCATCCTCGCCTTGATGGGGGGCCACAGCGGGTAAGCGGCGGCTGCCTCTCATGACCCTTGACTCCTGTAGCTCCTGAATGGCCTTGCTGACGAACTCCTGAGGGTTTGGCCCTCCTTGCCTTGCTCCTTCTTGTTGGAAACGTGCTTCGAAACACGCCTCCATGTGGTGCCCAAGCGCCTCCCTCGTGACCTTGGCGAGGTCGACGACCCTCCAGGGGAGAGCCCTCGAGCCCTGCCTGAGGAGGGCGCCGGGCGCGCATCCCTATGCGATGGAAGGAGGTTCCCCCTGAGCAGGCGCGGGCCCTGAGGGGCCTGCCTCTGGAGGAGCCGGGCCGGTCGATGTCTTCTTCTTCTTGGGGGCGGCCTCGGGAAGCCTCCTGCTTCCGCGATCCGGGTCTTCCAATGATGCGGCCTGAAAGGCTCGCTCCAGGGAGCACACTGCTTCTTTCTTTTCGCAGGGCACCGTGATGACTCCGCCACTTCCTGGCATCTTGAGGACGTTGTAGCCGTGGTGGGTTACGGCCATGAACTTGGCCAGAGCTGGGTACCCGAGGACGGCGTTGTACGGCAGGCGAATGTGGGCGACGTCGAAGTCGATGAGCTCGGTGCGGTAGTTGTTGCGTGCTCCGAAGGTGACAGGGAGGCGGACCTGCCCAATCGGGACCGTGGAGCCGTCAGTGACTCCGGAGAAAGGCTTGGTTGGCTGAAGCTGATTGTAGGCCACTTGGAGATTGTTGAACGTTTCCACGGACAGGACGTTGAGCCTTGCCCCGCCATCGATGAGGGTCCTGGTGACTAGCACGTTGCTGATGATTGGGGAACAAAGCATCGGGAGGACTCCGGCTGTGGCCGTGCACTTGAGCTGATCCGCTGAGCTGAACGTGAAGGCGCATGCCGACCACCTGAGAGGGCGCGTGGTCTCGAGCTTGGGGAGGACTGCATTCACTTCGCGGGCGAACTGCTTGAAGATACGATGAGAGGCTGGGGCTTGAGCTCCGCCCAGGATGCAGGCGATCGCACATGGTTCCTGGAAGCCCCCAGCCCCTTCGTCATGATGACGGTCCTCATTTCTCCTTGGCTGCGGCGGCAACAGAGGGAGGCCTGCGTTACCTTGCGGGCGATCCTCGCGAGGCTGATCCCTCCATCCTCCCTCGCGAGGCGGGTCCTGCCAGCGATCCTCACAAGGTTGGTCGCGCCACCCTTGACGTGGGCTGCGGTCTTCCCAGCGTCCTATGTTCCTTCCTCCTCCTCGGCCGTAGCCCCGGTCGCTGCGGTCAGGACGCCGGCTGGTCCTTCCTTCACGCACGGCCCGGAGCTCTTGGCATTCATTGGTTTTATGGGTGTGGAGGTCGTGGTACACGCAGTACCGACTGCCCTTGGAGGATTCGGGCTGATCTCTGCCCTGCTTGGTGTCGGGTTCTGCCGCGAGCACGGCTGCCCCTTTGCGCTTCATGTCCTTGGCCTTGGGCTTCTTCTCTTCTTGGTCTGCGGCAGGCAGCTTGAGGAGGGAGAGACGCCCTTCCTCAGCCCTGGCGCACTTGGTCGCCAGGTTGAACAGCTCCAAGGAAGTGCACAGATCTTCATGCATTGCGAGCTCCTCCTTCATTTTGACGTCGCGCACGCCGTCAGAGAAGGCTGAGATGATGGCCTCCTCGGTCACCTTGGGAATCTTGAGGCGCGCGTTGTTGAAGCACTGGATGTACTTCTGTAGGGTTTCCCCTGGTTGCTGCTTGATGCGGCACATGTCGCTCATGGCGGGTGGCCGGTCGCGAGTACCCTGGAAGTTGGCGATGAAGCGGGTGCGCATCTCGTCCCAGGAGGAGATCGTGCCTGGGGCCAGTTTCAGGAGCCAGGTGCGGGCCCCGTCCTTGAGCTCCATGGGAAACCAGTTCACCATGACCTTCTCGTCTCCGTTGGCAGCCTCGATGCCCAGCTCGTAGAGCTGGAGGAACTCTGCAGGGTCAGCCGTGCCGTCATAGCGAGGAGGCAGGTCTAGCTTGAACTTGCCGGGACGCGCGACGGTGCGCAGCCCGGTGGTGAAGGCGCGGCAGCCCGCTGTGGCCACGGGAGGCCTTGGGTGATGAAGAGCTTGGTCATGCGGGTCCCCATGCACCATAGTTGGGTGCAGTGCGGGGTCTTGACGTGTTGGAGCAGGAGCGTGGTCGGGACGAGCCGGAGCAGGGAGCGCTCGGGCAGCTTCTCGAGGGCGAGAGACTTCTTGGCAGCTCTGCTCTTATCACGCTGGCGCCTGACGGAGCGGGTTCCACCCAGGGGCCGCGCGCCTTGGAGCCAGGGCGCCTTCTTGAGGGGGAGGCGGCTGACGTGCCCCAGGAGCTTCATTGCCCGCGCATGGCGGGGCGCGGTGCAGCGAGAAGGATGGCACAGGGGAGCCCCCAGCGGCGCGGATGAGTTCGACGACTCGGTCGAGCCACTCTTTGTAGACGTCGTCGATTGGGTGGTAGCGCAGGAGCTCGTTTGCCGCGATGAGCGCAGCTCGAGCCTCCATGGCCGCGTGGGGCGCGCGGGACGAAGAACCAGCAGGGGTGAGCGAGGGTGTAGCGGTGCGGCCGTCTCGCCTCATGGACGGGTGCTGGGACGATGCTTGCTGCTCGTTCCCCACCGGGCCGGTGGCGGCCTTGACGGCAGGTGATGGGGAACAACGAGGGCGCCCGCCGACGGGAGCCGTCTGGGCGACACGGGAAGCGAGGGCGGCTCGGCGCTCGGCACGAACCCGGCGTGCGTCAGACATGGATGCGACGGTCGGAGAAGAACAGGGCGACGAAAGACGAATTCCGGAGCACCCCTACCTGGCGCGCCAAATGTCGGATTTAGGGTTCCGGCAGACCCTTGAGGTTCAAACACTGGGGTGCGCGCGAAGATTTCGCCTTCTACCTACCTGTTCCTCACCGAATCGCTGGGACCTAAACTACGAAAAGAACAACACAAGAGACACAGGGTTTATACTGGTTCAGGCCACCATTGTGGTGTAATACCCTACTCCAGTGTGTGGTGGGTGGATTGCCTCTTGGGCTGATGATGAACAATACAAGGAAGAACAACCTCGCGAGGGTCTGTTCTTGTGGTGCGTTGTCCCTTTGGAGGGGTTGATTCCAGATGCCCTATACTATGGTGGCTAGTCCTATTTATAGGCAAAGGCCCTGGGCCTCTTCCCAAATATTGAGCGGGAAGGGCACCAACAATTGGCCATTTTGAAGGGGAACATCTGGTACACTTATCCTGACTAAAGTTGGTCCTCGCCTGTCAAAGGCTCTGGTGGTGATGCCGGCTTGGGCTCCATGGTGACCTCCATCCTGCCGTTGGACTGGTCTTGGTCTTGTTGCACCGAAATGGATGCCTTTGCTTGATTCTCGCCTGTGCTTGCTCCCCTTGCACCAAAGAGGAAAGAAGGACACTGCGCAGGCTGGCGCCCTTGGTCGTCATGGCTTGCGTCATGGGCACCTCACGAGGTACCCCGCCTTGAACTCTCCACCTCCTTGTGAACCAGCCTGGTGAGGTCGTTCCTGAGGATGCTCCTTGTCGTCCGCCCCGCGAGGCTTGGCCCCTCGCGAGGGTCTTGAGCTTGTGTTGATGAAGATGGGGCGTGCTGGGCCCCCTTTGAGCCACGCCACAGGCCGTAGGCAGGCATGTCTGGGGACCCCCGTTCCCAGAATGCCGACACATATGAGGACTTACCAGAATTGTTATATGTTGTTTCTGGCCTCATTTAACCTTGCTTTGATGTGTTGTTCTTGTATGCATCATCTCTTGCCATGAGTAGCTTCACGTAGTCTTGTCTTGCATCATACTTGGTTGAGCATCATGTCATGTATATGTGTGGTGTGTTTACCATGTGGTGTGTTTCTTCTCGATAGTTCATGTTTCGTTGCGATCGTGAGGATTCGTTCGCCTACGCTTGGTTCGGCTTCATCCGTTCGTCTTCTTCATGGACTCGTTCTTCTTCCTAGCGGGATTTCAGGCAAGATGACCGCTACCTTGGATCTCACTACTATCATTGCTATGCTAGTTGCTTCGTTCTATCGCTATGCTGCGCTTCCTATCACTTGTTCTTCAAGCCTTCCCAAATTGCCATGTCAGCCCCTAAACATTTCACCCATCCTAGCAAATCGCTGCTTGGCTATGTTACCGCTTTTGCTCAGCCCCTCTTATAGCGTTGTTAGTTGCAGGTGAAGTTGAAGATTGCTCCATGATGGACAGAATGACGTTGGGATATCACAATATCTGTTATTTAATTAATGCATCTATATACTTGGTAAACGGTGGAAGGCTCGGCCTTATGCCTGGTGTTTTGTTCCACTCTTGCCGCCCTAGTTTCCGTCATACCGGTGTTATGTTCCTTGATTTTGCGTTCCTTATGCGGTTGGGTGATTTATGGGACCCCCTTGACAGTTCGCTTTGAATAAAACTCCTCCAGCAAGGCCCAACCTTGGTTTTACCATTTGCCTCACCACAACCTATACTTTTCCCTTGGGAGTCGCCCTCCCGAGGGTCATCTTTATTTTAGCCCCCCCGGGCCAGTGCTTCTCTAAGTGCTGGTCCAAACTGAGCAGCCTACGGGGCCACCTCGGGGAAACTCGAGGGCTGGTTTTACTCGTAGCTTGACTTATCCGGTGTTGCCCTGAGAACGAGATATGTGCAGCTCCTATCGGGATTGTCCGCACATTGGACGGCTTTGCTGGTCTTGTTTTACCATTGTCGAAATGTCTTGTAAACCGGGATTCCGAGACTGATCGGGTCTTCCTGGAGAAGGAATATCCTTCGTTGACCGTGAGAGCTTGTGATGGGCTAAGTTGGGACACCCCTGCAGGGTATAAACTTCCAAGAGCCGTGCCCGTGGTTATGTGGCAGATGGGAATTTGTTAATGTCCGGTTGTAGATAACTTGACACCAGATTCGAATTAAAACGCATCAACCGCGTGTGTAGCCGTGATGGTCTCTTTTTGACGGAGTCCGGGAAGTGAACACGGTTTTGGGTTATGTTTGACGTAAGTAGGAGTTCAGGATCACCTCTTGATCATTTCTAGCTTCACGATCGTTCTGTTTGCTCTCTTCTCGCTCTTCTTTGCGTATGTTAGCCACCATATATGCTTAGTCGCTGCCGCAACCTCACCACTTTACCCCTTCCTTACCCTTTAAGCTTTGCTAGTCTTGATACCCATGGTAATGGGATTGCTGAGTCCTCGTGGCTCACAGATTACTACAACAACAGTTGCAGGTGCAGGTTATGCGATGATCATGACGCATGAGCGATGTTTGCATGTTTTGGAGTTCTTCTTCTGCTTCTTCTTCGATCAGGGGATAGGTTCCAGGTCGGCAGCCTGGGCTAGCAGGGTGGATGTCGTTGAGTTTCTGTTTGTGTTTCATCCGTAGTCGGATGATGCTCTTGTGTATGATGATGTTGTATTCGTGTGGCATGGTATGCCTTTTGTATGTATCCCCATCTATATTGTAATGTTGATGTAATGATATCCACCTTGCAAAAGCGTTTCAATATGCAGTTCTATCCTTGGTGGGACCTTCGAGTCTCTTTAGGATAGTATCGCATATTGGGCATGACAAGTTGGTATCAGAGCCTCGACCGACCATAGGAGCTCCCTTGATTGATCGTGTACTTTGGCAGTTGTCGAGTCTAGAAGAAAACTTTTCGGAGTCTAGTTATATCGGAGAGTAGGAATTCTTTTTACTCCTCAGCCCCTTCGTCGCTCTGGTGAGGAATCTTGACATATGTGTTTTGAATTACTTCTCTTCCACTTCAAATTTTCTTTAGGTTCACGCAGTTGGTTTTTCGGTCGTTGGTTCTCAGCTCTTTTATTCGGTGCATTTCTCATCAAGTCGACTCGAGCCTCTTCATCGTTGCCAAGTTCAATCCTCAGTTGTTTTCTTTTTCCCACCCACCCACCCCTTTTTCTTCTCGGAGTCGGAGTCCGTAATCGAGTATCCTTCCTACTCGTGTGAAGCCTTTGCATTCTTTCACTCGGTGTTTTCTCTTCAAGTTATCGTCGATTCTACCTTCCAAGTTGCCTTTGTTTTTCCCGCCCTCCCACCCTCTTCTTCCCAGAGCCTAAGTCTGTTTCAAGCATCAATTTCATTCGTATGGGGCCTCTTCAGTCTTCCCTCAATTATTTCAACTGGTGAATTCTCGTCTCGGTGGACATTCTTCATCTCTTATTCTTCTCCGGTGGACTCAATTCAAGTTTTTTTCGGGTTGATCACATTCTTTTCCTCGGCACCAGTGTTTTCCCTGCTCGTTCGCTTCTCGCCAGTTTATCCTTCCGGAGTGTTCAAGACATCTCAGGAGTCGTCTGTGTTCCAATTAAGTTAAGGTTGTCACCTCATTCAAATATTTCAATTGTTCCGGTGCATCATTTATCTGTTCAACATCCCTTTCCAATGGTGTTTTTCTCTTTAGTGGGCCCTAACCCACAGGTCTTTTCCCAGGATCTTACCTGACTCTTCTAATTATTCCAGAGCTATTCTCAAATTCTTTTCATAGTGTGACGTAAGAATGGATTCCATCAGTCACATGCCATTTCCAAGATCGCTTTCAAATTCTTTTCATCTTTGGTTCAATCCTTCCTCTTTTTCATTCTCCCGGGGTATCTTAGTAATTTTGATGGTGTTTCTCGTCGTCATTTGAAGACTGAAGAAGAGTTTTCCTCTAAATCATGTCCGTTCTCTCGAAGTTTCGTGTTCTAGCTTCATGTTACCCTCTCGAATTATTCCATTTGTCAGTTATCGTTTTCTTACCCATCCGGAGTATGTCAGGAGTTGATTTCTGTTTCTTTTCACCGGAGGCCATCATTCGAGATGTATTCTTTGTCCTCACATTTCAGCTACCATTATCCAATTATCCCGGTGCTTCGTTCAAGTGTTCTTTAATCAGCTCATGATCTCTTTGTTCTTTTGCATCTAAATCCCCTCGAGCATATTGGTTCTTCTAATTCTTCTCGGTGATTCATTCTCTTTCGTCATTCAATTTTCGAATTCTTACAGTGGTTCATTCAGATTCTTTTCCCTTTGTTATCATTTTAATCCATTCGTTCTTTCGAATCCTACCGGTGGTTCATGAAGACTTTCTCAAGTTTTGTGCTATACCCCCCTTAATCCTTTTCAAGAAGAATAAGTAGTATGCACAATCCATTGCTTGTCATCAATTTAACTTGATGAAGGATAAGCATACAATAAATCTTATTCTTATTTCCTCCAAGCGATTAATCCCTTCCTTCAGAGTTTGTTCTTGATGAATAAATTCTAGTTCAAAGTGTTTTCATCTTTTCTTTCCCGGAGTTCCAAGTTTTATCGGTGATCCCGTCCCGAAGCTCCACCCGTATCATCGCAAGGCTTTAATCTTATTTCTCTTCATCCTACAATTTTATCTCGTCATCCTTTTGTTACCGGAGTTCTTCACGGTGGTCAGTCGGTATTTAATTCATTCTTCAAGTGTTCATCAAGATTCTTGTGGAAGGAGCTCAAGTATCTTTTTCGTCTTGCATCTAGAAGTGCAATTATTAATTCTCCGCATTCTTTTGAAGTGGAGTTTTGCATTTCTTCGTCCCTCTCAGCTATTCAGTCTTTTCCGCTTGTGGTTGGTTATCACCTCAAAATTTTGAGATGTTATCCATAAGTCCACAACAAGCAATTCTTTGTTGTTGATTTTTCTCAACAACTTCGTTCAATCTTTTCTCGCAAGGATGCTTTTCAAAATCATTCGTCGAAGAAGTTGTCATCTTCTTCCCCGTTCTTCTCATTCCAATCTGTCAAGTCTTTCGGAGGTTTTGTGTTGTTCCTCAAGTCAAGTATCGTTCCATCTTCTCAAGTTCGTGTTCTATTCTTTCCTTGTTCAACCGGAGTGCTGCCTAAATTCTTTCAGTCTTATTCCATTCTTCTCTTGTTCCTTGAGTTCTTTATTCTCGCCTTAGTCGTCGTTCCGCTCTTCTTCCCGAGTGCTCTCGACTCTTTTCTTCTTCTCTTGTGTTCTTGTTTTGCCTCATTCTTTTTCTCTCCCATCTCGGTCCTAAGATCTCGGGATGAGATCTCTTGTTAGTAGAGGAGAGTTGTAACGCCCCGAATTTGATGCGCCAGGTGTCTCCCAGTTATTCGCCATAGTTTCCATGTCATTTGCTTGCGTGTTGCATTTTGTCATGTCATCATGTGCATTGCATTGCATACGTGTTCGTCTCATGCATCCGAGCATTTTCCCCGTTGTCCGTCTTGCAATCTGACACTCCTATGTCCTCCGGCGTTCCCCTTTTGTCCCCTGTTGTGAGTGGGTGTTAAACATTCTTGGAATGGACCGTGATTTTCCAAGCGGCCTTGTTTCACTACCGGTAGACCGCCTGTCAAGTTTCGTGCCATTTGGAGTCCGTTTGATACTCCAACGACTAACCAGGTAGCCGCAAAGGCCTCTTTATGTTGCAGCCCAACACCCCTACAAAGTGGCCCAATAACCCATCCAAACCCCCTCCATGCTCTCGGTCTTTCGATCACGATCGCGTGGCCGAAAACCGCTCCCCATTTGGACTCTCCTAGCCCCCTCTACCTATAAATATACACCTCCCCCCGAAATTTCGCGGTACAAACCCTAAAAATCTCCCCCTCTCCGCGCCGGACATGTCCAACCCCGGCCTGATGCATCCGTCGCCGCGCTCGAGCCAACGGGAAGCCGCCACATGGCACGTTCGCCACCCCGCGCCGCCGGTCCGCCAGGCCTGCCGCGGGCCCCC
>NC_041385.1:199519652-199527969 GCF_002162155.2 Triticum dicoccoides
GCCTCGCCCCCGTCGTCATGCCGCCCGGTGCCGCCTGCCTCACCGGAGCCACACCTCCGCGCGCCGTCGCCCGCCCATAGGTGCCCCCGCGTCCGAGTCCTCGGCTCCGCCCGCCGGCGCCGCGCCTCCCCGCCCCGCCATGTCGCCGCCGGCCGCCTCCTCCACTGTCGCCTGCTGCCCCGTCTCCGGTCCTGGGCGGGTGGATGAGATCCACCCATCCACGAACCAAACGCGCCCTGCACCCGGATCACTCCGTCCCGGAACCTCGCCGTCCCGCTTCTTGCTAGGTATAAAACGGCCAAGTCTCCAGGATTTTCATTTCATGTGTGCATTTTTGATCTGCCATAACTTTGTGCATACTGCTACATTTTGCGTGCATGATATATCAAATTGTTCATTGTGAGATGCTCTCATTTTGTTCCATTGTGCCATGCTTGTTTGAGATCATCTTGATGCCCGAATCATCGTTGCAATAGTGCTATATGATGTTAACTGCTGTCAACAGAATTTGATGTTTTGTCTTTTTCATTGCATTTTGTGTGTGCATACTATGAGCTTGATGTCTACATGAGTTTTGAGCTACATCATGCCATCTTTGCAGCGGTGCAATCCATGTATTTTTTTGAGTCTTGTAGTGAGTGCATCGAGCTCGTGAAGTAGGGTACTTGCTGTTACTGTTTTGCTAGTCTGAATCTGTTAAATCATGATGCTATGTAAACCTTCTTCTACAAGTCATTCTATGCATAATCTGGAGATATTCACCAAGGATGTTTTATTATACATGTCATGATCTATGCATCCATGCCCCTGGTTACATTTATAGCCTGCTGTAGCTTGTTCTAATCTTGCTCCAAACTTGCTAAATAATGTTGTTGTCAGCCTGTTAACATCAAGTTCAGTTTTGCCATGAGCTTTGCTAGTGATCCATGCGCCCTATGACCTTTCGCTTGCCATGATTAGCTTCACAAACATGTCTTATTACTGTTGGTTTCCTTTTCATGCCATGTATTGTTCTGTGGTGAGTGGTACAAGCTCACCAACATGCCTATTTATTGTTGTTCCTGGCATGTCTGTTTCTGTCATATCACTTGCCATGTTTGCATGGATGCTACCATCTTTTCTGTTGATCTTTGGAATAAGATTAGTAAGGGAGTTTTGTTCCTTGTATTTAGTATTAGCATGCCATGCCTTTGTAGGCCATGATAAGTTCCTGTAGCATGTTGTTTGATAGCTCTAAACTTTGCAACCTGATGCTATTTCTGCTAAGTCTGTAAACTGTTATTATTTGCAATCTTGCCATGTCCTTTTGAGCATGTTATAGTGTTTTCTGGAGATAGCTCAGTGTTCATTTTTGTCATGCTTTACCTGTAATTCATGCCCATGCCTTTTGTTCTTATGTTGAGGTGCTGTAGCATATTGTTTTGATGCTTGCAAGATGCCTAGTTGCGGTTTTGGATAGCTTGTCCTTTAAACTTGTATAGTGTATGTGTTGAACCGTTGCTCCATTTTGAGTGTGCTCTATATGAAACTTGCTTGATTTTGCATGAAGTTTCATATTATCATGTTGCATCCATGTTTTGAGAGTGTTTCTTGATGTTTGGATGCATTTTGCATCAATGCCATGTTTAGCTTGTTTTGCTCATATCTTCTAGGCCGTAGCTCCGAATTAAATGAACTTTATATGTAAATTGACTAGAATCTCATGTAGATCATCTTGGTGCATCTTAACTTGCTGCTTAGCAACTTCAACTTAATGTTCTGGACCAATTTCAAAACTTGCATATGAGGACTTACCGGAATTGTTATATGTTGTTTCCAGCCTCATTTAACCTTGCTTTGATGTGTTGTTCTTGTATGCATCATCTATTGCCATGAGTAGCTTCATGTAGTCTTGTCTTGCATCATACTTGGTTGAGCATCATGTCATGTATATGTGTGGTGTGTTTCTTCTCGATAGTTCCTGTTTCCTTGCGATCGTGAGGATTCGTTCGCCTACGCTTGGTTCGGCTTCATCCGTTCGTCTTCTTCATGGACTCGTTCTTCTTCCTAGCGGGATTTCATGCAAGATGACTGCTACCTTGGATCTCACTACTATCATTACTGCTAGTTGCTTCGTTCTATCGCTATGTTGCGCTTCCTATCACTTGTTCTTCAAGCCTTTTCCCAAATTGCCATGTCAGCCCCTAACCTTTTCACCCTTCCTAGCAAATCGTTGCTTGGCTATGTTACCACTTTTGCTCAGCCCCTCTTATAGCGTTGTTAGTTGCAGGTGAAGTTGAAGATTGCTCCATGATGGACAGGATGATGTTGGGATATCACAATATCTCTTATTTAATTAATGCATCTATATACTTGGTATAGGGTGGAAGGCTTGGCCTTATTCCTGGTGTTTTGTTCCACTCTTGCCGCCCTAGTTTCTCTCATACCGGTGTTATGTTCCTTGATTTTGTGTTCCTTACGCGGTTGGGTGATTTATGGGACCCCCTTGACAGTTCGCTTTGAATAAAACTCCTCTAGCAAGGCCCAACCTTGGTTTTACCATTTGCCTCACCACCACCTATACTTTTCCCTTGGGAGTCGCCCTCCCGAGGGTCGTCTTTATTTTAGCCCTCCCCGGGCCAGTGCTTCTCTAAGTGCTGGTCCGAACTGAGCAGCCTATAGGGCCACCTCAGGGAAACTCGAGGCTGGTTTTACTCGTAGCTTGACTTATCCGGTGTTGCCCTGAGAACGAGATATGTGCAGCTCCTATCGGGATTGTCAGCGCATCGGGCGGCTTTGCTGGTCTTGTTTTACTATTGTTGAAATGTCTTGTAAACTGGGATTCCGAGACTGATCGGGTCTTCCTGGGAGATGGAATATCCTTCGTTGACCGTGAGAGCTTGTGATGGGCTAAGTTGGGACACCCCTACAGGTTATAAGCTTTCGAGAGCCGTGCCCGTGGTTATGTGGCAGATGGGAATTTGTTAATGTCCGGTTGTAGATAACTTGACACCAGATTCGAATTAAAACGCATCAACTACATGTGTAGCCATGATGGTCTCTTTTCGGCGGAGTCCGGGAAGTGAACACGGTTTTGAGTTATGTTTGACGTAAGTAGGAGTTCAGGATCACTTGTTGACCATTGTTAGCTTCACGATCGTTCCGTTTGCTCTCTTCTCACTCTTATTTACGTATGTTAGCCACCATATATGCTTAGTCGCTGCCGCAACCTCACCACTTTACCCCTTCCTTACCCTTTAAGCTTTGCTTGTCTTGATACCCATGGTAATGGGATTGGTGAGTCCTCGTGGCTCACAGATTACTACAACAACAGTTGCATGTGTAGGTTATGCAATGATCATGATGCGAGAGTGATGTTTGCTTGTTTTGGAGTTCTTCTTCTGCTTATTCTTCGATCAGGGGATAGGTTCCAGGTCGGCAGCCTGTGCTAGCAGGGTGGATGTCATTGAGTTTCTGTTTGTGTTTCATCCGTAGTCGGATGATGTTCTTGTGTATGATGATGTTGTATTCGTGTGGCATGGTATGCCTTTTGTATGTATCCCCATCTATATTTTAATGTTGATGTAATGATATCCACCTTGCAAAAGCGTTTCAATATGCGGTTCTATCCTTGGTGGGACCTTCGAGTCTCTTTAGGATAGTATCGCATATTGGGCGTGACAGACACAACATTACGAATATCGTTGGTTCTGATTTGATTTGACGATAGCCCATACTCAAATCATCGATTGGATAAAACAATAGCATCGACAATTGATCACGAGGATCAATCGATGAAGATATGATCTTTCTTCAACACACACACAAGTTATCCCTTAAAATGAACTAAGTCGGCAAGCTTTTATCTACCAACTCTCCAAGTTGTTGTTTAGCTTAACCAACTAGCTCGGGGTATCCGACATAGATTCTTGGAGAAGGGGTGGTTCATAGAGAAACCAACTTGATCACGAGCTTAACATAGCGGTCAGGTGACAACCTAGTGATACTTTTGAGAAGACATTCGGAAAATCACGAACCACCGACATGTTACTAAGCTTGAGAACAATCTTTCTTTTCAGGGCAAGATGATATGATCAATAGAGCAAGGGATTGACACAATCCTAACTCATTGATCGGAAAGTGCACGAGAAAAGTGTATTAGGTAGCACGATCAACCATAGGGTTATGATTCGATAATCAACACACTAAGAATGGGGTTATTTTCCGTTTAACTACCAAGCAACGGGGTTGCTAGGCGTATAGATTTCACACATCACAATTCACTTGTCGGTGTTCCAGTTACAATAACACGGGAACCAAGGAATGAATAATGATTGTGAGAAGTATCACTATATCAAGAGTTCATAGGATGGTGTGTAATTCCCATGTTATTCTTGATGTAAAGATAGTAATACTCCAAGGTAGAACAGAACAAAAGTTGGATTGGCAATTTGAACTGTGGGGTATGACTACTTTCACCCAATCCTGGAAATGAATAAGGTATTGGAGTTCGTTTCTCCTAGTCATTCCGAATAGAATGGCTTGTCGGACCACAAGAATAATAGGCATCGATGAACACGGGTGCACGACTACTCTTTACTATAAATTGATAGACGAGGACAGAAGACAACTAAAGAGGGACAATTCAACAGAAATACGATCTTTGAGTCGTGGATGCATCGATTAGTATGTCAGGCAAAGCTCAACATATTCCTTCCAGATAACCCATGCAGAAAGGTGGAACTGGGAGGGTAACAACATAGAATCGAGAGCTCGTCAAGAGCACTCCGGTTGTGATCTTTCGATCAGCAAGGAACTTCTGCCATAAGCGGTTCACGGTATTTGGAAGAAGGATATACCACGAACCTTGAGGACTAGTGCAAAGGTTACTAATATTCTAAAGGAACTAGCATACACTATCTGTCAGGACCCCGACTCAATGCCACATCGATCTAGCATGTAACACCTCATATCACCTTGCGGCCTCACGCACGGTATTCGCACGGGTGTTGCCTTACCTTTGCCCGGGACCGTTTGCGTCTTTTGGCACACGTATATGATAGTGTCGCTAGCATCCATATGATAAGGAGCCCGGGCTGACATGGCTAGTCGTAAACCCAAAGTGGCACAAACTTACAGGGACAGGCATCCATGACCCAACATCGAACGTGTCGGTCATCAGCGAGTGAATCCAGGCTGTAGCACTGGGCTAGCAGGACTCCGGTGAACCGGGCTGTAGCGGGCTAACAGGACTCCGGTATTCATCGCGTGACATTTCCCCGAAGGGACAGACGCAGGAACGAAGAAGGACACATGCCGGCCAGCCTAAGTGTTCCGGAGCAGTAGCAAGCTACCATGGCTCGGTACAAACACTAGGAGACATTTCCCGGTAAGAGAGGCTACTAAAGGTAAACAACTAGATAGTCAGATCCCACACATACCAAGCATTTCAATAACATACACACAATATGCTCGATATGTGCAAATACAACATGGCATCACAACATGATTCTACAACTCAAGTATTTATTCATTAGGCTCCGAGGAGCGAGATATTACAAACAGGGGTCTCACGACCCAACATTCAGAGCATACAAGTCAAAGCACAAGCGGAAGCTATCATGCCTGAGTACAGATATCTATAAATGAAAAAGGCTGAGAAGCCTGACTATCTATCAGATCCTGCCGAGGGCACAAGATCGTAGCTGAGGTAACAAGCTAAACGTCGGAGCCCACGTGGAACTACTAGTGAGGCCGAAGTCTCTCTGCAAAACATAAAATAGGCAAACGTGAGTACAAATGTACCCAGCAAGACTTACATCAAAACTAACTACATATGCATCATTATCAACAAAGGGGATGGTGGGGTTTAACTTCAGCAAGCCAGCTTTGACTCGGTGGCTATCCTGAACTACGACTGCAAGTAACTCTTTTGAGATGACGCACACGAGTCCACATATTCACCATATCAATACACCACTATGGATCCGCTCCCGTCTCCCTACGAGAACGCCAACCATAGCACTCACGCTTATCTTGCGTCTTTTAGGGTATCCACTTTCACTTGTCTATGAACTGATATAAGCAACCCAGAAGTCCTTTTCTGCGGACACGGCTATTCGAATAGATCATATTAACCCTGCAGGGGTGTACTTCTTCACACACGCTCTCACCACTTACCGCCGTTTACACGACATGTACTCGGCAACCTTCAAGCGGAAGCCCAACGTGGGTGTCGGCCACGGCCTGCCGAAACACTCGAGTCTCTAGTCCAGGTTTATCGCCTATTCGGGTTCCATCCATGAGGAGATCCGGCCGGAGTTTCGCTCACAGCCCCAAACGATGTGAACAGGGTTCCCGAGACACCAAACGGGCGCCCGGTACACCATGCCACGTGCCTACCGCATCACAGCCCACCCCTCCGGTCAGCGCTGTGCACCGCCTCCAGCATACTACAAACACCAGAAACTACTTGCAACTCCTGGACAGAGGACAAGGGTGATTAAGAAGCCGAGAGGGTCCATTGGTTTCGGGCCCAATGCATGGTAGTAGCTGAATCATGGATCACAAACACAGAACTCAGTTCCTGAGGACGGCTGCAATGAGACAACCCACCATGTAGTCCGACATGGCCTCTCACCGCTACCTTTACCAAATCGTATTCACACACTTAGCTCACACACAGTAGGACATGTTCACACACCTCTGATTCATCCCCGATGAATCAGACCTGACTCAACTCTAAGCAGTAGCAGGCATGACAAACAAGCATGAATGAGTAGGCACAACAGGGCTCAAACAACTCCTACTCATGCTAGTGGGTTTCATCTATTTACTGTGGCAATGACAGGTCATGCAAAGGATAAAGGGGTTCAGCTACCGCAACAAGTAACAGATGAATCGGTGTTGTCCTAATGCAGTAAAAGAGAGCAGGAGCGAGAGAGTGGGATTTTATCGGAATGAACAAGGGGGTTTTGCTTGCCTGGCACTTCTGAAGATAACATTGAGTCTTCATCAGTGTCAACGATCACATCATCGCTATCACGTCTATCGAGAGGGGACAAATACCGGCAACACAGAAGGGAACACAATCAATGCAATGCACAATATGATGCATGATCATGACATGGCAAAATGAATGTGTTTTGGGCTAATGCAACTAGCAATAGATTAAATGAAGTTGGTTTGAATACAAGATTCAAATTCAAACTCCATATGTGATTATTCAAATGCCATTTAATTGATTTGTGCTATACAGCAGCTATAAGATGTTCTAACATGCATGAAAATGGTACAGATGGATTCCTTGAATTTTTCTGATAATTTTTCATATATAAAGTATTTAATTTGGAGTTACGGTTGAATTTCTATGATTTTTAGAAGTTTATACAATTTTCTGGAATTTCCTGATTATTAATAAAATAAATTAAATTCCAGAAAAGGAATATTGCGTCAGCATGACCTCACCCTGACGTCATCAGGTCAACAGGGCGGGTCCAGGTCAAACCTGACGTGTGGGGGCCACACGTCAGTGACTCAGGTGACTAACAGAGTTATTTAACTCTAACTAGTCAAATTAATAGTCACAGGGCCCACTGTCAGTGTCAGAAGGGGGTAATTAGTTTAACTAATTTGATTAGTGCTAATCCTAATTAGCTAACAGGGCTGGGCCCACCTGTCATGGACACAGGGGGGGGGGTCCCGCCGTCGTCAGAGTGGGTCAAACCCACCGGCGACATGACGCCGGCGAGGCCCGAGACGGCGGCGCGTATCGGAAATGCGCTACAGGGCACGGGCGAGGCCGTGCTTCGGCTCGTTGGAGAGACCTTGCTGGTGCGCATCGAACGGTGGTGGTGGCCGTGCCGGTGGTGGCCGGTACCGACGACGGCGAGCTCGTGAGCGGCGGCCGGAGTTCGGGTGCGGTCGGGTTCGGCGCTGCTGCTCACAAACGAGGGAGCTGAGGCGCTGGAGGGGCTCTACGGGTCACGGCAAGCACAACGGGTGCACGCCCGTGACCAAATGGTCACCGGGGCTTCGCCGGCGACGAGCCCGTGCGGCGGAGCGTCTCGGCTCCGGTACAGGGGCGGCTAGAGCTCGAAATTGGACATGGGGTTAGGGGGAAACGAAGCAGGGGCTTACGGGGATCATGCAGGGAGGGTCAGCGAGCTCGGGGAAGCACGAACGGCGGTGAATCGATGGCGACCATCGGCGGCGGTCGAGGACGAAGATGATGGCGTGGAGGCGATGCAGAGCTTCCCGAGGGGCTTGACTTGGTGGGGAGGAATAGGGGGTCGAGGCGGAGCTCCTGAGCTCAGCGGAGGGGCGAAGGGTGGCTGGT
>NC_041385.1:199528049-199536137 GCF_002162155.2 Triticum dicoccoides
AGAGGAGCGAGGGGGAGGGAGGTCCAGAGAGCGAGGGAGAAGTGAGAGGGGGTCGAGGGGAGTGCGTGGCACCCTCGGGTGCCTCCAGCGGCGAGCAGGTAAGCAGGAGGTGGCCGGAGCTCTCGGGCGTGCGCCACCGAGCAGCTTCGGGGCGAGGGGGAGGAAGACGACAGGGGGAGAAGCGGCGGTGGGCTGGGCCGCACAGGAGCTGGGCCGGCTGGGCTACCAGGTGAGCGCCAGGTAGTCCCTCTGCTCTTTCCTTCTCTTTTCTATTTTCTGAAGTTTGTTTTCTATTTAATTGCCACTGAATTCAAATTCAAACAAATTTGAAAACAGTGCCAAAACTCCCCTGGATAATTTTATGTCACTTAAGGTCTCCTCCTCATAAACATAAAATATCTCAGGGCATTTGAAAATATATTCATTATATATTATGAATATAACTCCAAATTCAAATAAAATATTGATTTAAAATCAGAGCCCAAATAATTCCTTAGAAATGTCCCAAAATTTTGGTTTGATTTATAACTCTTGCCAAAATTGTCAGAGCTATTTCTAGGGCATTTTGGATTTACTGATTGCAATTTTAGGGTTTCTTGCCCCTTTATTAAAATGATTTCCGAGGCTTTCAATTTCCTCATTTCAACTTTCGGAATATAGACATGATGCACACATGAAGCTAGCCTAGAGCATTACCAGAAGCTAGGGATGTGACAACTCACCCCCACTAAACAAGAATCTCGACCCGAGATTCAAGTGTAGGGTAAGACGAAGGGGAAACGCAAACTAGTATAATCTTCACGATCCAGTTGCACTTCAAATGAACGTTGATTCAAACACCATCTTTGTCTCGAAGTCTTGCCTTGAGAACTCCAACTATCATGACAACGAGAGGAAATGAAAGACCCTAAAAGAATTGTTCTTCCCAAAGGTCGAACAACTCAGGATTAATCCACGGAATGAGACATAGCAACATCTCTCGAGCTGAGAGGCGAAGCACACATCCATAGGAATGGAGTGAAGCAGATGACGAAGGTTCACTAGGTAGACAACAATTTCACGCTTAAGAAGGTGGTAAACGATTGTCAACGTAGCGAGGAGTTTGAGTTGCCATGATACCATAACGATGCACCTTAGGGAAGGTGACTCGTAGAAATATCCCCTTAAGTGGCAAAAAGAATTACCTTTGATTCAAAGATCCTTGAAACTCTTTATACCAGCTTAAGGCAAATCATAATCGATCATTTAGAGGGGTTCGGTAGAATGGCATACCCGAACTTGGATGATGTGGATTACCTTGTTGAAGACAACGTAATGGATGAATTTGATTATCACCGGAAATGGAAGGGACCCATGGTAGAATGGCACATTGGCGGTGCAAGCTGGGAATAAAATGCAAATGCTGGGAATGATTCTAGTAACTGAGGAGAGGCTCAACAATAGAGAGTTATTCCACTATTGGAATGGTTATAGCATAACCGAGGAAATCTGGGGCAATCCCAGTTAGTACCGATGATAACACGTAGCGCTTGTGCGTGCTCTCAAGAACTTGAGCATTTCCATAATCATCAAGGTTTTATCAACAACCACGTCAAGGGTGCTGACAACACAACATACTACCATGATGAATAGCGATGGACGATGCAGATGCAAGGGGGGGATAACACTTTCTCAGATTTCACCCTTGGCGAGGCCAAGGAAATAAAATCTGGATGATCGACCGAGAGACATTTATCACTCCGCTTCTAATGTTCTCCTTGATGTGCTAGCGTAATCCACCCATAGATATGGTTTGATATCTAGAACATCAAGTAAAAAGGTCGGACTTCGGGATCTCAAAAATCATAAGGCACAACTAGGGAGTAAATCCTATGAAGTCCTTATGGGAAGGTGGCCAACTTCCTCAAACAAGATACTATCATAATAGGTCTACCGGATGGGTGTGTTGGCCACGACATCCACCTTACCGGTTATCGAGAGACCAATATTATAGTTCTTGGGAAATGTTCTAACCATCACATCTGCCTGAGATTCAGATCTGGTTGGTGTCAGGATATTCCAGACTCATCGAGTCTAGGAAGAAAAACGAAAGTTTGCAACACAAATCGACGAGATGACGTTGCGAGATTCTCGGGAAATGAACTACGATAGTAAACTCCAAAACATGAGCTGGTTCTGCGACACACGTGTGAACACGATGTCCTAAACAAGCATGACCACGTGGTAGTCTTACAATAAAACACTACCGAGTTCAGGTTGGGAACCATCAACGAGGTTATCGAAGTCCTTACATAAGTCCGGATTAGCTCTTATGAAGGAACTCCTTCTCCTTGAACAAATCAATCAGTGGCTTTGTGTGCTAGGGATACATATAGATTGAAGGTTGCAAGTCTTCAAACTACAGAATTCTTCGCACGTGTGCATGACTGATTTGGAATGATTCCAAACAAAGCAACATTGACTTTCTCGAATCCACGGCGGCAACTTGCATCAGATGCACATGAATTAAAGGAAGTCACTACCTTCATCCAAACATATGCTTCATGAGCTAGCATGAACAAATGCTTTCAAAAGTTTCCAACACTAGCTTAATGTTCAACAAAATCATGGAGGAGATAAGGATGTTGTCAATGGGCTCAACAACAATTCATCTAGGTTTCCTTTTAAAAGGAATTCCATAGTTAAGTGAAAACGGTGATAGCATTGGTTAGACCAAAGATGTAATGGTGTATGCTCGAGGGATCAACCACGAATAAGACAACATTACGAGCATCGTTGGTACTGATTTGATTTGACGATAGCCCACACTCAAATCAAAGAATTGATAAGACAATAGGTCCAGCAACTGATCACAGGGACTAATCGATGAAGATATCATCTTTCTTCCACACACACTACACCAGAATATCCCTTTGGAACGAACTAAGTTAGGCAAGCTTTTATCTTCCAATTCTCCAAGTTGTTGTCTAGCTTAACCAACTAGCTCAGGGATATCTAACACCGATTTTTGGGGAAGGGGGTGGTTTACAAGAAACCAACTTGATCACGAGCTCAACATAACAGTCAGAAACAACCCGGTAACACTTCCAAGAAGACATTTGGAAAGTCACGAACCACCGGTATGTTACTAAGCTCGAGAACAATCTTGCTTTTCAGGGCAAGACGATATGATCAAAAGAGCAAGGGATTGCCAAAATCCTAACTCATTGATCGAAGAGTGCACCAGGAAATAAGGACTAGGTAGCACGATCAGTCTTAGAAGGATGATTCAAAAACCAACACGCTAAGAATGAAATTATTGTCCATTAACTACCGAGCAACAAGGTTGCTAGGAGTATTGAATTCACCTCTCACGATTCACTTGTCGGCATTCCGGTTGCGACAACACTGAACCGAGGGATGAATAATGATGGCGAGAAGTATCACTACATCAAGAATTCACAAGAGCCGGTGCAATTCTCATGAAAATCCTGGCATAAAGACGGTAATACTTTAGGGTAGAACAGAGCAAAAGCAGGATTAGCAATTTGATCTGCGGAGGACAACTTCTTTGACCCAATCCTGGATAGGGAAGAGGTACTGGAGTTTGTTTCTCCTAGTCATTCCGCGATAGAATGGTTTGACGAACCACAAGAGTAATAGGCATCGATAAACGAACGCACGCATACTCTTGACTATCAATTGATAGACGAAGGTCAGTAGACAACTAAAGAGGGACAACTCAAAAGAACATATAACTTTCTGAGTTGTGGATGCATAGATTAGTATGTCGAACCAAGTTCAACATGTTTCTTCCGGATAAGCCATGCAGAGAGGTAGGACTGGCAGAGTCACGATTTATGAATGGAGAACTCCTCAAGAGTACTCCGATTGTGATCTTTTGATTCAACAAACTACTGCCACAAATGGTTCATAGTATTTGGAAGAAGGAAAATACCATGGACCTCGAGGACTAATGCAAAAGTTACTAATTTCCTAAAGGAACTAGCAACACTATCAACATGAAGTCAGTAGAGTGAATCTCGGGTTCAAAACCCAGGAATAGAATACCTACTACTAAGTGGCATCACGGGATGCTTTCGAGAATAAAGGCCAGAATCATCACGCTGGGAACACAAAAACATGGCTAGACTACTAGATGATCCCCTAAGGCACCTAGGGTCATAATAATAACTCCAACATAAATGTCAAGGCAATAGAATACCTCAACTCAACAATTAGTGTGATTGAGCTGGCATAAAGGAACATTGAAACCAGAGGGAAAGGATTTTGCAAAAGCATCAAATTGTTTAGAAACCTGGGATGACTCGGACAGCATAACGGCTGTAAATGCTCAAAAAGATTTGAAACATGCTACAAAAATGGTGGCATAGCCACTCAGAGGCACAATATCAAGGTTTGGAGATCAACAGTTAACATATAGCAGTAGTAGGAACTGAACTCAAGCTTAAATCCAACAATCTTATAAGTCTACGGATTAGTAACACGTGATCCTGATAGAAAGAAGAGATAGTCTAGTTCTTAATCCCCGTAGGAAAGATAAGATGACTCAGATCAGAAGGGCATAAAGTATAAGGAGTAAAAAGAGCCTTATGTTCCATCCCACAATCAATTCCCTTATATAACTAAAGAATTTCTAGACTCAACTTCGACCAGTTTGGCTCGGTAAACCTATAGGCAGTCAAGCTCTGATACCAACGCTGTCAGGACCCCGACTCAATGCCACATCGATCTAGCATGTAACACCTCATATCACCTTACGGCCTCACGCACGGTATTCCCACGGGTGTCGCCTTACCTTTGCCCGGGACCGTTTGCGTCTTTTGGCACACGTATATGATAGTGTCGCTAGCATCCATATGATAAGGAGCCCGGGCTGACATGGCTAGTCGTAAACCCAAAGTGGCACAAACTTACAGGGACAGGCATCCATGACCCAACATCGAACGTGTCGGTCATCAGCGAGTGAATCCAGGCTCTAGCACTAGGCTAGCAGGACTCCGGTGAACCGGGCTGTAGCGGGCTAACAGGACTCCGGTATTCATCGCGTGACATTTCCCCGAAGGGACAGACACAGGAACGAAGAAGGACACATGCCGGCCAGCCTAAGTGTTCCGGAGCAGTAGCAAGCTACCATGGCTCGGTGGAAACACTAGGAGACATTTCCTGGTAAGAGAGGCTACTAAAGGTAAACAACTAGATAGTCAGATCCCACACATACCAAGCATTTCAATAACATACACACAATATGCTCGATATGTGCAAATACAACATGGCATCACAACATGACTCTACAACTCAAGTATTTATTCATTAGGCTCCGAGGAGCGAGATATTACAAACAGGGGTCTCACGACCCAACATTCAGAGCATACAAGTCAGAGCACAAGCGGAAGCAATCATGCCTGAGTATAGACATCTATAAATGAAAAAGGCTACGAAGCCTGACTATCTATCAGATCCTGCCGAGGGCACAAGATCGTAGCTGAGGTAACAAGCTAAACGTAGAATCCCACGTGGAACTACTAGTGAGACCGAAGTCTCTCTGCAAAACATAAAATAGGCAAACGTGAGTACAAATGTACCCAGCAAGACTTACATCAGAACTAACTACATATGCATCATTATCAACAAAGGGGATGGTGGGGTTTAACTACAGCAAGCCAGCTTTGACTCGGTGGCTGTCCTGAACTACGACTGCAAGCAACTCTTTTGAGGTGACGCACACGAGTCCACATATTCACCATATCAATACACCACTATTGATCCGCTCCCGTCTCCCTACGAGAACGCCAACCATAGCACTCACGCTTATCTTGCGTCTTTTAGGGTATCCACTTTCACTTGTCTATGAACTGATATAAGCAACCCAGAAGTCCTTTTCCGCGGACACGGCTATTCGAATAGATCATATTAACCCTGCAGGGGTGTACTTCTTCACACGCGCTCTCACCACTTACCGTCGTTTACACGACATGTACTCGGCAACCTTCAAGCAGAATCCCAACGTGGGTGTCGGCCACGGCCTGCCCAAACACTCGAGTCTCTAGTCCAGGTTTATCGCCTATTCGGGTTCCATCCATGAGGAGATCCGGCCGGAGTTTCGCTCACAGCCCCAAACGATGTGAACAGGGTTCCCGAGACACCAAACGGGCGCCCGGTACACCGTGCCTTGTGCCTACCGCATCACAGCCCACCCCTCCAGTCAGCGATGCGCACGGCCTCCAGCATACTACAAACACCAGAAACTACTTGCAACTCCTGGACAAAGGACAAGGGTGATTAAGAAGCCGAGAGGGTCCATTGGTTTCGGGCCCAATGCGTGGTAGTAGCTGAATCATGGATCACAAACACAGAACTCAGTTCCTGAGGACGGCTGCAATGAGACAACCCACCATGTACTCCTACATGGCCTCTCACCGCTACCTTTACCAAATCGTATTCACACACATAGCTCACACACAGTAGGACATGTTCACACACCTCTGATTCATCCCCGATGAATCAGACCTGACTCAACTCTAAGCAGTAGCAGGCATGACAAACAAGCATGAATGAGTAGGCACAACAGGGCTCAAACAACTCCTACTCATGCTAGTGGGTTTCATCTATTTACTGTGGCAATGACAGGTCATGCAAAGGATAAAGGGGTTCAGCTACCGCAGCAAGTAACAGATGAATCGGTGTTGTCCTAATGCAGTAAAAGAGAGCAGGAGCGAGAGAGTGGGATTTTATCGGAATGAACAAGGGGGTTTTGCTTGCCTGGCACTTCTGAAGATAACATTGAGTCTTCAGCAGTGTCAGCGATCACATCATCGGTATCACGTCTATCGAGAGGGGACAAATACCGGCAACACAGAAGGGAACACAATCAATGCAATGCACAATATGATGCATGATCATGACATGGCAAAATGAATGTGTTTTGGGCTAATGCAACTAGCAACAGATTAAATGAAGTTGGTTTGAATACAAGATTCAAATTCAAACTCCATATGTGATTATTCAAATGCCATTTAATTGATTTGTGCTATACAGCAGCTATAAGTTGTTCTAACATGCATGAAATTGGTACAGATGGATTCCTTGAATTTTTCTGATAATTTTTCATATATAAAGTATTTAATTTGGAGTTACGGTTGAATTTCTATGATTTTTAGAAGTTTATACAATTTTCTGGAATTTCCTGATTATTAATAAAATAAATTAAATTCCAGAAAAGGAATATTGCGTCAGCATGACCTCACCCTGACGTCATCAGGTCAACAGGGCGGGTCCAGGTCAAACCTGACGTGTGGGGGCCACACGTCAGTGACTCAGGTGACTAACAGAGTTATTTAACTCTAACTAATCAAATTAATAGTCACGGGGCCCACTGTCAGTGTCAGAAGGGGGTAATTAGTTTAACTAATTCGATTAGTGCTAATCCTAATTAGCTAACAGGGCTGGGCCCACCTGTCATGGACACAGGGGGGGGGTCCCGCCGTGGTCAGAGTGGGTCAAACCCACCGGCGACATGACGCCGGCGAGGCCCGAGACGGCGGCGCGTATCGGAAACGCGCTACAAGGCACGGGCGAGGCCGTGCTTGGGCTCGTTGGAGAGCCCTTGCTGGTGCGCATCGAACGGTGGTGGTGGCCGTGCCGGTGGTGGCCGGTACCGACGACGGCGAGCTCGTGAGCGGCGGCCGGAGTTCGGGTGCGGTCGGGTTCGGCGCTGCTGCTCACAAACGAGGGAGCTGAGGCGCTGGAGGGGCTCTACGGGTTGCGGCAAGCACAACGGGTGCACGCCCATGACCAAATGGTCACCGGGGCTTCGCCGGCGACGAGCCCATGCGGTGGAGTGTCTCGGCTCCGGTAAAGGGGCGGCTAGAGCTCGAAATCGGACATGGGGTTAGGGGGAAACGAAGCAGGGGCTCACGGGGATCATGCAGGGAGGGTCAGCGAGCTCGGGGAAGCACGAACGGCGGTGAATCGACGGCGACCATCGGCGGCGGTCGAGTACGAAGATGATGGCGTGGAGGCGATGCAGAGCTTCCCGAGGGGCTTGACTTGGTGGGGAGGAAGAGGGGGTCGAGGCGGAGCTCCTGA
>NC_041385.1:199536608-199540797 GCF_002162155.2 Triticum dicoccoides
GGGGGGGGGAAGCAGAGGAGCGAGGGGGAGGGAGGTCCAGAGAGTGAGGGAGAAGTGAGAGGGGGTCGACCTCCAGCGGCGAGCAGGTAAGCAGGAGGTGGCCGGAGCTCTCGGGCGCGCGCCACCGAGCAGCTTCGGGGCGAGGGGGAGGAAGACGACAGGGGGAGAAGCGGCGGTGGGCTGGGCCGCACAGGAGCTGGGCCGGCTGGGCTACCAGGTGAGCGCCAGGTAGTCCCTCTGCTCTTTCCTTCTCTTTTCTATTTTCTGCAGTTTGTTTTCTATTTAATTGCCACTGAATTCAAATTCAAACAAATTTGAAAACAGTGCCAAAACTATCCAGGATAATTTTATGTCACTTAAGGTCTCCTCCTCATAAACATAAAATATCTCAGGGCATTTGAAAATATATTCATTATATATTATGAATATAACTCCAAATTCAAATAAAATATTGATTTAAAATCAGAGCCCAAATAATTCCTTAGAAATGTCCCAAAATTTTGGTTTGATTTATAACTCTTGCCAAAATTGTCAGAGCTATTTCTAGGGCATTTTGGATTTATTGATTGCAATTTTAGGGTTTCTTGCCCCTTTATTAAAATGATTTTCGAGGCTTTCAATTTCCTCATTTCAACTTTCGGAATATAGACATGATGCACACATGAAGCTAGCCTAGAGCATTACCAGAAGCTAGGGATGTGACACTATCAACGTGAAGTAGGGTGAATCTTGGGCTCAGAAATCCAGGAGTAGAATACCTACTAATAAGTGGCATCACAGGATTCTTTCGGGAATGATGGCCAGAGTCATCACACTGGGAGCACAAAGCATGGCTAGATTACTAGGTGACACTCTAGACACCTAGGGTCATAATAATAGCTCCAACATAAATGCTGAGGCAATAAAGTACCTCAACACACTAGTTAGTGTGGTTGATCTGGCACAAAGGAACTTCAGTACGGTAAGAAGGGATTTGCAAATGCATCAGACTGTTTAGAAACCTGGGATGACTCGGACAGCATCACGGTTGTAGATGCTCGAAAATATTTAAGACATCCTGCAATGGTGGCATAACAACTGAATTGTCACAATATGAAGGTTCTGAGACCAACTATGAACACACGGAAGTAGAAGAGACTGAATTGGGGCTTGTAACCAACAATCCTATAAGTTACTACGGATTGGTAACACGTGATCCTGATAGAAAGAAGAGAGAGCCTAGTTCCTTAACGCCGTAGGAAGGATAAGATGATTTGAATCAGAAGGGCATAATGTATAAGGAGTAAAAAGAGCCTTATGTTCCCATCCACAATCAATTCCCTTATATAACTAAAGAATTTCTAGACTCAACTTCGACCAGTTTGGCTTGGTAATCCTACAGGCAAGAAGGCTTTGATACCAACGCTATCAGGACCCCGATCCTATGCCACACCGATCTAGAAACCTCATATCACTTTGCGGCCTCACGCATGGTATTCCCACGGGTGTCGCCTTACCAGGCCCGAGAATATTTGCACCTTTTGTCTCACGTATATGATAGTGTCACTACAATCCATATGACAAAGAACCTGGGCTGACATGGTTAGTCGTGAACCCAAAGTGGCGCTAACTTACAGGGACAGGCATACATGACCCAGCAATGAACATGTCGGTCATCAGCGAGAGAATCCGGGCTGTAGCAACTGGGCTAGCAGGACTCCGGGGAATGCGAGCTATAGTAGGCTAACAGGACTCCGGTAGACACCGCGTGACATTTCCCCGAAGGGACAGACACAGGAACGAAGAAGGACACATGCCGGCCACCTTAAGTGTTCCGGAGCAGTAGCAAGCTACCCTGGCTCAGTGGAAGCACTAGGAGATATTTCCCGGTAAGAGAGGCTACCAAGGATAAACAACTAGATAATTAGATCCCACACATACCAAGCATTTCCATAACATACACACAATATGCGGGATATGTGCAAATACAACATGGCATGACAACATGACTCTGCAACTCAAGTATTTTATTCAATAGGCTCCGAGGAGCGAGATATTACAAACATGGGTCTCATGACCCAACATTCAGAGCATACAAGTGAAAGCAAATGCGGAAGCTTAACATGTCTGTGTACAGACATCTACAAATGTAAAAGGCCGTGAAGCCTGACTATCTACCAGATCCAACCGAGGGCACAAGATTGTAGCTGAGGTAGCAAGCTAAACGTCGAAGTCCCAGCAAAATTACTAGCGAGACTGAAGTCTCTCTGCAAAAACATAAAATAAGCAAACGTGAGTACAAATGTACCCAGCAAGACTTACATCAGAACTATCTACATATGCATCAGTATCAACAAAAGGGGTGGTGGAGTTTAACTGCAGCAAGCCATCTTTGACTCGGTGGCTAACCTGAACTACGACTGCAAGTAACTCTTTTGAGGTAGCGCACATGAGTCCACATATTCAGCATATCAATACACCACTATGGATCTGCTCTCGTCTCCCTACGAGAATGCCATCCATAGCACTCAGGCTTATTGTCGGTGTTCTGGGAACGGGGGTCCTCAGACTTGCCTGCCTGCGGCCTACGGCGTGGCTCAAAGGGGGGCCCAGCACGGCCCATCTTCATCAACGCGATCTCAAGACCCTCGCGAGGGGCCAAGCCTCGCGGGGCGGGCGACAAGGATCTTCCTCAGGCGCGGCCTCATCAGGCTGGCTCGCGAGGAGGCGGAGAGATCAAGGCGGGGTACCTCGCGAGGTGCCCATGACGCAAGCCTTGACGACCAAGGGCGCCAGGCGGGTGCCAGCCCACGCAGTGTCCTCCTTTCCTCTTTGGTGCAAAGGGAGCAGGCGAGAGTATCAAGCAAAGGCGTCCGTTTCGGTGCAACAAGACCAAGACCAGTCCAACGGCAGGATGGAGGTCATCGTGGAGCCCAAGCCAGCGTCACCACCAGAGCCTTTGACATGCGAGGACCAACTTTAGTCAGGATAACTGTACCAGATGTGCCCCTTCAAAATGGCCAATTGTTGGCGCCCTTCCCGCTCAATATTTGGGAAGAGGCCCAGGGTCTTTGCCTATAAATAGGACTAGCCACCATAGTATAGGGCATCTGGAATCAACCCCTTCAAAGGGACAACACCACCGCAAGAACAGACCCTCGCGAGGCTGTTCTTCCTTGTATTGTTCACCATCAACCCAAGAGGCAATCCACCACACCACACACTGGAGTAGGGTATTACACCGCAATGGTGGCCTGAACCAGTATAAACACTGTGTCTCTTGTGTTGTTCATTTCATAGTTTAGATTCTAGCATGGCGGTAGGGTGCAGGTAGGTAGTGGGCGAGATCTCCACGCGCACCCCAGTGTTCGAACCTCAAGGGTCTGCTGGAACCCGGAATCCGACATTTGGCACGCCAGGTAGGGGTGCGCCGGAGCTTTCCCTTCCGCCACCGCCGCGACCCACCTCGCGATGAGCAGCCCGCCGCTGGCTCCGTATATCGCCCCGGTTTCGATGCGCCAGGTGTCTGCCAGTTATTCGCCGTCATTGCCATGTCATTTGCTTGCGTGTTGCATTATATCATGTCATCATATGCATTTCATATCATGTCATCATGTGCATTTCATTTTGCATACGTGTTCCTCTCATGCATCCGAGCATTTTCCCCGTTGTCCGTTTTGCGATCCAGCACTCCTATGTCCTCCGGCGTTCCCCTTTTGTCTCTTGTTGTGTGCGGGTGCTAAACTTTCTTGGAATGGACCGAGTCTTGTCAAGTGGCCTTGGTATAGCACCGGTAGACCGCCTGTCATGTTTCGTGCCATTTGGAGGTCGTTTGATACTCCAACGGTTAACCGGGTAACCGCAAAGGCCTCTTTTGTGTGCAGCCCAACACCCCTTCCAAAGTGGCCCAAAATCCATCTAGCTCCCCTCCATGCTCTTGGTCATTCGATCACGATCGCGTGGCCGAAAACCGCACCTCATTTGGACTCTCCTAGCTCCCCCTACCTATAAATAGGCCCTCCCCTTCCAAATTCGCGGTCTAACCCTAGCTTCTTCCTCCTCCCGCCGACGGACACGTCCACCCGCCGCCCAGACATGTCCGCCCCGCTCCCCCCGTCCAATAGCACCTCGCAACGTCACCTCCGCCGGCCCTCTCTCTCTCCTCCGCGCCGCCGGCCCGCGGAGCCCATCTCGGGCCCGCGCGGGCCCT
>NC_041385.1:199541344-199548212 GCF_002162155.2 Triticum dicoccoides
GCCGCCCTGGCCCCGCGCTGCCGTCCCGGGCCTCCTCCGGCGCCGCCCCGCCCTCCGGCCGCCGTCGTCGGCCGCCTCGTCGCTGGATCCGGCGGGTGGGATGAGATCCACCCGCCCGGCCATCCAAACGTCCGCGCCCCGTCCCGGTTCCCTCCATCCCGCACGATCCCGTCCAGCTTCCCCGAGGTGATTTTTGCCTAAGTCCCCGAGATATTCACATTCTGTTGCCATGTTCAACATGCTATAACTTCCTGCATACTGCTCTGTTTCGTGCGTGTAATATGTCAAATTGTTCGTCTCAACGAGTACTTCATTTCATTCCATTGCATCATTTTCATTTGAGCTCATCTTGGTGCCTGAAATGCTGTTGGAAGAGTGCTATGTGATGTTAACCTGCTGAAACTGTTATAACATGCTCATTTGTCATTTTTGCCATGTTTGACGTGTGCATCCTATGAGGTTGATGTCTACATGTGTTTTGATATATGCCATGCCATCTTTCCAGTGGTGCCACCCGTGTATTTTTGTGAGTTGTGTGCTGAGTGCATCAAGCTTGTTAAGGAGGGTACTTGCTGTTACTGTTTTGCTAGGCAGATTCTGTTATATTTTGTTGCTATGTTAACCTGATGCTACAAGTCATTTCGTGCATTATTCTGGAGATGTTCAATAAGGATGTTTTGTTATAAACGTTATGCTTTATCCATTCATGCCCCTGGTTGCATTTATAGACTACTGTAGCTTATTGTAATCTTGCTCCAATGTTGCTAAATAATATTGCTGTCAACCTGTTAACATGAAGTTCAGTTTTGGCCATGTGTTTTTCTAGTGATCCATGTACCCTAAGAACTTGTTCTTGCCATGCTTAGCTTCATAAACATGTCTTCTTACTGTGGGTTGCCTTGCCATGCCATGTATTGCTCTGTGGTGAGTGGTTCAAGCTCACCAACATGCCTACTTATTGTTGTTCCTGCCATATTTGAATCTCTCATATCTTTTGCCATGTTTACATGGGTGCCATCATATCTTCTGATCCTTTTTGGCTCATGGCCAGCAAGGGACTTTTGTTCTATGCATTTAGTAGTATCATGCCATGCCTTTGTTTGCCATTATAAGTTCCTGTAACATGTTGTTTGATAGCTCTAAACATTGCAACCTGATGTTATTTCTGCAAAGTCTGAAACTGTTATTATTTGCAATCTTACCATGTCCTTTTGAGCATGTTCTAGTTGTTTCTGGAGATAGCTCAGTGTTCATGTTTTGTTGTGCTTTACCTTTACTTCATGATCTTGCCTTTTGTTCTTATGTTGGGGTGCAGTATCATGTTGTTTTGATGCTTGCAATATGCCTAGTTGCTGTTATGGACAGATTGTTGCTACAACTTGTATAGAGTGTATGTGTTGAACCGTTGCTCCGTTTTGAGTGTTCTCTATATGAAACTTGCTTGTTTTTGCATGTAGCTTCATATTATCATGTTGCATCCTTGTTTTGGTGTGTTTGATTGATGTTTGTATGCATTTTGCATCAATGCCATGTTTAGCGTGTTTTGCTCATATCTTCTAGGCCGTAGCTCCAAATCTAATGAACTTTATATGTAACTTGACTAGAATTTCGTGTAGATTCTCTTGGTGCTCCTTAACTTGCTGTTTAACAACTTCAACTTAATGTTTATTCAGTTCTGGACCAATTTCGAAATTTGCATATGAGGACTTACCGGAATTGTTATATGTTGTTCCCGGCCTCATTTAAACTTGCCTTGATGTCTTGTTCTTGTTTGCATCATCTCTTGCCATGAGTAGCTTCATGTAGCCTTGTCATGCATCATGCTTGTTGTGCATCATGTCTTGTTCATGTGTGGTGTGTTTACCATGTTGTGTGCTTCTTCTCGATAGTTCCCGTTTTCGTTGCGATCGTGAGGATTCGTTCGTCTACGCTTGGTTCCTCTTCGTGGCTTCATCTTCTTCATGGACTCGTTCTTCTTCCTAGCGGGATTTCAGGCAAGATGACCGCTACCCTGGATCTCACTACTATCATTGCTATGCTAGTTGCTTCGTTCTATCGCTATGCTGCGTTACCTATCATTTGCTCTTCAAGCCTCCCAAATTGCCATGAACCTCTAACCTTTGACACCCTTCCTAGCAAACCGTTGTTTGGCTATGTTACCGCTTTGCTCAGCCCCTCTTATAGCGTTGCTAGTTGCAGGTGAAGTTGAAGATTTCTCCATGGTGGACAGGATTTTGGTTGGGATATCACAATATCTCTTATTTAATTAATGCATCTATATATTTGGTTAAGGGTGGAAGGCTCGGCCTTATGCCTGGTGTTTTGTTCCACTCTTGCCGCCCTAGTTTCCGTCATACCGGTGTTATGTTCCCGGATTTTTGCGTTCCTAACACGGTCGGGTGATTTATGGGACCCCCTTGACAGTTCGCTTTGAATAAAACTTGTCCAGCAAGGACCAACCTTGGTTTTACCATTTGCCTCACCACCACCTATACCTTTCCCTTGGGTCGGCCAACCCAAGGGTCATCTTTATTTTAGCCCCCCCGGGCCAGTGCTTGTCTAAGTGTTGCTCCGAACCGGGCAGACTGCGGGGCCACCTCGGGGCAACTCGAGGGCTGGTTTTACTTGTAGGCTGACCTATCTGGTGTTGCCCTGAGAACGAGATATGTGTAGCTCCTATCGGTGTTGTCGGCGCATCGGGCGGCTTCGCTGGTCTTGTTTTACCATTGTCGAAATGTCTTGTAAACCGGGATTCCGAGACTGATTGGGTCTTCCTGGGAGAAGGAATATCCTTCGTTGATCGCGAGAGCTTATCATGGGCTAAGTTGGGACACCCCTGCAGGGTATAAACTTTCGAGAGCCGTGCCCGCCGTTATGTGGCAGATGGGAATTTGTTAATGTCCGGTTGTAGATAACTTGACACCAGATCCGAACTAAAATGCACCAACTGTGTGTGTAGCCGTGATGGTCTCTTCTCGGCGGAGTCCGGGAAGTGAACACGGTTTCTGTGTTATGTTTGACGTAAGTAGGAGTTCAAGATCACTTCTTGATCATTGCTAGCTTCACGACCGTTCCTTTTGCTTCTCTTCTCGCTCTCATTTGTGTATGTTAGCCACCATACTTGCTTAGCCACTGCTGCAACCTCACCACTTTACCCCTTCCTTTCCCTTTAAGCTTTGCTAGTCTTGATACCCATGGTAATGGGATTGCTGAGTCCTCGTGGCTCACAGATTACTACAACAATAGTTGCAGGTACAGTTTATGCGATGATCATGATGCGAGAGTGATGTTTGATTGTTTTGGAGTTCTTCTTCTGCTTCTTCTTTAATCAGGGGATAGGTTCCAGGTCGGCAGCCTGGGCTAGCAGGGTGGATGTCGTTTGAGTTCCTGTTTGTGTTTCATCCGTAGTCGGATGGTGCTCTTATGTATGATGATGTTGTATTCGTGTGGCATTGTATGCCTTTTGTATGTTTCCCCATCTATTATGTAATGTTGATGTAATGATATCCACCTTGCAAAAGCATCTTCAAGATGCGCTTCTATCCTTGGTGGGACCTTCGAGTTCCTTTAGGATAGGGTCGCATCTTGGGCGTGACAAGTTGGTATCAGAGCCTCGACCGACCTTAGGAGCCCCCTTTGATTGATCGTGTAGTTTGGCCGTTGTTGAGGCTAGAAGAAAAAAATTCGGAGTCTAGTTATATCGCAGAGTAGGAATTCTTTTTACTCCGCTGCCCCTTCGTCACTCTGGTAAGGAATCCTGACGTAGGTGTTTTGAATTACTCCTCTTCCCATTCAAATTTTTCTTTAGGATCACGCAGTTGGTTTTCGATCGTTGTTCCTCAGCTCTTTGCATCCAGTGCACTTCTCGAGCCTCTTCATCTTTGCGTTCATCCTCAGTTGTTTTCTTTTCCCACCCGCCCTCCCCTTTTTCTCCTTGGAACCGGAGTCTGTAATCGAGTACCCATCCTACTCGTGCGAAGTCTTTGTTTCTTTCCTCAATGATCTCAACCGGTGTTTTCTCTTCAAGTTATTCGTCGGTTCCCCCTTCCAAGTTGCCTTTGTTTTCCCCTCCCTTCCATCCTCTTCTTCCCGGAACCTGAGTCTTTTTCAAGCATCAATTTCACTCGTGCAGAGCCTCTTCAGTCTTTCGTAAATTATTTCAACCGGTGAATTCTCGTCTCGTTCGTTATTCTTCATCTCTTTTCTTTTCCGGTGGATTCAATTCAAGTTTTTCGGTTGATTATATTCTTTCCTTAGACCAAGTGTTTTCCATGCTCGTTCGCCTCTCGCCAGTTTATCCTTCCGGAGTGTTCAAGATATCTCAGCAGATTTGTCTATGTTGGAATTAATTCGAGGGTGTCACCTCATTCAAATATTTCAATCATTCCGGTGCATCATCTATCTGTTCATCATCCCTTTCCAACGGTGTTATCTCTTTAGTGGGCCCTAACCCACAGGTCTTTTCCCAGGATCTTACCTGACTCTTCTAATTCCCCCGGAGCTATTCTAAATTCTTTTCAAGTGTGACGTAAGAATGGATTTCATCAGTCAGATGCCTTTCCAAGATCGATTTCAAATCATTTCATTGTTGGCTCAACCTCTTTGCTTTTACATTTTCCCGGAGTATCTCAGTCATTTTTGTGGCGTTCCTCGTCGTCATTTCAAGATAGAAGAAGAGTTTTTTTTTGTCTAAATCTTGTCCGTTCCCCAGGAGATTCGTGGTCCTAGCTCGATGATATGCTATCAAATTGTTTCTAGTCATGCAAATTCTTTTCATCCATCCGGAGCATTTCAGGAGTTGCTTTCTCTCTCGATCATCCGGAGGTCATCTTTTCGGAAGATTTCTTCATTCTAAGTTTTCAGATTCGTTCTCCAATTATTCTATATCCGTGCCCCTTCGTTCGTCTCAATATTCTTCCGATGCTTCGTTCAATTATTCTTCAATCAGTTCGCGATCTCTTCGTTCTTTTGCATCTAAATCCCCCTCTAGCATATTGGTTCTTCTAATTCTTCCCGGCGATTCATTCTCTTTCGTCAGTGTTTTTTTGAATTTTTACGGTGGTTCGTTCAAGATTCTTTTTCCTGGATTATCATATTAATTCATTCGTTCTTTTCAATCCTACCGGTGGTTCATGAAGACTTTCTCAAGTTTTGTGCTATGTTTCCCCTTAATCCTTTTTCAACGAGAATAAGTAGTATGCAAAATCCATTACTTATCATCAATTTAATTTGATGAAGGATAAGCCTACAATAAACCTTATTCTAATTTCATCCAAGTGAGTAATCCCTTTCCTTCGGAATTTGTTCTCGATGAATAAATTCTAGTTCCAAGTGTTCTCAACTTTTCTTTTCCGGAGTTCAATTTTCCTCGGCCATCTCGTCGGAACCTCCATCTAAATCATCGCAGGCTTTAATCTTATTCTTTCATCCTTTATTCTATCTCATCATCCTTTTGTCACCGGAGTTCTTCACGATGTTTCTTCATGATTTAATTCATTCTTCAAGTGTTCATCAAGATTTTGTTGGTGGAGCTCAAGTATCTTTCCTTCTTTCTTTTCAAAGTGCAATTAATTCTCCATATTCTTTTGAAGTGGAGTTTTGCATTTCTTCGTTCTTCTCAGCCATTCAATCTTTTCCGCTTGTGGTCGGAGATCACCTCGTAATTTTGAGATGTTTTTCATAAGTCCACAACAAGCTTATTCTTTTCGTTGTTGATTTTTCTCAACAACTCCGTTCAATTCCTCCATCTAAGGATGCTCTTTATTTCATTTGTGGCACAAGTTGTCATTTTCTTCTCCGTTCTTTTCATTCCACTATTTCAATCCTTTCCGGAGGTTTGGTGTCATGTCTTCATCAAGTATCATTCCATCCTCTCTAGCTCGTGTTCTATTCCTTCCTTGTTTCAGCCGGAGTGCTGCCTAAATCCTTTCAGTCTTATTCGTTTTCTTATCTCGTTCTAACAGGAGTTGTTTCATAGTGTATCTGAATTCGTGAGCTTTCGATTCGTCATCCTCGTCGTTCCTCTCTTCTTCTCGAGTGCTCTTGATTCTTTGCTTCTTCTCTTGATTTCTTGCTTCACCTCTTTCCTTTTCCCTTCCGTCTCTGTCCTAAGATCTCGGGACGAGATCTCTTGTTAGTGGAGGAGTGTTGTAACGCCCCGGTTTTGATGCGCCAGCTGTTTGCCAGTTATTCACCGTCATTGCCATGTCATTTGCTTGCGTGTTGCATTATATCATGTCATCATATGCATTTCATATCATGTCATCATGTGCATTTCTTTTTGCATACGTGTTCCTCTCATGCATCCGAGCATTTTCCCCATTGTCCGTTTTGCGATCCGGCACTCCTATGTCCTCCGGCGTTCCCCTTTTGTCTCTCGTTGTGTGCGAGTGTTAAACTTTCTCGGAATGGACCGTGTCTTGTCAAGTGGCCTTGGTATAGCACCGGTAGACCGCCTGTGAAGTTTCGTGCCATTTGGAGGTCGTTTGATACTCCAACGGTTAACCGGGTAACCGCAAAGGCCTCTTTTGTGTGCACCCCAACACCCTTTCCAAAGTGGCCCAAAATCCATCTAGCTCCCCTCCATGCTCTCGGTCGTTCGATCACGATCGCGTGCCCGAAAACTGCTCCTCATTTGGACTCTCCTAGCTCCCTCTTCCTATAAATAGGCCCTCCCCTTCCAAATTCGCGGTCTAACACTAGCTTCTTCCTCCTCCCGCCAACGGACACGTCCACCCGCCGCCCGGACATGTTCGCCCCGCTCCCCCCGTCCAATCGCACCTCGCCACGTCATCGCGGCCGGCCCTCTCTCTCTCCTCCGCGCCGCCGGCCCGCGGAGCCCATCGCGGACCCGCGCGGGCCCTCGCGC